>NW_026856561.1:0-367351 GCF_026571515.1 Ruditapes philippinarum | reverse complement strand
CCATCTATCCTCACTCTACAATTTAGTGAGCTGTCTTTCCAAAATTTGCATGTTTTGACATCTGTAAAAAAAATATAAATCAGATTTTTAAAAGGAAAATAGATTTCTGCATGTGGATTAATGTGCCTTTAAAATATTTGACGAAAAATAACAATCAAAACAAGCACTCCCTATATCATTTCTGGGATGATCTCTATTCATATATTGTAAACATGCATATAATTTGGTTTAATTTAAGGTACATCTTATCTTTAATTACATAATATGTATGGTGAGAAAAGTCGCATAAATTGTTTGACGTTACGCAATATTTTTTTGAGAAAAGATAGAAAAAAATCTGAGACATGGTTCCCCAGATATTATAATTACATGTATGTTTATATTCCAAAAGTTTGATGACAAAAAAATAAAAAATGACTTTGATATGACGATTTAAAATTATAGATTTTTTTTTAATCAAAATCAATAATTTACAAAGGTATTTTTTTCAAATATGTTATTTTTTATGAAGATCAAAGACATCTAATGCACAAAATTTAAATAAATAACAATCATTACTAAAATAAGTTGGATTTAATGACATTTATGGTAGTACCACGCTTTAATGGTAAAGGAAGGCATCAGGTACCGTACCCTTCCATGAATTATTTCATGCAGGTCTGATGTTC
The DNA here is from genome assembly GCF_026571515.1 of Ruditapes philippinarum. Taxonomy (NCBI): domain Eukaryota; kingdom Metazoa; phylum Mollusca; class Bivalvia; order Venerida; family Veneridae; genus Ruditapes; species Ruditapes philippinarum. Next base: position 366,683 of record NW_026856561.1, on the reverse strand, counting down.
AACGAGCACCAAAGTAGAACCACCAATGTTTTTTAAGCTAGCAGGGCACCTTCCTCACAATTGAAAGAATTAAAATCCCTTTCATGATTCAAATCCACAGCAAGTGTGGGCCAAGTGGTTTGAACCACTTGAACAACTTGACCACAGACACCTCTTATAAATGTATTGCAATGATATATCAATATATATACATGAAAATATATGGCAATATAATTGAAGTATATCACAATTAGTTGCAATACAGTGGCTTGATACTAATTATACTTTAAAAGGTGATTCCCATCTTCCGGGCGAGTTTAGCTTTTAACATGCTAGAACTGCAAATGATTTGTCTAGTTGCCACCAGTAAGTGCCAACTGTCAGTCTGCACATCCATGCAGTCTGGCCACTATCATAAATGTTGGTAGTTTAATTTTGATATTGACAGTCTCAAATTCAAAGTAGGACAAATCCAGTTTACACAAATTCAGCAGGTTAAGGTACTTAAAGATAGATAAAAACAATTTGTTCATACCTTCTTCTGGTAAAGGATAATCAAACAGTACTCCATGGCGCATTCTTCAATAAGATTTTGAGCTGTTTGAAAGTCAAGAAATATTGCCTGTGAAAGAAAAATATTAAACTGATATCAAAAAGAAATGCTAGTTTAATAATCTAAATCTTAAATCTCTTTATTATTTGTCTAAAAATTAAGTATAAAGTCAAACATATCTGACCAGCCCCTGCCACCAGTATATATAGACAGACCTGCCTGTACATCCACATAGTCTGACCAGGCTCTATATACTTATAATAACTCAGTTTATGTATTTTAATACTGAAATCCTATAAACTTTCAATAATATACACTCCCAGTAAAAGCAGGGTAAATCAATTATACAAATATATCAAGATTGTTCAACGTTAACTAACTAGAATAAAACTTTAATCTGCTGAAGCAGAAACCATGTACCTTCTTGTAGCAATCCTTAAAAGGCCTGGCCTACATATTCATGCAGTTTTGACACTGGCTCTTTTTTGTATTTTGTTATTTAAATCTATTACACACTGAATACAGAGTTCCATTTAAAGGAACTCCACTGAGGTATAAAAACAAAGAAAAACATAAAATTAGATTTTTTACATACATCAGCTGGAATACTTAAAACAGAGAGATTTGCAAAAGATCATTAAGAAATATACTTGAAATTAAACTGAAAATCATATTTTTGTGCCATTCTAAGCCCAGTTTGAGTGAAAAGTGTTGAAACGCTTTTCAATTTGGGTCATTTTTCACAATAAGAAGTATCATTCTGGAAAAAAGGAGTGAGCAAATGATCTGAACTTTTGCAAACAAGTTACTGGTCTAGACCTTCATAATCTCAAAAAAAAAATCCTGTTTCCTAATGTTAAGAAACCTCAGTGGAGTCCCTTTAATATCCTTCACACAAATTAAGCAAGTAAATAGATTTTAAACAAAGCTTAGAAAATGATGAAGTGTACAAATACAGTTGATAATGGAAGTTAAATAAATAATATTAATTATTCTATGCATCAGAAAAAAAAATCTAATTTATCATCTGTGTAATTTTCCTTGAAATGGAGATCTTCAGTAATATATATATATTTTTGCGACAGACGCGCCCTCAGGCGCGTTCAGAGCTAAGTCATCTACACATGGGATTTCGTTGGCTACAATCGCGCAATGTGTCCTAAACCAATTAACAGCCCAAGAAATAGTACATGAATTTGATCCTTCAAAACTCCCATACTTTGTCTGGATATCTTAATGTCTTCCATATTTAGCCTTTTCAATTTCAAATTAAGTTATCCAAGTTAAAATATGAACGTATATTATTGATAAAAACGTTGTAGTCCCGTAGTATTATTGCGCAATATGCAAATTACTGCTGAAACGATTTACCGCTGTCGAAAAAGTAGGACAGCAAATTATACTACAATAAAGGTGTAACCTCTGAGTTCCAAGACATTATTAGTAGGAAATAAATATTTCTACATTATACAAAACATTATTATTAACAAATCAAAAGTTTTTCGTGACTCTAGGATAACTCGCGCATTAATAAAAGAAGAACTATTTTCGTGACTCATACCGCGGGTTTAGCTGAATATTCAGCAGTTATTAATATATTAGATACAGTACAATGGCTAGTATAAATATCTATTTTTGAAAATGCATGTAAGACACTTTACCGCCATGTAGTCTTTCATGGTAAGGAAGTTATAATATCAGTTCTACTTCCGATTCTTGTGGTTTGTTTACATATTTTACTAGGTCATGATATGAGTTAACCTTCGCTATTCTAAAAATAGATTCTGCTTCACCTGTTCTGAATTTTGGACAGGCGATTAGGAAGTACACATCAAACATGTAATTAATAAACCAGCGGATTGTAATGCAATACTTTTAGAAATGCTATACTATTGTAAGAAGCAAACAAGTTGAAAATGGAATTTAGTGTGAAGTTGAAAAGGACAACTAAACACTGTAGTGCTTAAGTGACATTTAAATTAAAATAAAAACGATGTGCTCTGGCCTCTACATCTTTACCTTGTAAATAAAAAAAATCTAAGAAATACACTATTAATTGCTGATGATTTTAACCAATTTTTTTTTAATGAGACATATCCAAGAGAAATAAAAATACAAATGACTTATATTTTATTGTCTGTATGCCCACTATGATATAACACGAAGCAATTCTGAATAGCATTCTCAAATGTATAATGTATTATGTTTGAAGTTTATTTGCCTGGATTTATTCTAGAAATATTTCGTTGATAGTTTTTTTTCTATTTACATATCATTTCTTAGAATAAATCGATAAGGACACTGATTTACAAGTTTGACCAGAGCTTTTAGGCATAAATTTTATTCTGTATTTAAGTGCTTGAAAGTAGAAAATCTGAATTATATCAATTTGGGACACAAAATATATTGCTCTACAAATCTCGAACTTGTATGGAACAAATTTTCTCTGTTATATATTTTGTGTTTTGTTTTTGTTTTGTTTTTTTTTTCTAATAGAAGCCTTAATGTCTCTCCGGTTGCATGTCCTTCGCATTCAGTGCTGCAGCACTTTGATTGGAAATAGTACCCGGATTATTTTCATAAAGGTTATATTATGTTCATTCTCGAGTAAAATATTTTTATCATAGAAATTTATTTAAATCTATGGAATTCTAACTGAAATTTGTATAAAAGAATAATTAAGCTATGTACTGGAAGCTGTGTTCCCTATTACACTGGTCAAGTAAAATTGGTCTTTTCTCAAACAAAGAATTCCAGTTTTTTTTAATGACTCTTAAATTTATATTCATATTGTGACCATCTATACTTGGTAAGGTTTAAAACATATCCACTTTGTGTGTAGTCAAAACATGTTTATATTATATTTATAAAGAGACTCACAGTGCAGTGCTCAATTATTATCAATATTTTTTTAAATCAAATTTGAGCATAGTATAATTATATTTAATCAAAGGCTGTCAGTGCCCAACTATTCTTTAAACACAAGCATGGATAATATAAAAATCATCAAAGAGGAATATTTCATTTAAAGAAAATAGCATGTCCATTACCAGTCTTTGGATATTGATCAAAAAAGAATTTTTAGGTTCAAGAATTTTCATCTTTAATATAAATTCATACCAAAGTTATAGGTCCTGCAAATTTATGTTCAATTGTAATTCCAAAATCATGATTTTATTTCTAACAGAAACCGGCCATCAGTATTTGTTGAAAGATTTAAATGTTGTATTCTTAAAAAAACCAGCTTTGTAAATGATATTGTGTCATAATTTAAAACATACCATACATACTTTGTTGTCAAAACATTTTAAATTTATTCTATATTTTCAAAGAGACTTTAGCAATTATCAATATTTCAAAATATCAAATTTGAGCATTGTATATCTGTAAGTTGATTTGCACACGATAAAATGAAATAAACTAACTCAACAAATTTTATCATTGCATACTATTTGTACACATCTTTAGTTTTTTAGCAATCAGGTTAGACCGAAATATCTTTTACAATTCTGTGTATTCAAACTTTTGTGTCCGAGGTCCTTATCCAAAGATTGGTGGATTGGACCAAAAAGTTGAGAATGTGATAGAAAATTACTTTAGTCTTGTATCCGTCTATTTCTATCACTCTGGTATCAGTCTGTTGCTATTTTGGGAAGAAACTATCTGGTTCTGGCATTGTTAAAGGTCTGTCAGCAAGGCTCCTAAAATTCAAACTCAACACTGTACAAGTAGTTCTTTCCTCTTATCTGTATCACTGGAAGCAAACAAAAAAATAACAATAAATATCACCATAGAAGTTATTATATTCATATTCTTTAGAATTAGTCTTGTTTAAGGCACATAATGCCTCAGAATTAAATAAACTTTACTCTCATTAGAAAGGGCAAGCATGAGTATTTAAATAATGGTTTTAGAAAAAAAAAATAATAATTTGTAATTTGTAATTTATTGTATATTGCTGTATTTATATTCATGAAAGATTCTGTATTTATTTGACAAAGTTTTTATTCCCGGGTTAACGTCACGTTCTGTTTAGCGTATACTTAAACGTACGTTGCGTCATTTGTCATTTGTTATGTTATAAACGTCAATTTTTTCTGAAGAAGACTAAACATCGAAAGCTTAAGAAAAGCGTTAACTTTGTTTTTATTGAACTGATTATATAATAATGGTTTTAGAGCATATTAGATGTTTATTACCTACAAAATGTTAGACTGAATATGAAATTATTTGTCATAAAGGTAGCAAAATGTGAACAAAATCACTATAACTTCTTATTTCTAAAAGCAACACAAACTAAAGCTAGTTCAGGTAAATGGCCAATGAGTATCTTTTTTTGAAACTGTGATGGGACGCCAAAAATAAAGAGCTTTTGAGAAATTAAAATAAAGGCATGTCTAAGACATAATGGGCCTTGAAACAATGTAGAAAGGATAGACTGACAATCAATTCTTTTACTTCTTTAGCATAGACATTTTTTCTGAGATACCCTTTTATAACTACACGAAATGTTAAAAGTGTCAAAGTTCAAATCATTTACAGTAACTTGCATTAAAATAAATGATGATTTTATATTTTCTTCATAAATTTACAATATTGAGCTGAATATATAAAGTCAGATTTCTTGTTGTTATTTTTACAAGTTTTTTCCAGCATACTTAGAGAAAGTTTAACACATTTACAGCATTAAAAAAATCTAAGTTCCACTTTCCATGCTACATGGAATTAAAGTCCATGGTTTTCCAGTCTTTTACCACAAATGTCCAGCCAATTTCCAGCCTAATTCCAGCAATGCTGGAAATGGCTGGACAAACATGAGGGCCATGATGGCCCTGAGGTCGCTCACCTGTATATAGCCCCCCTCCCCACCCCCGGGCCAATTTTTACCCAAGGGTTTATATTTGTTTATTTGAACAGACTTGGTAGACACCCATAAGAAGATGTTTCATGCTAAACATCTAAGTTCTAGCTCATTGGGTTTTTTAAAAGAAGATTTTTAAGTTTTTACTATATGCATATAGGGAAAATCAATGACCCCCTGGGGCGGGGCCAATTTTGACCCCAGGGCTTTTATTTGAACAAACTTTGTAGATATTTACTTAAAGATGTTTCATGCTTAATATCTAAACTCTAGCTATTTGGGTTTTTTCAAAGAAGATTTTTAAGTTTTTGCTATACACTTATAAGGAAAATCAATGACCCCCCCCCCGGGCGGGGCCAGTTTTGACCCCAGGGCTTTTATTTGAACATACTTGGTAGACACCCATTAGAACATGTTTCATGCTAAATATCTTAGCTCTAGCTCTTTGAGTTCTTTAAAAGAAGATTTTTTAAGTTTTTACTATATGCATATAGGGAAAATCAATGACCCCCTGGGTGGGGCCAATTTTGACCCCAGGGCTTTTATTTGAACAAACTTGGTAGACACTCATTAGAAGATGTTTCATGCTAAATATCTTAGCTCTAGCTCTTTGGGTTCTTTAAAAGAAGATTTTTTAAGTTTTTACTATATGCATATAGGGAAAATCTATGACCCCCTGGGGCGGGGTCAATTTTGACCCCAGGGCTTTTATTTGAACAAACTTGGTAGACATTCACTAGAAGATGTTTCATGCCAAATATCTAAGCTCTAGCTCTTATGGTTCTTTAAAAGAAGATTTTTTAAGTTTTTACTATATGCATATAGGGAAAATCTATGACCCCCTGGGGCGGGGTCAATTTTGACCCCAGGGCTTTTATTTGAACAAACTTGGTAGACATTCACTAGAAGATGTTTCATGCCAAATATCTAAGCTCTAGCTCTTATGGTTCTTTAAAAGAAGATTTTTTAAGTTTTTACTATATGCATATAGGGAAAATCAATGACCCCCTGGGGCGGGGCCAATTTTGACCCCAGGGCTTTTATTTGAACAAACTTGGTAGACATTCACTAGAAGATGTTTCATGCCAAATATCTAAGCTCTAGCTCTTACGGTTCTTTAAAAGAAGATTTTTTAAGTTTTTACTATATGCATATAGGGAAAATCAATGACCCCCTGGGGCGGGGCCAATTTTGACCCCAGGGCTTTTATTTGAACAAACTTGGTAGACATTCACTAGGAGATGTTTCATGCCAAATATCTAAGCTCTAGCTCTTAGGGTTGTTTAAAATAAGATATTTAAAGATTTTTCTTTCGGTTGCCATGGCAACCAGAGTTCTGCATGGAATTAAATTCTTTGAACAATTTTTAAAGGTGACCACCAAAGGAACATTCCTGTGAAGTTTGGATGAAATTGGCTCAGTGGTTTATGAGGAGATGTCATTTAAAGCAAAAGTTTACGGACGGACGACGGCTGGACGGACGCCGGACGAAAAGCGATCACAAAAGCTCACCCTGTCACTTTGTGACAGGTGAGCTAAAAAGTCCATATAGCATGGAAAAAATACTGCATTCTCCATGAATTTCCATGGAATTCCATGCTTTTCCATAGCTTTCCAGGGTTTACCAGCCTCTTTTCCAGGCTTACCCTGGAAAATCTACACCCTGGCATGACAGTAAATGAGCGTGAAAATTAGTATATTATGCCAAAAATGAAACATTTTGTACCTATATAAACAACATTATTGAAACTGAAATATGCTGGGAAAAGGTTTGTGTGATGATATATTTTACTCGATGCCGCATACATTATGCTTGTACTATGTAAACGGCTGCGGTTAACAAACATATGTATTATGAAGTCATTTGGGTTGAAATGTTCAAATTCTTTCTATAATGGTAAAATTCTTTCTATTACTCGCAGTGCATGTTATAAACATGATCGAGAATTTCCATCGAAACCCTTTGGCAAGTGATTTTGATACTTTTCATGATAATTAAATTTCAAGAAAATTTTCTGTTGCCAACTGAATCACAAACGATGCTGTTTTCAAATGAAATAAGCAAATTTACTTTTTTTATGATGTTTATCAATACCATGTAGGATTACAAACAAGGAAAGGTTCGTGACCATTAGTCATGAACCTTTCCTATGATAGTTTTATAAGAATAAAATAATATATCTAATCCTGTAATGTATATAATATTGTTTAAGGAAAATCTTTTGATTATATCTTGTTTATACGGAAAAAGAACATCAAATTAAAATTTGATTTTTATAAGACCTACAACAGTTGAAAAAAATTTATGGAAAGAATAAACCTTGTACTTGCCTGAAAAGCTTGTTTTATATAAAAAAAACATATCAACATTATATTTGTGTGATTATAAATTCAAAAAAATGAAGAGAATTTAAAACAATTCTTTAAAGATAAATGATCATGATGATGGAAACATATTAAAATAAACATTTAACTCAATGAAAGGTTCGTTGTCTTGAGCCACAAACCTTTCTATAAAAAAACCTGTCTTTTTCCAGCTAGACAAATGAAGCTGCTGAATTACTTTTAGTGCAGACAATTATACTAAAGTCTAAACCTGAAAACATGCAAGAATTCATTAAAAAAATAAAACAAGAGCTGTCGGTAGGACAGCACGCTCGACTATTCTAAGTGCTTGATAGTTGAAGAGCCTTGATAATGTTAAATTTTTTAAGATCACAAAAGGGCTAATTTTTTTTTATAAATTCATGTTATAGGTCTTAGAGAGAGTATTGGCTTGACTATTCAGAAGGTAATGTCAAAAGGGTGTTTTATTGAGTATAATAATACTAATTACCTATTAATACATAAATTTGACAGAAAAGGTACAAAGGCTTCTAATTAAGATGTTTTATCAAGTAAATCACTGCTTTATTATTATGAATGCATAAAATTGTCCCAAAAAAGGCACAAACCCTTCAGTAGTAATTGAGATAACAGCTTACAAGCAAAACTTTACCATGAATTTCTAAGTTGAAAAAGGGGAGAAAAATCAGCCTAAATGCAAGATAGAATTATGGATCTTTGTCAGTGACCTACAATTATGACCCTTAATGCATATGTGAAGTTTTAAATAAATATCTTTAATAGTTATTGAGATATGTAAAACTTGCAAGTAAACATTAACCAAGAGACTAAGTAGAAAAGGGGATATGAATCAGCCTTAATGCAAGATAGAGTTATGGAACTTGGTCAGTGACATACAATTATGACCCTCCAATTATGACCCTAAGTGCATGTGTAAAGTTTCAAGTAAATATCTTTGAAGACCTTTAACCAAAATTTCTAAGTTTCAAAGGGGCAAATAATTCTGCAAATATTGCAGGCAGAGTTATGCAATTTTGCAAACTGATGTACATTGTTACTATAAAAAAGTATTTTAAATTTCAATTGAATATCTAAAGCAATAATTGAGATTTTTGACTTTACAAAAAAACTTTAACCAAAATTTCTAAGTTCCAAAGGGGCATAATTCTGTCAATATTGTAGGCAGAGTTATCCAACTTGTCAATCTGATGAACCTTGTTACTATAAATAAGTATTATAAGTTTCAATTGAATATCTCAAGCAATAATTGAGATATTTGACTTTACAAAAAACTTTAACCAAAATTTCTAAGTTAAAAAGGGGCATTATTCTGTCAATATTGTAGGCAGAGTTATCCAACTTGTCATTCTGATGTACCTTGTTACTATAAATAAGTATTGTAAGTTTCAATTGAGTATCTCAAGCAATAATTGAGATATTTGACTTTACAAAACACTTTAACCAAAATTTCTAAGTTAAAAAGGGGCATAATTCTGTCAATATTGTAGGCAGAGTTATCCAACTTGTCAATCTGATGTACATTGTTCCTATAAATAAGTATTGTAAGTTTCAATTGAATATCTCAAGCAATAATTGAGATATTTGACTTTACAAAAAACTTTAACCAAAATTTCTAAGTTAAAAAGGGGCATAATTCTGTCAATATTGTAGGCAGAGTTATCCAACTTGTCAATCTGATGTACCTTGTCACTATAAATAAGTATTGTAAGTTTCAATTGAATATCTCAAGTAATGATTGAGATATTTGACTTTACAAAAAACTTTAACCGACGCCGACGCGGACACTGACGCAGACGCCGGGGCGACTACAATAGCTCTCATATTCTTCAAATAGTCGAGCTAACAATAAGATTCGGAAAAAAATATCAGGAATATATTTTACAAGCATGAAAAAAATATGTTGCTTCTTCAATGTGGTGAAATTGTGATTAATCTTATGAAAGCTAATAATTGCATGACATTTCAATGGCCAGCAGGCGAAGAAAAGATAGGGCTTGCAAACCCATGGACACACCCTAAAAGGTTATGAAGCCAAAAGCAACAAGAAATTGCAGAGATCATTTAAATAATTGGGAGGTGACAACATTGAATTGGTCAATTCTTTGTTTGCGGCAAAAAAGTGGTTGCAGTAAATAACAAACGTATCATTAGTGAAATTGACAACGATCCTAATAATTGATACGCTTGCGTAATATAGCTAATATTTCAAACTAGCTGAATGTTTCTGTTCGTAAAAAGTTAATGTTTATTTGTTATAAAACTCGAATCTAGTATTATAACCATATTGATATGTTTTCATTGGACTGAATTTCAATGAATTTGAATTATAGAGTTCAGAAAACATTTATAAATTGTTTTACTACAGTTCCAATTTAATATCATTTTTGAGAAATGAACAGATAACTATCATTAGGTAATGAATATAATTGTATTCGAGCATCTATATCTGAACTGTATATATCTGAATATAAATGTATCTATATTAGCATCAAAATTTTTATTTGACAATGAAAGGTTCGTTATTTTATATACCATATCTGAATTGAAAAAGAAAGTAAATATATTATTAAAATCTTAGCACCAGCAGTGTATTTGATCTGGTAAGCTGTTCTACTTCTTGATACATGTTAATCTATAAATTGAGGTGTTAATGTTTCATTTGTTTTAGACTGATATGCTGTATTGCTATGTCTTAACTTACTATTATTTTACATTAAATACTATTTGATACTTTATTTTACTCCAAATTTTGAACCAGTATACTATCAAGTCAAGAAAGATGATGGGTTTTATACTAAATATCAATGTCGGATGTCTATATGTATGTTTTGGGGTATTAAGTGGACTTCTTTTTTTGTATGGTTTATGATTGAAAGGTGAGTTAGTTTTACATAGTACTTAAATTTTAGCAAGGTGATCAATAACCTAAATAATAAAGCAATATACAATACATACAATTGCTAACAGTGATACTACGGTTTTTATTCATGAATAGGATGGTAGTTCTTATAATAATAAGACAAATTGTAAACACAGTAGGCAGTATATCTTGATTTGCACTTTTTGTATACGAGTTTTTGAAAAAGTATATAAGCTTAATTAAGCAAGTAATTCATGATATCAATTGTACAATTAGAAATCTATGTATCATGTGACATTTAAAAGTAAATTCCATTTAGATATCATCAATGTAATTATAAGCAGCCCTTTTTTAAAGCAAACAGTACTTTGTCACAAACATTTCTGGCATTTTAAAAGGTAAAATGGATAAATTATTCAAACCGCTGATTTACAAAAACTACTTACGTAATGTTGAAAATAATTTCAGCAGAACTTAACAGATAGATTAGGTTTGTATAAAGACTAACAGTTTTGCGTTTTTTTCGAATCTGTATTTTTTTATCAAATTTTGATAGGGGTGTAAATTTTAACTGAGAATGGCCATTAGATTTTGTCTTATTCATACATCTGCTTGATGTGATATCAATTTTTTAAGAATGCAAGTAAAAATCAAGCATTTAAACAAAAATACGGGTACTGCTTCTGTACAGGAACTAGCTGTTCGCATGCCTGTATATATATCTGTGATGAACTTAATTTGTTTCAATACTTCAAACACTTACTAGCTATTCAAACAATTTTTCTGTAACTGAGCGTTCCTTCAAAGCACTAGAACTGCAGACCTACAGTAATAGTCATGATGTTGACTATTCTATTCCTGTAAAATACAAATATTTATTAGATTTAATTTCACACTTTTTTAAAACATTACTCATCACAGCCTGCAGGTTGGAATGTTCTGTTGCACATGAACCAAACTGTTTTAATGCTATATGCACTTTTATGACTTACAGCTGTTCCATTGACAACAATTAATATGAGATTTTAAAGCGAATTCACCTCAAACAATAAATTTTTGAGTAAGTCAGATACTGGAAAATAAATGATAAATTCAAAAATTAAATCAATAAAAAGTGAAACAAGACATTATCAAAGTATTGCAAGCAATACAAAAGTAAGTGCCCCTACCAGTTAGACCCTCAGCAACATTCTGAATTCATTATGGAAGACATAAATGAACTTATATCTTAAAGAGTTCTTAGTTTATCTGTATCATAGTAATGTGTTAAGTTTCCCTGCTTTAAGTAAGAGTAAAGAAATTATGTTTATACAACAATCAAAAGAGCCAAATTTCTCAGGATGAATATTCATAATAAATGTTTCAACTTTTCTCTAAGTGCTTATAAAATAAATCTCAGGAAATAGTTTTTAGGAATGGACGGACAGACGGTCCAATAGACACTCTGAGGCTAAATCTTTAAACATCCCTGGTAATGGTACCAAATATAACATTTTTATAAGCAAAATTCTTAAATGTAAGAGGAGACAACTCTTGAAATAAAGATAGCTAGACTTTGAAAATATTTGAGGTGGTACGCAAATTTTAACACAAATGGTTTTGCAGACACCCACACTCGGGTGACTAGGATAGCTGTACTTATTCTTCGAGTAGTCTAGCTAAAAATATTACAATTTTCAAATAACTTCAAAGTTAAAAATGAAAATTGTCATAGAAACCCAGGCGCTATACTTATAAATCTAATCACATAAGACAAAAGTATTGATAATGAACATATATTTTATATTTGAAGAAAATCCATGAAGAAAGTTATTGAATAAATAAGGAAAATTTACAGTTTATCTTGAAATATGGACACTAAATTTATAAACCTTAATTGTCATATTATCATGATGAGGGAGATTTCAACAGAAGTAAAATTATTCACAATTCAAGAAATGATATACATGTTAAATACAATAAATGATTGAATTTGCATTATTTATCACTATATTTCTTCTAGTCGTTACTAACGCAATATTTCGGGCTATTTATTTCATATTTTGACACATTTTTGATCATTTTCATAGATTTTAACAAGACTTAGTGCTGTTTACAATGTGTAAATTACTTTCTTTGTTCACTTGACAATATTTTACTTTTTAATACATTAAAAAAATAATCATGAAAATAAGCATGTGTCAGGAGGCATTCTGCTTGAAGAACAATGTGGGTGATGATTTGAAGTTTGAAGAAAATACAGAAAAGAATCTATTTTTGTTTGCTTGGGTTTTACGTCACACAGACACAGTATAGGTCTTTTGGCGACGTTCCAGCTTAACTGATGAAGGAAGACCTTAGGTGCCCTTCCCTGCATTATTTCAGGCACGAACAGGCACCTGAGTAGAACTACCAACGTTCTGTGAGCTAGCTGGATAGCTTCCTCACATGAAAGAATCCAAAGTTCCTGTCCGGATTAGAACCCACAATGGTGAGGGGCAAGTGGTTTGAAGTCAATGACCTTAACCACTTGGCCATGGACGCCCCCAAGAAGTTATGTAAAGAAACAACAACAAAAAAACAACATAATGCTTCATGACAATTCTTAGTTCAAGGGGTGTAATTCTGATAATTTGGGAGCTAGAGTTAGGACCCTTGTTACATATGATATGATATGACTGATGATCATTATTATTATATTATTTCAAGTTAAAGGAACTCCACTGAGGTCCAATAGCCTAAAACAATAAATCTAAGATTTTCTTTTTTAATCAACTGGTACACTTAAATAAGAAACCAAGCAATTGATGACATATAAATATACATGGTATAAAATTAATAATAAATTTTTATGCAAATTTTGGCCAATTTGAGAGAAAAGCGTTGCAGCAGTTTTAACTTTTTGTGTAACTTTGCACAATAAACAAGATTTTTTCTGGGAAACAGAATAAGCATATTATCTGAAATTTAGTATGCAAATTATTGGTCTAGACATACATCTAGGTATACAAAAATCTTAAATTTTTTTTTGCTCCATTCATTAAAAAAAACAACCTCGGTGGAGTCCCTTTAAGAAATGAAGAAGTTATAATGAATAAGATTGAAAATTATTGCATAAAACTTAAATCAGAAATCTAGACATGGTCGTCGACACTGGATGAGTATGATAACTCTCAATATACTCCCTATAGTAGAGCTTAAAATGTTGTACGTAATCTACATACTGCAATCTATCCTTTTTTCAAGTTTCACATGAATATTTCAGTACTTTTTGAGTTATCACAAGTATTGTTATTTTTGCTATATTTAGTCTCTTTGTTGTCATACCAACCAAATTTTTCAATATAGGAAGAAAAAAAGATGTGCATTAATTACTTCCTTACTGCCATTCACTCATATTTCAAGTTTGGTAAAAATATTACAAGTACTTATCCAGTTTTGTGGATGGACGGACTAACACACAGACAGACAAACGGAGGGTAAACCTAAAGTTACCTCTGGTTAAACTGGAAGGGGACTAAAAAGAAGTCATGCTATATTTTTAAAACATTTAGTACCAACCTGATGGTTTTTCTTATTAGTCTGTTGTAAATTCTGGATATATTAACTTTTCGTCTGTTTAACTGCTCAGAATATTTGCAAGCTACCCTTAAAGGAGAAGAAACATTAAAGATTTTGGTACAAAGAAATTTTTCAGCAATAAACTTTATCAGTAATGTTTTAACAAGAAACTCTTTCAGTACAACATTCTCACATAAATTCCCAAATGAAATCTTACAAATATTTTAAGGTTTTAAGCTTTTACATGTTGTTCTGAAGCTGTTAGATATCTTAGAATATTTTGTATGATCTTAAATATGCTTTAATAAATTTACATTACAAAAAAATAATATTCTTTGACAATTAAAATGGAAAAATATGAAAATAGATAATAAAGGAATATAAATCAAATTGAGAATTCTTAATTTGTACAATTCTTTGATTAGTATTAAAAAGCATTTATTAAATGTTAATCATTTTTAGAATCTTTGAAAAAACAAGAGTCATATGGTCTGAAGATTGCCTATACAAGTTAAATATTGTATAGATAAAACGGTATAAAAGTCGTAAAAAACACTTTCACTCCTGTCATGTCAAAAAACCTTAGTGACCTCCCTTTGATTTTCAATTCCTTTCATTACTCTTTAGTGTTGGCTTCACTGAAAGTGTTTACAAATTAATCAGGTTCAAATGAAAAAGTATTTACCTCTTTTTGGTGCCAAAAAAGACCTTAACCTTTGTACAACAAGATTCAAAGAAGATCACCATTTCCACAACTGAAACTATCAGAAAAAAAAGATGTATGTAGCAAAGTTAAAAATTTCAGAACCAGATAAAAAAAAAGGAAATTGTCAAATAATGCTTTCTTTCATTTCTGGATGAGTATCTAAAATATATTTTTAAGACAAACTCATTGCAGGACATCAGACATATGCATTATATTCAAGGTATTCAAGTGGAACCACTGACCACATTACCCCTTATTGCAAAGATACTAATCATTAAAGGATTTCAGACCTTTGCAGACATTCCAGTTGAACCAATATAAGTTTGACATTAAATAGTAAAGGCCAATGATAAACCACAAACCCAACATTAGTGAAGAGTAAGGCAATGTATCCGTCAGAAAAAGATACAGTCCAACCCTGATTATTTGAAGTACCGTGGACTATAAATTTTCACCGAATAAAAAATCGATGGGTTCAAATAATTGAAATCAGAGCAGTGATAAGACGACTTTGACTGTATGCCAATCACAGCAAAACTATCATTGACAACACAATTGTTTTCAGTAATCAATCGGGGAAAATAAACAAGAGGGCCATGATGGCCCTGAGGTCGCTCACCTGTATATAGGCCCCCCACCCCCCCACAACGTTGCAGGGCCAATTTTAACCCAAGGGCTTTTATTTGCACATACTTGGTAGACACCCATAAGAAGATGTTTCATGCTAAACATCTAAGCTCTAGCTCATTGGGCTTTTTAAAAGAAGATTTTTTTTAAGTTTTTACTATACACATATAGTTAAAAACAATGACACCCCTGGGGCGGGGCCAATTTTGTTTGAACTTTTATTTGAACAAACTTGATAGACACCTATTGGAACATTTTTGATGCTCAATATCTTAGCCATAGCTCTTTGAGTTCTTTAAAAGAAGATTTTTTAAAGTTTTTACTATATGCATATAGGGAAAATCAATGACCCCCCGGGGCGGGGCCAATTTTGACCCCAAGGCTTTTATTTGAACAAACTTGGTAGACACCCATTAGAACATGTTTCATGCTAAATATCTTAGCTCTAACTCTTTGGGTTCTTTAAAAGAAGATTTTTTAAGTTTTTACTATATGCATATAGGGAAAATCAATGACCCCCTGGGGCGGGGCCAATTTTGACCCCAGGGCTTTTATTTGAACAAACTTGGTAGACACCTATTAGAACATGTTTGATGCTCAATATCTTAGCCATAGCTCTTTGAGTTCTTTAAAAGAAGATTTTTTAAGTTTTTACTATATGCATATAGGGAAAATCAATGACCCCCCCGGGCGGGGCCAATTTTGACCCCAGGGCTTTTATTTGAACAAACTTGGTAGACACGCATTAGAACATGTTTCATGCTAAATATCTTAGCTCTAGCTCTTTGGGTTCTTTAAAAGAAGATTTTTTAAGTTTTTACTATATGCATATAGGGAAAATCAATGACCCCCTGGGGCGGGGCCAATTTTGACCCCAGGGCTTTTATTTGAACAAACTTGGTAGACACTCACTAGAAGATGTTTCATGCCAAATATCTAAGCTCTAGCTCTTATGGTTTTTTAAAAGAAGATATTTAAAGTTTTTTCTTTCGGTTGCCATGGCAACCAGAGTTCTGCATGGAATTAAATTCTTTGAACAATTTTTAAAGATGACCACCAAAGAAACATTCCTGTGAAGTTTGGATGAAATTGGCTTAGTGGTTTATGAGGAGATGTCATTTAAAGTAAAAGTTTACGGACGGACGATGGACGGACGAACGCCGGACGAAAAGCGATCACAAAAGCTCACCCTGTCACTTTGTGACAGGTGAGCTAATAAAAACGAAAGATGTGTAAATAAATAAATTTCATTAGTGTTGAAGACATAAATAAAAAACTGCATTTTATACCAAGTTATGCCGCACAAAAACGGTAACCTACTATATACAAGAATATTATGATATGTTAAAGTATTTACAGTAACAGAATTGGACACGGTGGGTGCAGAATTTCAATTGCAGAAATTTATACAAGCAATTTTAGGATATTTTGTGATAGCGTAGACATAATACACTGATTTGAGATAGAATAAGAAATATTTTAGCTTTTACCAATTTTTTTTTTTGGTCCCATGTTTTTATATAGAAATACACTGTAGCTTGCCTTTTGTTAGCTTGAATTGTTTGTTTTCATTCTTTAATTATCATAATTAAACAGAACAATTTTAAAAGATTAATTACCTGCATATAAGTAATTTTCGGAATTAAAAGAGCATGCAAAGCTTACTGTTATAATCATGATTGTCTAAATACATGCATGTCAGTCAAGTCGGGACGGTCAGTACCAATTAGTCTGGCTACGAATAATAGGTGTGAAATCCTTTCATAAATATATTTTATATTTTGGGACCTAAATATACGTCAAAAATGGGACGTTTTCGGATAATGCATTTTGAAAAACACGTATGTTTGTAATTACAGTGAAATTTGAGAAAACCGGACGCTGAGAAAATCGGAACTCTCTAAATACCGGACGAATAATTCAGTCCCAAATTTTCCCTTCTTTAAACTATTGTATTAAACATTGACAATACCGGAATCTGTAAAAACCGAATATCGGACGGTTGATAGGGGACTACAAAGTCAATTATATAGACAATTACCCTGACAATACCGGACGACGAAGGTGTGAATAACCTTGTGTACTTATCAATTGGTTGTGTCTAATACGCTAATAGAGCGGTAACGGAACAATGATTGTCTGATTTGTTAATTATGTCTCATTTCACAGTTGATATAGATGTTACTGTTTTATATAAATGCCAAAATGCACAAGGAATTGATAAGTTAAAATCAGTTGACGAGAGCTGTCTATAAGTGACAAATCTAAATTAATTAAAAACATTGAAACTTTGCCGATACCTACTTTAAAAATCGTTATCTGACAAATATGGTATAGGCAATATTTACAATTGGGGAATTATTATAAACAAACAAAGTAAACCACATGTATGTTCGTTAAATCATTATCCATTACCCAAATATAAATATATGCGGGTGTAATCGGACTTTATCGTTATGAGGTAACTGCTGTTCGTTTAATCCAAAATTTTATTGTATTTATATGCAATAATGGGACAAAAACAATTAAAACATATTGTATAGAATTTTTATCATTTCTTTATTTAGCAATATACTTACTCATAATCATGAAAATGCAAATATACGTTCAGCATTCTTTGTAAGTCATTGCTCAGTTTATATGATTCTGAACAGCTGAAGGGGACATTGAGAATACCGGACCGCTGAGAAAACCGGACAAAACCCTCGGTCCGAAAGCCGTCCGGTTTTCTCAACTTTCACTGTATATCAATTTATATAGAGTTACAAATGGGACAGCCAAACTACTTCGGAAAATAAAGTTTATTCGAATAAAGGGTTGTAGAATAACCGGGGTCGGACTGAAGTTATCAAATATAATAGACAGTTAATATTTGAGAACATCCTTGAACTTTACATAAGTGGATTATTTGGAATCTCAAATAAAAAGAAAGACATTATACATGTGTTTTATTTTTATTTTTTCCTTGAAGACACTATATATGTATTTTTTGCTTTAAGGGACATTAAATTCTAATAAACAAATACATCAAATATGGTATAAATAAAAAAATGGCAAAATACTGGTAAAAGGTAAGTAATTATATAAATAAAGAATTAAACTTACTATCTATAATCATTCAGAAAAAACGTTCAAGCACATCTGTTTTCATCATGTAAGGCAGGTGTAATTGTTTCCTCTATATGAACATATTCTTCATCTGTTAGGCTGTTGACTCTCTAATTTTTAAATATTAAGTAACATATCCAATAAATAATTAGAATAATAAACCACTAAATTGTAAATAACATTAAAATGAACTTTAATTAAACCTCCTAATGAACCTATTTTGTAAAGTCAATTCCACTTGTTCCACTTTTCTCACTGTGCTCATATGTAAAATGCTCTCATGTCAAATATCAAATTTGACTAGTAAAGAAATCCATCTACCATGTATTGGAAAATGTACTCTTTAAAACAGATCATGTTACATTGATCCCTTATTTAAACAGAACTGCCAGTTTTTTGTTTGTTTTTTTTAACAATACAAATGTCTTTTAAATAATAAAGGTTTACATATTAAGTAATCTCTGTATATGGTTGTGTTTTTTGTAGTTTAACATAAAGTGAGTATCATTGATACTTTTTGAAAAATGTACCTAACAAAAAAGGTTTATCAAAAAATTGACAGCTAAAACAAGCATGCTCAACTTTTCTCAGTGCTTGATAGTTGAAAAAAGACAACAAATAAAATGGGCCATTATTCGGCAAACACACTTAAGTTAGCAAAATGACTGCTCTTAATTATGAGTCAACAAATACTTCAACTTTGAAGTGAATGTCTTACACAATTTTTTAGAAAAAGGCAAATATTCTTTGTCAAAAAAGAGAATCAAACAAAAATGGTTTTCATGATTATCTGCCCATTAGAAATGTATTTCAAAATTGGTAGTGACCATTTAGTACAAGTGAATATCCTACTTTGTGTTTTGTTCAACATAAAATAGAGGACCCATAAGCTTAAAATTGGACAGAGAATAACATACAAATACTTGTAATAAAATTTAAGAATACCTATAAACCCTTTCATTTAAGCGATAACAGTCAGGGAAGAGTTACTTCCCTTACCAGATGTGACGTAAATGGGGGATAAAACTATGCATGCCACATAGAAAGTTAGCTTATTGAAAAGTTAAATGCGTAAATACTGATCGTTCAGTTATAATTATAACATGTAAAAATTTACGCATACATACATAAATTTAATATCAAGACAATAAAAAACTAGAAATGTGTCCATAGGACACGGATGCCCCAACACGCCACTGTTCTGTCAATCTTATGACTCTAGGTCAAATATTTTTTGGACTACATGTGCCACAAGTTGAAAACTAAAAATCAACAAAGGGTCATAATTCTGTTAAATTTGGTCGCAGCAAAATTCCTTCCTTTACAACCATCTTCACATTAAGGTTGTTCATCCCTGGAAGTTTAAGCAAAATCTGCCATCCGGTTTAAGAGAAGTTGCGTTCACAAAATTTCTACATAGTATATAGTGAAAAAATCAACAAAGGGCCACAATTCTGTTAAATTTGGTCGTAGCGTAAATTCCTCCCTTTACTACCATCTACACATTAAGGTTGTTCATCCCTGGAAGTTTAAGCAAAATCTGCCATCCTGTTTAAGAAGAGTTGGGTTCACAAGATTTCAGGGACGTACGGACAGAGGGACGGACAGAGGGACAGACGTACGGACGTTCTAACAGGAGAGTAATAATGTGGCTACTCTATTGTTCTCTCTATTGTTCTTTTTAGTCACACAAAAGAAAATAGCCACATAAAAGCATTACAGAATGAATAACTTCAAAGAGAAAGAACAGTTACCTATTGTCCCTCTAGCCACATAATTACTGTCCTGTGGGAGCGGACAGACGTCCGGCGGAAATGGAATAAGGGGCCATTTCTTTTGTTATTTTCTATTGTTTAATAGAGGGCCAATGGCCCCTTACTCTATTGTTACGGAATGAACTCTATTGTTCTCTTTTGTTCTGTTTACAGTTAGATGGCCCCCTATCCCTATTTGGTAGTGCGGACGGACAGACGGACGGACAAGTGCAACGCTTTATGCTCCTACTCTGTGGGGGCATAAAGAATACAAAAACAAAGGTTGAAATTAATTCTCGCTACGGAGTGAAACAGCGAAATTTCAAAGTGAATATATTTATTAAATCTAGATTTTCTCTAATACCAGGATAAAAAACTAGTAACTAAATCAATTTTAATATTTTATAAACACCCATACACACTGAAATTGCCTATTATAAAATCAAATGTCCATTTTCTAGTTTTCTGTGTTATTTTCTGTCATTTAGAAAATTCCGGCGTATTTGTGACAAACCTGAAAATAAGATTGCCAATGTCTTTTAACGATTGTTTTTCAAGCTTTAATGAACAAAAACAGAATGCATTCTGTCAATTCTTCATTATGCCATATAAAAAATATTTCAAAGAACCAGTGAAGGACATAATTTTATAAATATTCCGGAAAAAACGAAAACCATGTGGCATTGACTTTTATAATTTTAGATTTGCAACAGACGATAATAAGATAATTTTGATTTTAAAAATCTATTCTTTAAAGACCTTTCCAAGTAACTTATTTCATAGATAAATAGATGTGTATATTCAAGCCCCACTGAGTCGTAACATTTTAATTAACAGGGTGCATATGTTGTTTATACAAGCGGCACTTGGCTGTGATATCATAAATATATGTTGTATATTTTAGAGTTGTAACATTACATCAGATTACGTCACTTTTGTTAGTTGTCAAAATATTTATGGTCCGAATTTTGTTATGGATCATCCTAGGGACTTTATTGGTCATGCCTTACTGATTTGATACTCAATTCAGAGTCCTACCAACTGGCACAGTCAAAAATACTTAAAATTATAATTCAGTTAATAACGAATTTCTGTGAACGTGTTTCACAACTTGTTTTTTTTTGTTTGTTTTTAAAATATTTGATAAGCAGAGTATGAATTAAAAAGTATCAAGTTGAAAATATTACTTTACCAGCTTAAATATATAGTGCATTTTTTGCCGACACAAATAGTATATACAGTCATGTACATTCAAAAGAATTTTTACTATTATGCCTTTACATTTTTTTTTTGAAATTACATAGATTTATATTGTTTTCTTTTCTTTGTCTTAGTAATGCTTAAATCCAAATGATTTATCTTGCAATTAATTATTACGCAGCCGTTTTTCGAAACTACAGAATCCTTACATTTTTGAAACTCAAAAAATCTTTTGGGTATTGTATATTAGCAGAGACATAGATACATTATCTATATCTCTGGTATAAGCAAGTTAGTAAGATTTAACTGTCTGGTAAAATTTTCATTATTAACCCATTACCCCTTGAGCATTTTGTGAAAAATGGCTGTTTTTATTGAAAAGTCTCCCGTTACAAGTTCAAGTTGCTATAAAACTATAAAAACTGCTTCAATACTAATCAAACTTGGCACAAATGTTGACTGGACCATTGCCTTTGTAACAACATGCTCAGTCTGAAATTTCCTGTTACCATGGCAACTAGGGGACATCTCAAAATTGCCAAAAATCACTATTTTGTGTTGATTTTTTCCATCAATATTGATTGCAAAGCGCTGCCACTTCTCAATGGATTGAGATAGAGTCAAAGGCTTTTCAGCATTGGTTACACGTTACCTTATGATCGACCTGGGACCATTTTTAGCCTCCCACAAGTCCAAAATTTTCTTGGCGATGAGGGGGACTCCTCCCCCTTCAAACCCCCCCAAACAGAAGGGGGCACATCCCCCTTCTGGCAACCCCCTGATGTATCTTTTGGACAGGGGACCGCGCCAAAAAAGTGGTAAATTTTTTAAACAACATTTCTCAAACAAAACAAGTGTTTGGGGGCCTAAATAAGGCATTTTTTCAACATTTGAGAAAGCAAAAAGGGGGGGGGGTGAAAAAGGCGTATATATCTGGTAATGGGTTAAGAATCTAACAAAAATGGTAATCATGATCAGTTACCCAGGAATATGGTCTACTATTTAAACAAATCGCTAACCTTATTATAGTAAACATATTTATTCATTTCACCATCCTTTTTATGTAATACCTTATTCAATTACACAAAATTTTGGCAATTTCAATCTGCCAATCTTACAAGAGAAAGGATAAAGATCTTTATATTCCTCTATTATTGTACTTAATCTTATTGGCATTGTCCACCGTATCCCCCAATGACGTCATCCAAGTCGACAACTTGAATACGGTCTTAAATGAAAGGGTCTATAGGGAAAAGAATATGACAGACATTATGTCAAGGTTTCGTTAAAATGGCATTGCTTTGTTTCCTCATCATTTGTATTGAAGCTAGTCCTACCGATATCAGAATTATGGTGGATCCTGGTCAAACATCCTTGCAATAATCAAGCTCTCAAAAACTTTTACATGGTCAACAAGGTCACCGGCCCCTGTTTTCTTTACCGCGGCAGTTTTTATGAAACAGACTCAATTACGGACTTATTTTCAAATAAGATGATCAATCATTTTCAACATACATGCATTCGGGCCTACACCTCTATTGCCCTTACCCTTAAATTTCTATTGCATTTTAGTATTCATTATATTTTTCATATCAGAAAAAGTGTAGGCACATGCCCACAGTGACTATAGGAAGCTACACCACTGACATATACCCAGTTTGAAGTGAATAGTTTTTACGTATTTTCAGAAAATGCACCTTAACAAAAATGATAACAAGCACAAACAAGAAAATTAATACTTTTTTCTTCAAGAAGGGGAGCTATTAAGTGTTTTTTGTTTATTTTGGGTTTTACGTCACATCGACACAGTATAGGTCATATCGCGACATTCCAGCTTTACTGGTGGAGGAAGACCTCAGGTGCCCTTCCGTGCATTATTTCAGGCACAAACGGGCACCTGAGTAGAACCAGCTACTTCTGTAAGCTAGCTGAATAGCTTCCTCACATGAAAGAATCCAAAGTCCCTGTCGGGATTAGAACCCACAGTGGTGAGGGGCAAGTGGTCAAAGACGCCCCATAAATTGTTTTGTTTAAATAAAAAAAAAACAAATGGAAATAAAAAGGACTTACTACTTTGTTTGCTTCTAATGGTTGTTTCTTTGGTTGACACTAACATCATACATGTTTCTCTTCCAAAATGATTGTCTTCGATTCTAAAACTATAAAGTTTTACAACCAAGAAAAGTGTTAATGAACATATTTAATCTCATTTGTTCCATCGGAAGTTGTTATCCAGTATCAGTCATATGCAGGTAATTGTCATCTGAGGTCACTTCCGTACTATGATCCACTGCCTCCATTTCTCTCAACCCAGAAACAACTGTCAGGTAACAATCCTGCTAGCTCAAGATTGAAAAACAATCACTCCCACACGATTCCTCCTTGCGGATATGAAGTTGCCAGACTCCTCGGATTCACCATGTTGTCTTGATCCACAGACCAGGGATATATCAGGGCATGAAGACCTACAGAATAACACCTGCCAGCTGCAAGGTTTACCTACCTTACAGCTGTTGCAAAAACACAATGGGAAAGCAAACCAAATACACTTCACAATGGAACTAGTAGTTAATCAAGTTCAAAATTTTAGCAAAAAAAGTACTAGGAACAATCTTAAAATTCCATTTTGTCCTTTAGAACCACTGAACAAAGATACCACTTTATTGCATTTCGGACATGGGCAGGTATCGTATGGATGCATGCTGCTTTCAAGTTCAAGTATTGAAAACAGTTCAACTTCCTGACATACAGAAGCACTTGTACAGTGCTCTTGATTCAAAATTAACAAGTACTCCCTGACATGACCGAGAAAATCATAAAAGTATGAATATGAGAAAATACAGATCATAGCTTGATGAAGAAATGAGCAGAGCAGAGAGGTACCAGTCTAGCTATAATAAAGTATTTTCCCATGGTACTTTAATGATAACTTGTGGAAATTCAACAAGTACTGTCAAAATTTTACCATGAACACTTTACTAGTGTCTTCATATATGCCATGTGAACTCTGACAAAAATAAGTCCTCAAACTCTCTTTCTAGTGACCAAACTACATTATTAAAGCGGCCTCCTCCACCCCTACAGCCACGCCCTAACCACCTTGCTGAAAAGATTCTGAAGCTGACAAAGGAATGTACGCATAAACCAAGTGTTACTCAAGTTACACCACCATGACCTAAATTGATCATGTCTTCTTCCACCGTATTGCTCTATTCATAACATTAATCACCTGATTATAGTACTTCTTCCACCGTATCGTCTATATAATATTGATTGCCTGATTATGTTTTCTTCCACCGTATCATCTATATATAACATTGAGTGCCTGATTATGTCTTCTTCCACGGTATCATCTATATAACATTGATTGCCTGATCATGTCTTCTTCCACCGTATCGTCTATATATAACATTGATTGCCTGATCATGTCTTCTTCCACCGTATCGTCTATATATAACATTGATCACCTGATCATGTCTTTTCCATGACAAAACATAGAACAACATATAATATTTCAACTCACCTTGACTTAGATATTTCTACTTACACAACCAGAAACCACCTGATTACATCTTTTCCAACAAACCACATAGGACCACACATCATATTTCACCTCTCCACTTCTTGTCCTGATCAAGTCACATCACCAGTTGAACATCTGACCCTTAGATAACCTGCAGATATCCCAATAGAACCACAAACTTTAGAAACCTGAGCAATTGATCTACTACATCCACCCATATATCACAGTTATACAATTAACCTAATTAAATACACACATTTTTCAAAGTAGAAATAACTGGTCTACTAGAATCATAGAATTGCTCTTAACTAGGATTCAACAAAAGTGACAGTCTTACAATGTTTTAGAAAAGTAAAATATTCTCAGTCAAAAAGGGAATCAAGCAAAAATGGTTTTCAATAATTATCTGCTAATTAGAAATGCATTTCAAATTTGGATGTAAACAAGCACAAATGAATATCTTATGGTTGTTAACAAAAAAAAAATACCAGGGCTAAAATCAAAGTTAAATAAAGGTGCATAACTTCGCGATATATGCTTTTAGGATTAACTGCCTTTTTAAAAAGGTGTCCCTTTATGATAACGAACATATATACCAAGTTTGAAGTGAATAGTTGTTACACATTTTTTTGAAAATGGACCGTAAACAAAAGGTTAAAAAGCACAAAGAAATCATAACTAAATTATTCTTCAAAAGTGGTAGCTTTTAAAATGTTTTCTTATAAAAGTCAATGGAAGGAAAAAGGACTTACTACCTTGCTTGTTTCTAATGCTTGTCTATTGGTTGACACTAACATCATACATGTTTCTCTTCCAAAATGATTGTCTTCGATTCTGAAACAATAAAGTGTTACAACCAAGAAAAGTGTTAATGAACATATTTAATCTCATTTGTTCCATCGGAAGTTGTTATCCAGTATCAGTCATATGCAGGTAATTGTCATCTGAGGTCACTTCCGTACTATGATCCACTGTCTCCATTTCTCTCAACCCAGAAACAACTGTCATGTAACAATCCTGCTAGCTCAAGATTGAAAAACAATCACTCCCACACGATTCCTCCTTGCGGATATGAAGTTGCCAGACTCCTTGGATTCACCATGTTGTCTTGATCCACAGACCAGGGATATATCAGGGCATGAAGACCTACAGAAAAACACCTGCCAGCTGCAAGGTTTACCTACCTTACAGCTGTTGCAAAAACACAATGGGAAAGCAAACCAAATACACTTCAGGATGGAACTAGTAGTTAATCAAGTTCAAAATTTTAGCGAAAAAAGTACTAGGAACAATCTTAAAATTCCATTTTGTCCTTTAGAACCACTGAACAAAGATACCACTTTATTGCATTTCGGACATGGGCAGGTATCATATGGATGCATGCTGCTTTCAAGTTCAAGTATTGAAAACAGTTCAACTTCCTGACATACAGAAGCACTTGTAAAGTGCTCTTGATTCAAAATTAACAAGTACTCCCTGACATGACCGAGAAAATCATAAAAGTATGAATATGAGAAAATACAGATCATAGCTTGATGAAGAAATGAGCAGAGCAGAGAGGTACCAGTCTAGCTATAATAAAGTATTTTCCCATGGTACTTTAATGATAACTTGTGGAAATTCAACAAGTACTGTCAAAATTTTACCATGAACACTTTACTAGTGTCTTTAATAAGTCCACAAACTCTGTTTCCAGTGACCAAAACTACATTATTAAAGCGGCCTCCTCCACCCCTACAGCCGCGCCCTAACCACCTTGCTGACAAGATTCTGAAGCTGACAAAGGAATGTACGCATAAACCAAGTGTTACTCAAGTTACACCACCATGACCTAAATTGATCATGTCTTCTTCCACCGTATTGCTCTATTCATAACATTGATCGCCTGATTATGTCTTCTTCCACCGTATCATCTATATATAACATTGATTGCCTGATCATGTCTTGTTCCACCGTATCGTCTATATAATATTAATCACCTGATTATGTCTTCTTCCACCGTATCATCTA
Source organism: Ruditapes philippinarum (assembly GCF_026571515.1). Lineage (NCBI taxonomy): Eukaryota > Metazoa > Mollusca > Bivalvia > Venerida > Veneridae > Ruditapes > Ruditapes philippinarum. The sequence continues at coordinate 339,595 of NW_026856561.1, read as the reverse complement.
TATATAACATTGAGTGCCTGATCATGTCTTCTTCCACCGTATCGTCTATATATAACATTGATCACCTGATCATGTCTTTTCCATGACAAAACATAGAACAACATATAATATTTCAACTCACCTTGACTTAGATATTTCTACTTACACAACCAGAAACCACCTGATTACATCTTTTCCAACAAACCACATAGGACCACACATCATATTTCACCTCTCCACTTCTTGTCCTGATCAAGTCACATCACCAGTTGAACATCTGACCCTTAGATAACCTGCAGATATCCCAATAGAACCACAAACTTTAGAAACCTGAGCAATTGATCTACTACATCCACCCATATATCACAGTTATACAATTAACCTAATTAAATACACACATTTTTCACAGTAGAAACAAATGGTCTACTAGAATCATAGAACTGCTCTTAACTAGGATTCAACAAAAGTGACTGTCTTACAATGTTTTAGAAAAGTAAAATATTCTCAGTCAAAAAGGGAATCAAGCAAAAATGGTTTTCAATAATTATCTGCTCATTAGAAATGCATTTCAAATTTGGATGTAAACAAGCACAAATGAATATCTTATGGTTGTTAACAAAAAAATTACCAGGGCTAAAATCAAAGTTAAATAAAGGTGCATAACTTTGCGATATATGCTTTTAGCATTAACTGCCTTTTTAAAAAGGTGTCCCTTTATGATAACGAACATATATACCAAGTTTGAAGTGAATAGTTGTTACACATTTTTTTGAAAATGGACCTTAAACAAAAAGGTTAAAAAGCACAAAGAAATCATAACTAAATTTATCGTCAAAAGTGGTAGCTTTTAAAATGTTTTCTTAAAAAAGTCAATGGAAGGAAAAAGGACTTACTACCTTGCTTGTTTCTAATGCTTGTCTATTGATTGACACTAACATCGAACATGTTTCTCTTCCAAAATGATTGTCTTCGATTCTGAAACAATAAAGTTTTACAACCAAGAAAAGTGTTAATGAACATATTTAATCTCATTTGTTCCACCGGAAGTTGTTATCCAGTATCAGTCATATGCAGGTAATTGTCATCTGAGGTCACTTCCGTACTATGATCCACTGTCTCCATTTCTCTCAACCCAGAAACAACTGTCATGTAACAATCCTGCTAGCTCAAGATTGAAAAACAATCACTCCCACACGATTCCTCCTTGCGGATATGAAGTTGCCAGACTCCTCGGATTCACCATGTTGTCTTGATCCACAGACACGGGATATATCAGGGCATGAAGACCTACAGAAAAACACCTGCCAGCTGCAAGGTTTACCTACCTTACAGCTGTTGCAAAAACACAATGGGAAAGCAAACCAAATACACTTCACGATGGAACTAGTAGTTAATCAAGTTCAAAATTTTAGCGAAAAAAGTACTAGGAACAATCTTAAAATTCCATTTTGTCCTTTAGAACCACTGAACAAAGATACCACTTTATTGCATTTCGGACATGGGCAGGTATCGTATGGATGCATGCTGCTTTCAAGTTCAAGTATTGAAAACAGTTCAACTTCCTGACATACAGAAGCACTTGTACAGTGCTCTTGATTCAAAATTAACAAATTACTCCCTGACATGACTGAGAAAATCATAAAAGTATGAATATGAGAAAATACAGATCATAGCTTGATGAAGAAATGAGCAGAGCAGAGAGGTACCAGTCTAGCTATAATAAAGTATTTTCCCATGGTACTTTAATGATAACTTGTGGAAATTCAACAAGTACTGTCAAAATTTTACCATGAACACTTTACTAGTGTCTTCATATATGCCATGTGAACTCTGATAAAAATAAGTCCACAAACTCTGTTTCTAGTGACCAAACTACATTATTAAAGCGGCCTCCTCCACCCCTACAGCCGCGCCCTTACCACCTTGCTGAAAAGATTCTGAAGCTGACAAAGGAATGTACGCATAAACCAAGTGTTACTCAAGTTACACCACCATGACCTCACTTGATCATGTCTTCTTCCACCGTATTGCTCTATTCATAACATTGATCGCCTGATTATGTCTTCTTCCACCGTATCATCTATATATAACATTGATTGCCTGATCATGTCTTCTTCCACCGTATCATCTATATATAACATTGATTGCCTGATCATGTCTTTTCCACCGTATCGTCTATATATAACATTGATCACCTGATCATGTCTTTTCCATGACAAAACATAGAACAACATATAATATTTCAACTCACCTTGACTTAGATATTTCTACTTACACAACCAGAAACCACCTGATTACATCATTTCCAACAAACCACATAGGACCACACATCATATTTCACCTCTCCACTTCTTGTCCTGATCAAGTCACATCACCAGTTGAACATCTGACCCTTAGATAACCTGCAGATATCCCAATAGAACCACAAACTTTAGAAACCTGAGCAATTGATCTACTACATCCACCCATATATCACAGTTATACAATTAACCTAATTAAATACACACATTTTTCAAAGTAGAAATAACTGGTCTACTAGAATCATAGAATTGCTCTTAACTAGGATTCAACAAAAGTGACTGTCTTACAATGTTTTAGAAAAGTAAAATATTCTCAGTCAAAAAGGGAATCAAAAGCAAAAATGGTTTTCAATAATTATCTGCTCATTAGAAATGCATTTCAAATTTGGATGTAAACAAGCACAAATGAATATCTTATGGTTGTTAAAAAAAAAATTACCAGGGCTAAAATCAAAGTTAAATAAAGGTGCATAACTTCGCGATATATGCTTTTAGGATTAACTGCCTTTTTTAAAAGGTGTCCCTTTATGATAACGAACATATATACCAAGTTTGAAGTGAATAGTTGTTACACATTTTTTTGAAAATGGACCTTAAACAAAAAGGTTAAAAAGCACAAAGAAATCATAACTAAATTTATCTTCAAAAGTGGTAGCTTTTAAAATGTTTTCTTAAAAAAGTCAATGGAAGGAAAAAGGACTTACTACCTTGCTTGTTTCTAATGCTTGTCTATTGATTAACACTAACATCGAACATGTTTCTCTTCCAAAATGATTGTCTTCAATTCTGAAACCAATAAAGTTTTACAACCAAGAAAAGTGTTAATGAACATATTTAATCTCATTTGTTCCATCGGAAGTTGTTATCCAGTATCAGTCATATACAGGTAATTGTCATCTGAGGTCACTTCCGTACTATGATCCACTGCCTCCATTTCTCTCAACCCAGAAACAACTGTCATGTAACAATCCTGCTAGCTCAAGATTGAAAAACAATCACTCCCACACGATTCCTCCTTGCGGATATGAAGTTGCCAGACTCCTCGGATTCACCATGTTGTCTTGATCCACAGACCAGGGATATATCAGGGCATGAAGACCTACAGAAAAACACCTGCCAGCTGCAAGGTTTACCTACCTTACAGCTGTTGCAAAAACACAATGGGAAAGCAAACCAAATACACTTCACAATGGAACTAGTAGTTAATCAAATTCAAAATTTTAGCGAAAAAAGTACTAGGAACAATCTTAAAATTCCATTTTGTCCTTTAGAACCACTGAACAAAGATACCACTTTATTACATTTCGGACATGGGCAGGTATCGTATGGATGCATGCTGCTTTCAAGTTCAAGTATTGAAAACAGTTCAACTTCCTGACATACAGAAGCACTTGTACAGTGCTCTTGATTCAAAATTAACAATTACTCCCTGACATGACCGAGAAAATCATAAAAGTATGAATATGAGAAAATACAGATCATAGCTTGATGAAGAAATGAGCAGAGCAGAGAGGTACCAGTCTAGCTATAATAAAGTATTTTCCCATGGTACTTTAATGATAACTTGTGGAAATTCAACAAGTACTGTCAAAATTTTATCATGAACACTTTACTAGTGTCTTCATATATGTCATGTGAACTCTGACAAAAATAAGTCCATAATCTCTCTTTCTAGTGACCAAACTACATTATTAAAGCGGCCTCCTCCACCCCTACAGCCGCGCCCTAACCATCTTGCTGAAAAGATTCTGAAGCTGACAAAGGAATGTACGCATAAACCAAGTGTTACTCAAGTTACACCACCATGACCTCACTTGATCATGTCTTCTTCCACCGTATTGCTCTATTCATAACATTGATCACCTGATTATTACTTCTTCCACCGTATCATCTATATATAATATTAATCACCTGATTATGTCTTCTTCCACCGTATCATCTATATATAACATTGATTGCCTGATCACGTCTTCTTCCACCGTATCATCTATATATAACATTAATCACCTGATCATGTCTTCTTCCACCGTATCATCTATATATAACATTGATCACATGATTATTACTTCTTCCACCGTATCGTCTATATAATATTAATCACCTGATTATGTCTTCTTCCACCGTATCATCTATATATAACATTAATTGCCTGATCATGTCTTCTCGCACCGTATCATCTATATATAACATTAATTGCCTGATTATGTCTTCTTCCACCGTATCATCTATATATAACATTGATTGCCTGATTATGTCTTCTTCCACCGTATCGTCTATATAATATTAATCACCTGATTATGTCTTCTTCCACCGTATCATCTATATATAACATTAATTGCCTGATCATGTCTTCTTCCACCGTATCGTCTATATAATATTAATCACCTGATCATGTCTTCTTCCACCGTATCATCTATATATAACATTGATTGCCTGATTATGTCTTCTTCCACCGTATCATCTATATATAATATTAATCACCTGATTATGTCTTCTTCCACCGTATCATCTATATATAACATTAATTGCCTGATCATGTCTTCTTCCACCATATCATCTATATATAACATTAATCACCTGATCATGTCTTCTTCCACCGTATCATCTATATATAACATTGATTGCCTGATCATGTCTTTTCCATGACAAAACATAGAACAACATATAATATTTCAACTCACCTTGACTTAGATATTTCTACTTACACAACCAGAAACCACCTGATTACATCTTTTCCAACAAACCACATAGGACCACACATCATATTTCACCTCTCCACTTCTTGTCCTGATCAAGTCACATCACCAGTTGAACATCTGACCCTTAGATAACCTGCAGATATCCCAATAGAACCACAAACTTTAGAAACCTGAGCAATTGATCTACTACATCCACCCATATATCACAGTTATACAATTAACCTAATTAAATACACACATTTTTCACAGTAGAAACAAATGGTCTACTAGAATCATAGAATTGCTCTTAACTAGGATTCAACAAAAGTGACTGTCTTACAATGTTTTAGAAAAGTAAAATATTCTCAGTCAAAAAGGGAATCAAGCAAAAATGGTTTTCAATAATTATCTGCTCATTAGAAATGCATTTGAAATTTGGATGTAAACAAGCACAAATGAATATCTTATGGTTGTTAACAAAAAAATTACCAGGGCTAAAATCAAAGTTAAATAAAGGTGCATAACTTTGCGATATATGCTTTTAGCATTAACTGCCTTTTTAAAAAGGTGTCCCTTTATGATAACGAACATATATACCAAGTTTGAAGTGAATAGTTGTTACACATTTTTTTGAAAATGGACCTTAAACAAAAAGGTTAAAAAGCACAAAGAAATCATAACTAAATTTATCTTCAAAAGTGGTAGCTTTTAAGATGTTTTCTTAAAAAAGTCAATGGAAGGAAAAAGGACTTACTACCTTGCTTGTTTCTAATGCTTGTCTATTGATTGACACTAACATCATACATGTTTCTCTTCCAAAATGATTGTCTTCAATTCTGAAACAATAAAGTTTTACAACCAAGAAAAGTGTTAATGAACATATTTAATCTCATTTGTTCCATCGGAAGTTGTTATCCAGTATCAGTCATATGCAGGTAATTGTCATCTGTGGTCACTTCCGTACTATGATCCACTGTCTCCATTTCTCTCAACCCAGAAACAACTGTCATGTAACAATCCTGCTAGCTCAAGATTGAAAAACAATCACTCCCACACGATTCCTCCTTGCGGATATGAAGTTGCCAGACTCCTCGGATTCACCATGTTGTCTTGATCCACAGACCAGGGATATATCAGGGCATGAAGACCTACAGAAAAACACCTGCCAGCTGCAAGGTTAACCTACAATACAACTGTTGCAAAAACACAATGGGAAAGCAAACCAAATACACTTCACGATGGAACTAGTAGTTAATCAAGTTCAAAATTTTAGCGAAAAAAGTACTAGGAACAATCTTAAAATTCCATTTTGTCCTTTAGAACCACTGAACAAAGATACCACTTTATTGCATTTCGGACATGGGCAGGTATCGTATGGATGCATGCTGCTTTCAAGTTCAAGTATTGAAAACAGTTCAACTTCCTGACATACAGAAGCACTTGTAAAGTGCTCTTGATTCAAAATTAACAATTACTCCCTGACATGACCGAGAAAATCATAAAAGTATGAATATGAGAAAATACAGATCATAGCTTGATGAAGAAATGAGCAGAGCAGAGAGGTACCAGTCTAGCTATAATAAAGTATTTTCCCATGGTACTTTAATGGTAACTTGTGGAAATTCAACAAGTACTGTCAAAATTTTACCATGAACACTTTACTAGTGTCTATATGCCATGTGAACTCTGACAAAAATAAGTCCACAAACTCTGTTTCTAGTAACCAAAACTACATTATTAAAGCGGCCTCCTCCACCCCTACAGCCGCGCCCTAACCACCTTGCTGAAAAGATTCTGAAGCTGACAAAGGAATGTACGCATAAACCAAGTGTTACTCAAGTTACACCACCATGACCTAAATTGATCATGTCTTCTTCCACCGTATTGCTCTATTCATAACATTGATCACCTGATTATGTCTTCTTCCACCGTATCGTCTATATATAACATTGAGTGCCTGATCATGTCTTCTCCCACCGTATCATCTATATATAACATTGATTGCCTGATCATGTCTTCTTCCACCGTATCGTCTATATAATTTTAATCACCTTATTATGTCTTCTTCCACCGTATCATCTATATGTAACATTGAGTGCATGATCATGTCTTGTTCCACCGTATCGTCTATATATAAAATTGATCACCTGATCATGTCTTTTCCATGACAAAACATAGAACAACATATAATATTTCAACTCACCTTGACTTAGATATTTCTACTTACACAACCAGAAACCACCTGATTACATCTTTTCCAACAAACCACATAGGACCACACATCATATTTCACCTCTCCACTTCTTGTCCTGATCAAGTCACATCACCAGTTGAACATCTGACCCTTAGATAACCTGCAGATATCCCAATAGAACCACAAACTTTAGAAACCTGAGCAATTGATCTACTACATCCACCCATATATCCCAGTTATACAATTAACCTAATTAAATACACACATTTTTCACAGTAGAAACAACTGGTCTACTAGAATCATAGAACTGCTCTTAACTAGGATTCAACAAAAGTGACTGTCTTACAATGTTTTAGAAAAGTAAAATATTCTCAGTCAAAAAGGGAATCAAGCAAAAATGGTTTTCAATAATTATCTGCTCATTAGAAATGCATTTCAAATTTGGATGTAAACAAGCACAAATGAATATCTTATGGTTGTTAACAAAAAAAAATTACCAGGGCTAAAATCAAAGTTAAATAAAGGTGCATAACTTTGCGATATATGCTTTTAGGATTAACTGCCTTTTTAAAAAGATGTCCCTTTATGATAAAGAACATATATACCAAGTTTGAAGTGAATAGTTGTTACACATTTTTAGAAAATGGACCTTAAACAAAAAGGTTAAAAAGCACAAAGAAATCATAACTAAATTTATCTTCAAAAGTGGTAGCTTTTAAAATGTTTTCTTAAAAAAGTCAATGGAACTTACTACCTTGCTTGTTTCTAATGCTTGTCTATTGATTGACACTAACATCGAACATGTTTCTCTTCCAAAATGATTGTCTTCAATTCTGAAACAATAAAGTTTTACAACCAAGAAAAGTGTTAATGAACATATTTAATCTCATTTGTTCCACCAGAAGTTGTTATCCAGTATCAGTCATATGCAGGTAATTGTCATCTGAGGTCACTTCCGTACTATGATCCACTGTCTCCATTTCTCTCAACCCAGAAACAACTGTCATGTAACAATCCTGCTAGCTCAAGATTGAAAAAACAATCACTCCCACACGATTCCTCCTTGCGGATATGAAGTTGCCAGACTCCTCGGATTCACCATGTTGTCTTGATCCACAGACCAGGGATATATCAGGGCATGAAGACCTACAGAAAAACACCTGCCAGCTGCAAGGTTTACCTACCTTACAGCTGTTGCAAAAACACAATGGGAAAGCAAACCAAATACACTTCACGATGGAACTAGTAGTTAATCAAGGTTCAAAATTTTAGCGAAAAAAAGTACTAGGAACAATCTTAAAATTCCATTTTGTCCTTTAGAACCACTGAAACAAAGATACCACTTTATTGCACTTTCGGACATGGGCAGGTATCGTATGGATGCATGCTGCTTTCAAGTTCAAGTATTGAAAACAGTTTCAACTTCCTGACATACAGAAGGCACTTGTACAGTGCTCTTGATTCAAAATTAACAATTACTCCCTGACGATGACCCGAGGAAAATCATAAAAGTATGAATATGGAAAATACAGATCATAGCTTGAATGAAGAAATGAAGCAGAGCAGAGAGGTACCAGTCTAGGCTATAATAAAGTATTTTCCCATGGTACTTTAATGATAACTTGTGGAAATTCAACAGGTACTGTCAAAATTTTACCATGAACACTTTACTAGTGTCTTCATATATGCCATGTGAACTCTGACAAAAATAAGTCCACAAACTCTGTTTCTAGTGACCAAACTACATTATTAAAGCGGCCTCCTCCACCCCTACAGCCGCGCCCTTACCACCTTGCTGAAAAGATTCTGAAGCTGACAAAGGAATGTACGCATAAACCAAGTGTTACTAAAGTCACACCACCATGACCTCACTTGATCATGTCTTTTTCCACCGTATTGCTCTATTCATAACATTGATCACCTGATTATGTCTTCTTCCACCGTATCATCTATATAATATTAATCGCCTGATTATGTCTTCTTCCACCGTATCATCTATATATAACATTGATTGCCTGATCATGTCTTCTTCCATCGTATCGTCTATATATAACATTGATCACCTGATCATGTCTTTTCCATGACAAAACATAGAACAACATATAATATTTCAACTCACCTTGACTTAGATATTTCTACTTACACAACCAGAAACCACCTGATTACATCATTTCCAACAAACCACATAGGACCACACATCATATTTCACCTCTCCACTTCTTGTCCTGATCAAGTCACATCACCAGTTGAACATCTGACCCTTAGATAACCTGCAGATATCCCAATAGAACCACAAACTTTAGAAACCTAAGCAATTGATCTACTACATCCACACATATATCCCAGTTATACAATTAACCTAATTAAATACACACATTTTTCACAGTAGAAACAACTGGTCTACTAGAATCATAGAACTGCTTTTAACTAGGATTCAACAAAAGTGACTGTCTTACAATGTTTTAGAAAAGTAAAATATTCTCAGTCAAAAAGGGAATCAAGCAAAAATGGTTTTCAATAATTATCTGCTCATTAGAAATGCATTTCAAATTTGGATGTAAACAAGCACAAATGAATATCTTATGGTTGTTAACAAAAAAATTACCAGGGCTAAAATCAAAGTTAAATAAAGGTGCATAACTTCGCGATATATGCTTTTAGGATTAACTGCCTTTTTAAAAAGGTGTCCCTTTATGATAAAGAACATATATACCAAGTTTGAAGTGAATAGTTGTTACACATTTTTAGAAAATGGACCTTAAACAAAAAGGTTAAAAAGCACAAAGAAATCATAACTAAATTTATCTTCAAAAGTGGTAGCTTTTAAAATGTTTTCTTAAAAAAGTCAATGGAACTTACTACCTTGCTTGTTTCTAATGCTTGTCTATTGATTGACACTAACATCGAACATGTTTCTCTTCCAAAATGATTGTCTTCGATTCTGAAACAATAAAGTTTTACAACCAAGAAAAGTGTTAATGAACATATTTAATCTCATTTGTTCCACCATAAGTTGTTATCCAGTATCAGTCATATGCAGGTAATTGTCATCTGAGGTCACTTCCGTACTATGATCCACTGTCTCCATTTCTCTCAACCCAGAAACAACTGTCATGTAACAATCCTGCTAGCTCAAGATTGAAAAACAATCACTCCCACACGATTCCTCCTTGCGGATATGAAGTTGCCAGACTCCTCGGATTCACCATGTTGTCTTGATCCACAGACACGGGATATATCAGGGCATGAAGACCTACAGAAAAACACCTGCCAGCTGCAAGTTTACCTACCTTACAGCTGTTGCAAAAACACAATGGGAAAGCAAACCAAATACACTTCACGATGGAACTAGTAGTTAATCAAGTTCAAAATTTTAGCGAAAAAAGTACTAGGAACAATCTTAAAATTCCATTTTGTCCTTTAGAACCACTGAACAAAGATACCACTTTATTGCATTTCGGACATGGGCAGGTATCGTATGGATGCATGCTGCTTTCAAGTTCAAGTATTGAAAACAGTTCAACTTCCTGACATACAGAAGCACTTGTACAGTGCTCTTGATTCAAAATTAACAATTACTCCCTGACATGACCGAGAAAATCATAAAAGTATGAATATGAGAAAATACAGATCATAGCTTGATGAAGAAATGAGCAGAGCAGAGAGGTACCAGTCTAGCTATAATAAAGTATTTTCCCATGGTACTTTAATGATAACTTGTGGAAATTCAACAGGTACTGTCAAAATTTTACCATGAACACTTTACTAGTGTCTTCATATATGCCATGTGAACTCTGACAAAAATAAGTCCACAAACTCTGTTTCTAGTGACCAAACTACATTATTAAAGCGGCCTCCTCCACCCCTACAGCCGCGCCCTTACCACCTTGCTGAAAAGATTCTGAAGCTGACAAAGGAATGTACGCATAAACCAAGTGTTACTCAAGTTACACCACCATGACCTCACTTGATCATGTCTTCTTCCACCGTATTGCTCTATTCATAACATTGATCGCCTGATTATGTCTTCTTCCACCGTATCATCTATATAATATTAATTGCCTGATTATGTCTTCTTCCACCGTATCGTCTATATAATATTAATTGCCTGATTATGTCTTCTTCCACCGTATCATCTATATATAACATTGAGTGCCTGATCATGTCTTCTTCCACCGTATCGTCTATATATAACATTGATCACCTGATCATGTCTTTTCCATGACAAAACATAGAACAACATATAATATTTCAACTCACCTTGACTTAGATATTTCTACTTACACAACCAGAAACCACCTGATTACATCATTTCCAACAAACCACATAGGACCACACATCATATTTCACCTCTCCACTTCTTGTCCTGATCAAGTCACATCACCAGTTGAACATCTGACCCTTAGATAACCTGCAGATATCCCAATAGAACCACAAACTTTAGAAACCTGAGCAATTGATCTACTACATCCACCCATATATCCCAGTTATACAATTAACCTAATTAAATACACACATTTTTCACAGTAGAAACAACTGGTCTACTAGAATCATAGAACTGCTCTTAACTAGGATTCAACAAAAGTGACTGTCTTACAATGTTTTAGAAAAGTAAAATATTCTCAGTCAAAAAGGGAATCAAGCAAAAATGGTTTTCAATAATTATCTGCTCATTAGAAATGCATTTCAAATTTGGATGTAAACAAGCACAAATGAATATCTTATGGTTGTTAACAAAAAAATTACCAGGGCTAAAATCAAAGTTAAATAAAGGTGCATAACTTTGCCATATATGCTTTTAGGATTAACTGCCTTTTTAAAAAGATGCCATTTATGATAAAGAACATATATACCAAGTTTGAAGTGAATAGTTGTTACACATTTTTAGAAAATGGACCTTAAACAAAAAGGTTAAAAAGCACAAAGAAATCATAACTAAATTTATCTTCAAGTGGTAGCTTTTAAAATGTTTTCTTAAAAAAGTCAATGGAACTTACTACCTTGCTTGTTTCTAATGCTTGTCTATTGATTGACACTAACATCGAACATGTTTCTCTTCCAAAATGATTGTCTTCGATTCTGAAACAATAAAGTTTTACAACCAAGAAAAGTGTTAATGAACATATTTAATCTCATTTGTTCCACCATAAGTTGTTATCCAGTATCAGTCATATGCAGGTAATTGTCATCTGAGGTCACTTCCGTACTATGATCCACTGTCTCCATTTCTCTCAACCCAGAAACAACTGTCATGTAACAATCCTGCTAGCTCAAGATTGAAAAACAATCACTCCCACACGATTCCTCCTTGCGGATATGAAGTTGCCAGACTCCTCGGATTCACCATGTTGTCTTGATCCACAGACCAGGGATATATCAGGGCATGAAGACCTACAGAAAAACACCTGCCAGCTGCAAGGTTTACCTACCTTACAGCTGTTGCAAAAACACAATGGGAAAGCAAACCAAATACACTTCACGATGGAACTAGTAGTTAATCAAGTTCAAAATTTTAGCGAAAAAAGTACTAGGAACAATCTTAAAATTCCATTTTGTCCTTTAGAACCACTGAACAAAGATACCACTTTATTGCATTTCGGACATGGGCAGGTATCGTATGGATGCATGCTGCTTTCAAGTTCAAGTATTGAAAACAGTTCAACTTCCTGACATACAGAAGCACTTGTACAGTGCTCTTGATTCAAAATTAACAAGTACTCCCTGACATGACCGAGAAAATCATAAAAGTATGAATATGAGAAAATACAGATCATAGCTTGATGAAGAAATGAGCAGAGCAGAGAGGTACCAGTCTAGCTATAATAAAGTATTTTCCCATGGTACTTTAATGATAACTTGTGGAAATTCAACAAGCACTGTCAAAATTTTACCATGAACACTTTACTAGTGTCTTCATATATGCCATGTGAACTCTGACAAAAATAAGTCCACAAACTCTGTTTCTAGTGACCAAAACTACATTATTAAAGCGGCCTCCTCCACCCCTACAGCCGCGCCCTAACCACCTTGCTGAAAAGATTCTGAAGCTGACAAAGGAATGTACGCATAAACCAAGTGTTACTCAAGTTACACCACCATGACCTCACTTGATCATGTCTTCTTCCACCGTATTGCTCTATTCATAACATTGATCACCTGATTATGTCTTCTTCCACCGTATCATCTATATAATATTAATCGCCTGATTATGTCTTCTTCCACGGTATCATCTACATATAACATTGAGTGCCTGATCATGTCCTCTTCCACCGTATCAAGTCACATCACCAGTGGAACATCTGACCCTTAGATAACCTGCAGATATCCCAATAGAACCACAAACTTTAGAAACCTGAGCAATTGATCTACTACATCCACACATATATCCCAGTTATACAAATAACCTAATCAAAAAGGTGCATAACTTTGCGATATATGCTTTTAGGATTAACTGCCTTTTTAACAAGAACTGTTGGAGGACAGTATTGGCTGGACTATTCAAAAAATTGTCACAAGGGTGTTTTATTAAGTATAATAATGCTAATTATCTATGAATACATAAAATTGACCGAAAAGGTACAAAGGCTTGTTATTAAGATGTTTTATCAAGTAAATCACTGCTTTATCATTATGAATGCATAAAAATGTCGCAAAAAAAGGCACAATCTTCAGTAGTTATGGAGATAACAACTTACAAGCAAAACTTTACCATGAACTTCTAAGTTGAAAAAGGGGAGAAAAATCAGCCTTAATGCAAGATAGAATTATAGATCTTGGTCAGTGACAGACAATTATGATTTTAAACGCATATGTAAAGTTTTCAATAAATATCTTTAATAGTTATTGAGATATGTAAAACTTGCAAGTAAACATTAACCAAGAGACTAAGTAGAAAAGGGGAGATGAATCAGCCTAAATGCGAGTAGAGTCATGGAACTTGGTCAGTGACATACAATTATGACTCTCCAATTATGACCCTAAGTACATGTGTAAAGTTTCAAGTAAATATCTTTGAAGACCTTTAACATTTAACCAAAATTTCTAAGTTTCAAAGGGGCAAATAATTCTGCAAATATTGCAGGCAGAGGTATGCAATTTTGCAAACTGATGTACATTGTTACAATAAAAAGTACTGTAAGTTTCAATTGAATATCTCAAGCAATAATTAAGATATTTGAATTTACAAAAAAATTTAACCAACACAGATGCTGACGCCGGGGCGACTACAATAGCTCTCATATTCTTCGAATAGTCGAGCTAAAAAGGTGTCCCTTTATGATAACGAACATATATACCAAGTTTGAAGTGAATAGTTGTTTCAAAGTTTTTCAAAATGCTTGATAGAGCTACTTCTCCCTGTCTACAGGTTGGAAGTTTAATGGCAAACAAGTGTGGAAAGTTTCAAAGCCATTTGTCAATGAACTTTGAAAATATTCAAGGTGGTACACAAACTTTAACGTAAATTTTAAGTAAAAACTAGAAATGTGTCCATAGGACACGGGTGCCCCCACCGCGCCACTGTTCTGTCAATCATATGACTCTAGGTCAAATATCTTTTGAAAACTAAAAATCTTTTACTAAGTAAAGGACAAGAACTTTACAAATACTGAATAAATCCACAAGCAAACCCTAAGGTGCATAAGTACACATGCTGACCAACAGCAAACATTCAGGCCTACAATTGAAATACTTTTTGAGTTATGCATGAACAAGTTGAAAATGGCAAATTTATACTACTGTAAGTCAAGTGGAATAACTCTAACAAAACTGAAAAAAATCCACATGCAAAGTCCCAGGTGCATAGCTTCACAGTGATGTGAATCATTATTCCTGTAATTTAGTGATGTTGATCATTATTCCTGTAAAGTTGGTTGATTCTAACTCAAGCACTAAAGGAACAAATAACAACATAATGAAACGGTTTTTACTAAGTCAAGGGCAAAAACTCTAAAAAAATTAAATAAATCCATACGAAAATACCCAGATGCACAACTACACATGCTGATCAACATTCCTGTAAAGTTTCATGACTCTAGGTCAAATACTTTTTGAGTTACATGCGACACAAGTTGAAAATTGCAAAATTTTACTAAGTCAAGGGCAGTAAATCTAATAATACTAAAAATATACAGATGAAAATACCCAGGTGCACAACTACACATGTTGATCAACATTCCTGTAAAGTTTCATGACTCTAGGTCAAATACTTTTTAAGTTACATGCAACACAAAAGATGTGTTTGATGATAAGGAACATATAATTGAAGATGATACATTAAGAAATGAAAAAGTTATAGTGAAAAATATTTTACTGCACCAAAACTTTACCCTGAAATCTGGACACAAACACCGACGCCGGGGCAAGTAGGACAGCTCTCCATATACTTTGTATAGTCGAGCTAAAAAGGGACATAATTCTGTTAAAACGCTTGATATAGTTACCTCCACCTGTCTACAGGTTGGGGTCATGATGGTGAACAAATGTGCAAAGTTTCAAAGCCATTTGTCAATGGACTTTTAAAATATTTGAGATGGTACACAAACTTTAATGTATCTTCTAATTCCTTAGTCAAAGAAGGGGAATTTTTCTGTCAAATTGCTTGATAGAGTTACTTCCTCCTGTCTACAGGTTGGGAGCATAATGTTGAACAAGTGTGCAAAGTTTCAAAGCCATACATCAAAGGTTTTTGGAAAACATTTTAGGTGGTACGCAAACTTTCACTTAAGTGGTTATGCTGACGCTTGGGTGACTAGGATATTATTGAAGAGTCAAGCTGAAAACAACACTAGTGAATGGTAAGGCAAATATTTGTCTGCAAACAATTAGATAGTTATATAGTTATCAGAATTTATTACATGCTTTTCGGTGGTTTATAGAAATATATCAGTGATATAAAAATGGTAATTTCGTTGTTTGAAACAGTGAAATTACCACTTTGATAATTTCACTGTTTTGAATTTAAGCCCCTTACGTTACAGCGTGAACAGTACTGGGTACCAACTTAATGATGTGACGTCGTAAATGACGTCACGTTGTATTATTATTTGGCGCGCTTTTCATTCAGTATTAGGTTTAATGTCTTTTTAAAACATTTCTTTGCATATAATAACCTTGTGAACACCAAAAGTTCATATTTCACGAGTGGCTTGAAATATACCTTTTGGTGCTCACTCGGTGAAATATATTCTGATCTTACACTGAACTAAACAAATATCCTCTATATGATAGTTGGTATATGAGAACATCCTTGAACCAAATACATAAGTAGAAAATTGGAGAAAACTCCAATAGAAAGAAAGACTATATATTTTTGTTTTAGCTTTAAGACACTATACATGTATTTTGTTTGCATTTAAGAAAATTAATTTTGAAGGGACTCCACTGAAGTTTTTTTACATGATAAATGTACTATTTGATGTAGGTTTAGACCACTAATCTTTGTGCAAAAATTCAGATCATTTGCACACTTCGTTTTTCCAGAATATTTTTTCAAACTGTAAAAAATCACCAAAATTTTCACTCAAATTGGGCTAAGAAAAGCCTAACAAGAGCACCGCTAGGCGGAGCATTATATGCCCGAAAGTGTTTTTTTTTTGTTAGTAAGGATCAAACATTTGTAAGACATGGGAATTAAATACAGTATTACCTCCTTCAAAAAGCAATCCTCCTTTATAGCTGAAGAACCTTCATATATATTGCTATGAACATGTCAAATTGTGTATTGTGTCTTACAAAGTCACGGGACGCTTTAATTTTATGGAATTGTTTGCCGTCTTGTCAAGCGTCTCATGATCCCGAACTAGTCCAAGCTTTATCGATGTTTTCACGAATAATACTGATTGACAACCTGTATTTTTGTTTTCTGTCGATCATATTAATTTTTAGCTCCATTTTGAGACCTATTTTAGCTTTTAACTCTCTGTATTTATTGAGATATGCGAGTTCCAAGTAGTCACGATGTACTTCGGGTAGCGAGTGACGTCACAAGTACTGGGTCGCGCGCCCCTATTCTATTTAAGCTACTGGGTTAACCTATCATACTCAGTTGGGCATTAAGTTCTTTACCAACCAGTCGTAAGAAATGTACTCCTATCAGGAGGTTTGTACCCAAATATAATTATAAACATTTAACCTGTCACTGATCTGGGATCTTTATACAATTATATATAACTCTTAAGTTGGTATTATAAACTTAACTTGAACCCATTTTTAGAACTTGACCAAATCTGGTATTTGACCCAATCTGAAACTTGACCGGATTCTGACTTGACCCAATCTGGTAAATCTATAATTAACTATATACTTGGAACTCGGATATTATATTATAGTACTAGATCTACATATATGTTTCTCTAATAAGCTCAGTTGTTTACTATAGAACAATCTGGTTAAAGCCAGATAATCTTATATTGTATGTCAATAATTCATGAATAAACTATGAATAACCAATAATAAAACCATAGATTGAACTGGAACATGTCTTATTTATCTCTCAGTAGGTAGAACCAAATCTAACTCCCACACATGTTACTTTCCCCTAACTAATGCCTGGCATATATTTAAATCCTGACTAGCTTTAAGCTAACACCGTTTTCTCACTTTTATGGGGGCGTAACAATATACAGTTGCTGTTTTCAAAGCACCAGCATCAAGTTGTAGTTATGCTCCAGAAACCACAACTTCAGTGTAAAGATCATTGTGACCCTGACCTTTGACCTTATGACCCCAAAATCAATAGGCTTATGACCCCAAAATCAATAGGGGTCATGTATTGGACATGGCTGTTCATCCTATAAAATTTTACAGCTGTAGGTTGATTAATACTTAAGTAATTGAGCAGTAACTGTTTTCAGTTTTAGGGTTAGTGACCTTGACCTTGTGACCCCAAAATCGATAGGGGTCTTCTACCCAATATGGACAATCATCCTATGAAGTTTGAATATTGTGGGCCAAATAGAACTTAAGTTATGCTCCGGAAACAATTTTCAGTGTTAGGGCAATAGTGACCTTGACCTTTGACCCTGTGACCCCAAAATCAATAGGGGTCTTCTACCCAATACGGATACTCATCCTATGAAGTTTGAAGACTGTTGGCCAAATGGAACTTAAGTTATGCTCCGGAAACAATTTTCAGTGTTAGGGCAAATAGTGACCTTGACCTTTGACCTTGTGACCCCAAAATCAATAGATGTCTACTACCTAATATGGACAAACATCCTATGAAGTTTGAAGACTGTGGGTCAAATGGAACTTAAGTTATGTTCCGGAAACCATTTTCAGTTTTAAGGTAATAGTGACCTTGACCTTTGACCTTGTGACCCCAAAATCAATAGATGTCTTCTACCCAATATGGGCAATCATCCTATGAAGTTTGAATACTGTGGGCCAAATGAAACTTAAGTTATGCTCCGGAAACCAAATTGCTAACGGACAGACGGACGTCAGGGGGTATAACATTATATGCCCGAAACTCTTTTGGGCATATAAAAATACAATTTTCATTTTATTTCAAAGTATATTTCTTAATTATCTTCACATATAGTTCTGTTTAAAGTGCCCCAGCTCATTTATTTAAGAAATTCAAATGTTATGTTTTTAGGCTTTTAAACCTCAGTGGAGTCCCTTTAATATAAATATATAAAATAATTGAACTTACCGGTACTATCTAGAATATGTTCAGAAAATTGTTCAAGCACGTCTGTATTAATCAATGTCAAGGCAGGTGAAAGTGTTTTTTCCTCTATGCGGACACATTCTTCATGAGGAACTCCACTGAGGTTTATAAGCCTGAAAACTTTTTCACATAGATAAACATGAGCACTTTAAACAGAAATATAAATTAAATATAACTAAAAAATATACAAGAAATACATTGGAAATCGTATGTTTGTGCTATTCTCAGTCTGTTAAACCTTTTCAATTTTGGGTCATTTTTCACTATTATAATAATTATTCTGGAAAAACGGAGCAAGCTAATGATCTGAAATTTTGCACATAAGTCATTAGTATAGATCTACGTCAAATGGAGCAATAATATCAAAAAAATATTTCCAGTCCTGTCATGTCAAAAAACCTCAGTGGAGTCCCTTTAAATATTAAGAAACATACCCATAACTTAAGTTAGAATAATAAACTACTAGTATGTATAAAACATTCAATTGAATTTTGATTACAGCTCATAATGAGCCTATTTTGTTAAATCAACTCAACTCTTCCCTCTTTTCTAACTGTGCTTGATAGTTAAAGATATCATATCAAAGTTGATAACACAACTGGTAAACAATAGAGCTACCTGTTTTAGAGGTAGATGGTAAATCCCTCTATCCCTAATTCTAAACTAATGCATGTCAATAAAATCAGGTGTTACTAGGGTAAATGATTGTCATTTTATAATATATTAATTTTGAAAACTTAACAACAAATATCCAAATTCAAAGAATATTATACCATGTAGACTTGATTAAAGTTTCCAAGAAAAATAAAGTTGATAAATTTGTGTTTCCAATGTCATAGTGGCAGCGTTTTTAATCTAAGTTAACAAATTTAGTGTTGAAATGGACCGTTGTGTCAAAACATTTTTTTTTTCTTTTCTCATCTAAACGTCAATTCAAATTTAAAATGAATACATTTCAAGTAGACATAAGGACTGGTATAGAAATGAAATAAAAATTGTAATCAGAACAAAACATTCAGTTAAAAAATATGAGGGGTTGTCCAAAAATTCGTTGAGTTTCTTTGTGGTGTAAAATAAATTTCAGATATTGATTTGAAATTTTTACACTGCTTAGAAGAATTTATAACAAATAACAAGAACTGTCCAAGGACAGTAAGGCTAGACTATTTCAAAAAGTTGCCACAAGGGTGTTTTATTGAGTATAGTGATGCTTATCTATAAATACATAAAATTGACCGAAAAGGTACAAAGGCTTGTTATTAAGATGTTTTATCAAGTAAATCACTGCTTTATTATTATGAATGCATAAAATTGTCCCAAGATAACAGCTTACAAGCAAAACTTGTTGAAAAAGGGGAGAAAAATCAGCCTAAATGCAAGATAAAATTATGGATCTTGGTTAGTGACCTACAATTATGACCCTAAATGCATATGTGAAGTTTTAAATAAATATCTTTAATAATTATTGAGATATGTAAAACTTGCATGTAAACATTAACCAAGAGACTAATTAGAAAAGGGGAGATAAATCAGCCTAAATGCAAGATATAGTTATGGAACTTAGTAAGTGACATACAATTATGACCCTTCATGCATATGTGAAGTTTCAAATCAAAATCTCAGATAGTTTTTGAGATATGTAAAACTTACATGTAAACATCTACCAAGAGACTAAGTAACAAGAGCACCGCTAGGCGGAGCATTATATGCCTGAAAGTGTTTTTTTTTTAGTAAGGATGAAGCATTTGTAAGACATGGGAATTCGCTGTTCATCCTATAAAATTTTTCAGCTGTAGGTTGATTAATACTTAAGTTATAAAAAATGACCTTAACCTTTGACCTTGTGACCCAAAAATCAATAGGGGTCTTCTATCCAATATGCACAATCATACTATGAAGTTTGAGTATTGTGGGCCAAATGGACCTTAAGTTATGCTCTAGAAACTGATTTCAGTATTAAGGTAAAAGTGACTTTGACCTTGTGACCCCAAAATCAATAGGGGTCTTTTACCTAATTTGGACAACCATCCTTTGAAGTTTGAATATAGTGGGCCAAATGGAACTTACATAACGCTCCGAAAACTGTTCTTGTTTTTTAGGTAATTGTGACCTTTGACCTAGTGACCCCAAAATCAATGGGGGTCTCCTACCTAATATGGAAATCATTCTATGAAGTTTGAATATTGTGGGTCAAATGGAACTTAAGTTATGCTCCGGAAACTGTTTTCAATTTTAAGGTAATAGAGACCTTGAGATGACCCATGTTCAACCTCATCCAAGCTACCACATAGACAAGCATCCTGACAAAGTTTGATGATGATTGAGGCAAAAATGTAACCGCTAGAGTGTTAACAAGGTTTTTCTACTTTTAGCTCCGGTGACCTAGTTTTTCATCCAAGATGACTCATGTTCGAACTCATCCGAGCAATCAACTAGATAAGCATTCTAACCAAGTTTGATGATGATTGAGGCAAAAATGTGACCGCTAGAGTGTTAACGAACAAGTGAGGACCGACAACATTCAATGATCCTAAAAGCTCACCCTGAGCTAGCTCAGGTGAGCTAAAAATAACAAACGGCAATAACTAAAAAATTATGGAGAGTAGAGTTATCATTCTTGTGCAATGCATGCCTCCTGAGTGACATCTATCAACCTTTTTGTTGATACCTCAAACACTTTTTGAGCTCAAATACTTTTTGAGGTATGCTCCGAACAAAAATGTTGGACGGAAGGACAGAGACTATTTCTATATCTCTATATACCTTTTCAGCGGGGGATAATTAAAGTTTGGATTTGGAGTTTTCATGAATTTTTAAGGGCAATACATTCTTTCTCCCTTGGATGTTTCACTTCTGCTCAGTGAGATCTATCTACCTACATAGTTTTATAGTTCTCAAGAAATGTCATCCACAAATTTCAAAAAGTAACAAAAAAAGCATTGATGCAAAGCATCAAAGGCGACGCCTAAAAAATTTGATCAAGTTTTGCACCTAAATACTTAACAAAAGATGTGTACTTTATATTAGTACCATTACATGTGACCTGGAGGCAAGGACCCTGTTTAAGTTGAAACTTAAACCAAAAAGAACTAGAACTATCACTAAATGTGATTAATACCCCCGCAAGACTGCTTTGGAAATGAGGATTTTACTAGTAACAAAACAATTGAAATACATTTATGGTTGTGGGCAATTAAAGATAGTTGTGGTTCCTGTATATTGCATTTCCTTTCAATGTGGTTGGCCATTGATGAAGTTTTATTGAATTACTCTGCAATAAGTCCAGAAAGACAAGGAAAAGGAACAAAGGGCAATAACTCTATAAATACTGAAGATGGAGTAATGGTTATTGTACACTGCACTTCCTCTCATTGCACTTGACCATTGTATGAAATTGAATTGAATTCCAACTACAAGTTTTCAAGTTATGCACAGAACAGAAAAGTAACAAAGGGCAATAACTGTATTAGTCCAAATAGAGTTATGGTTCTTGTGTACTGCACTTCATCTCACTGCCCTTGACCATTGTATAAAGTTTCATTGAATTAATTTTCATGCACTGGACAATAAAAAGTAACCAAAGGCAAAAACTTTTGAATGAGTCCAGAAAGAGTTATGATTTCTGTACACTGTGCTTCCTCTTAATATACTTGACCCTTGTATGAAATAGTATTAAATTCCAAACTAGTAGTTTCCAAGTTATGCTCTGGACAAGAAAAAAGCAATGGAAAAGCAACAAAGGGCAATAACTCTGTAATTACTCTGGACAGAGATATAGTTCTTGTGCACTGCACTTCCTCTTATTGTGCTTGATTATTGTATGAAGTTTTTTTTAATTCCCACCAGTACGTTTTAAGTTATGCTCTGGACAAGGAAAAGTATCAAAGGGCAATAACTCTCTAATTTGTGAAAATGGTGTTATGGTTCTTTTGCACTGCACTTCCTCTTAATGTGCTTGATAACTGTATGAAGTTGTATTGAATTCCAACCAGTAGTTTTCAAGTAATGGTCCAGACAAAGAAAAGTAACAAAGGGCGATAACTCTGTAATTAGTCAAGATGGAGTTATGGTTCTTGTGCACTGCACTTCCTCTAACTGTGCTTGACCATTGTATGAAGTTATATTGACTTCCAACTATTAGTTTTCAAGTTATGCTCCGGACAAGGAAAATGCAACGGACCGCTGGACCGACCTACTGACCGACCACCGGGTGACTCCTATATACCCCCCAAACTTCATTTTTGGGGGTATAATAAACTCT
Organism: Ruditapes philippinarum; assembly: GCF_026571515.1. NCBI lineage: Eukaryota > Metazoa > Mollusca > Bivalvia > Venerida > Veneridae > Ruditapes > Ruditapes philippinarum. The sequence goes on along the minus strand of NW_026856561.1, from coordinate 316,509 downwards.
GTCTTGCCAAGATGCAAAGACAATATATAGTCAATTAACCAATCACTTATAAGAATCATGCCATAAGAGAGAATTTCTTCAGATTTATTTTACCAGATACAAGGATACCCGAGTCATTAGCTTATAATAAAAGCTTTTTTCTTAAGGCTGCAGACATGTCATTGACAATATGCACTCACAGGATGAGAAAAAACTTTCAGCTTGACCAAAACTCGAACCTGTGACCCACAGAATAATGTGCCGCGACTGTAGAGATTGAGCTATCTGACCACTTGCACACATTCTCTCTCCTAAATAGTGAGCATGCAGTTCTAAACCATGACAGATACTTTTAGTTTTTTAATCATTAACAGGTAGATTAATTCTTAATTAAACAAATAAGAAAAAAAAACTAACATACTCAAATTCTTGATTAAAATAACGATTCATATAATTATATTATAATTATTTTTACTAAAAAGGGGGTTGGACATATATTGGTTGTGCCATTATTTATAATAGGTCAATTTGAAAGTGAACATAACTGTACTAATACATTTACAATATCTTATTTTTTGTGAAGGTCAATGTCATTTATGAATGAAGGTAAAGTTTAGTTTGGTTTACTTATATTAACACAACTCAATTCAATAATTTAAAGGTCTTGTCCCAAGGGCCAAGAATAAAGACAAGACACCAAGAAATTTAAATTTGCAGACAGCAACGCCACCATGACTGTAACAATACCTGTATTTCTTTCTTTAAAAACAAAAAAAGTCCAGCTAAAAGTGAGTATCCTTTACATAGGATGCTCTGCATTAGACATATGTTAAATAAAGAAGTAATAATTACCTGATGATGAAATGTTTGTAACTCCAAAATGACAGTCTCCTATGTTGAATCCAGTCTGCTGCAATTGATCTCCAGTTTTCTTCTTTGTGCACTCAGTCCCGGAAAGTATAAAGTACATTATTTTTTTTTTAACATTAAGTCAAAATAAGGTCACTTAATAAAGAACACGAATGCTTGTTATCCTACAAATTTGCTAACAGACAGTCAGTGTTTCAGTCAGTGCTCCCTTGTAAAACTGGAAAATCTTCAAATTTATGCATGATCTTAAAGCTACATTAAATAAATTTCATAAAAACAGAAATGGCGACATTTTATAAATAAATTTGGTTTCATATCGACTCCAGATTTTATTTTGGTGTCAAGACAACCAAAATAAGTTTTATAAGCATAAAAAATGGGCAACCTCATTGTGGCGAAATCGGAAGTACAATAATAAGCTTGCATGAAAAACTACGCCCTCGGTTCATCCTTACATCAATATTAAAACAACAAACATGACTATGTGCAGCAGTTCTAATCTAACGGTATATTTCCGCATTGTAACAGATGTTTTCATACAAACTTAATCCTTTTTATGAGATGATTACTTTTTTCTGAACCACAGGCCTAGTTCACTGTGAAGCTAAAACGGTCAAAGTGTGTTTGCACAAGAAAATCTCATATTTACTGTGTTCCGGATAGCAACTATAACACTGTGACGAAGCGCATACACGAGCTGATTATTGTCTTCATTTGCAGGCTAAATTTCGTATACGAACTTTAGTGTTACCGTGGGGTTTTCCGTTTAAAATCCTAATTTATGAACAATATTTGATGAGATTTACAACTTAACTGTTAAAAAGGTTTATGAAACTGTATAATGCTTGTTTTTTAGGCCGACGGCAAAATATTTTTACATATTTATTTAATGTAACTTTAATAGTAATGAAACCCCCAAAAAACAACAGAACTATAAAGACAATGATGCCAAGGAGAATGCATGAGAAACAATGTAAAATCTTCTAATACAATATCATGTGACCTTGACCCCAGTAACTCCAAACCCACTTAAGTTAAAGGACCATTTTAGGTATCTATCTATTTAATATTAAAGACATCAATTAAAAATGATGTTGCTAGGATAGTAACTAAAAAGAATAGAAAGGCAAAGTGGCCAATGTCACTCTTCTGGATATTTTTTCGGAAAATTTGTACAATCATATTATTTTTAGCTATAAATTTCCTTTTATTCTTACTGTTTATTTTGTCTATTAAATTTGTGTGGTAAATGGTAGAGATTGACAAACCAACGGACTGACAACAGACAAATGTTAAGCAATATACCCCCATTCTTTGAAGGGGGGCATGAATATTTGACTGATATGCAAAAAATATATTTTGAGACCAAACTAGAGTTGTTAGGAAAATTAACCCTTTCACTGCTATAGAGACGGCATATGCATATGCCGTTCCTATTATATTTGGCGTATTTGCCATATGGACGGCTTTTGCCATTTCTATAATAATAATAATAATAATAATAATTATAATAATAATAATAATAAATATATAGATAATTATATCATCGACAATAATTATTATATACTAGCAGATTTGGAAACATATTTAATTATTATAATACTTATAACAAATAATAATAATTATATTAATTAATAATATAGTAATTTCTTAGAAAACCTGGCAAATAGGTAATCACTAAATAAATAACCCTCTGGCAGCGAAAGTGTTAATTTGATAGTAAACGAACTGTAAAATTGAAAGTTATTATTGGTGCTCATAGAATAACTTAATAATAAAGTTTAATTGAACAACATATGGGTGCTGATACTTCGATAAAGTGCTAAATTCTAAACTGTCATTATAGTATGAGTAAATTAAAAGTGTAAGCAGTAATGGAGTCTTTAATACTAGAAAGAGTTTAAACAGAGAAGTCAGCTCGCTCGACTAATTCTTTCCTTATCTGTGAAATTTGACAAAAGTTTATGTCAAATAAATACATTTTATTAATCTAAGATTGCAAAGCCTAAAAAATAATTTGTTTCAGACAGAGTTATGGATCTTGCTTATAGTTCATGGTGTAGGTGATGATGAGGGAAACACATTTCAAGTTTGAATTAATTCCCTTTCTTTCTGATAAAATTTTAACATGAAACTCAATTTTGAAAATTTAACTAATGAGCAGGATTATTGTTAAATTTTCATATAAAGCAGTTGAGAAACAAGAGGGCCATGATGGCCCTGAAATCGCTCACCTGTATATAGGCCCCTGGCCAATGCAAATTTTAAACCAGGGACTTTTATTTGAACAAACTTTGTAGACCTTTGACCTTGTGATCCTGAAATCAATCTGGGTCTTCTACCCAATATGGATACTCATCCTATGAAGTTTGAATACTGTGGGCCAAATGGGATTTAAGTTATGCTCGGGAAACCATTTTCAGTTTTAAGGTTATAGTGACCTTTGACCTTGTGACCCCAAAATCAATAGGGGTTTTCTGCCTAATATGGACAATCATCCTATGAAGTTTGAATACTGTGGGCCAAATGGAACTTATGTTATGCTCTAAAAAAACATTTTCAGTTTTAAGGTAATAGTGACCTTGACCTTTGACCTTGTGACCCCAAAATCAATAAGGGTCTTCTGCCCAATATGGAAAATCATCCTATGAAGTTTGAATACTGTGGGCCAACTGGAGCTTAAATTATGCTCCGGAAACCAAATTGCTAACAGACGGACGATGGGAAGGTATAACATAATATGCCCAAAATTCTTTTGGGCATATAACAAAGAATTTCACTAATGCATGTAATTATTATTCACATCTATTGCAAGCAGGTTCAACAACAAAAGATGTATAAAGAAATATTTTACAGAAAAACTTTAATCAGAAATGTGTATGCAGACACCTGTATTAAGATCAAGATCTGTCCACAGAGCAGAGTGAACTACTTTCCCAGTATTTGATTTTCTATGGTCATCTTAACCTTTGACTTGAAAATGGGCATGGCTGGCATTTACAAATATCATGATTTGAATGCGTTAAATGAAGTTATTGACTTTTACTTTTTGACCTGAAATGACTGACATCAAAGTGTACCAACATATATAGTTCCTTAATTGATGCGCTTTTATTGAATGGCCAATTAATGTCTTGTTATGACAGGACTAAGAAACCATGACCTTGACTTAGAGGTGTGGCAGGTGAAACTTATCAAGGGGTAACCACATACAAATTTATAAAATGAAATAAATCTAAATTCTGTTAATCATGTAGTTAATGACCATAATTATAAGTTTAACAAGGACATATTGACCTAACAACATTTTGACCTAAAAATGGATAGGTATAATGTGACAGATGCAAAAATAAGCATGAAAGGAACGACTAATCAGGTGCATAGATCTACCTACAAAGATTGAAGCTGGTATGTCTATGCTTTTTTATTCAATGCTTAGTTTTATGATTTGATATTACAGGTAAATGCCACCTTAACCTTTGACCTTTTAAGCTTAAAATGGGTGTGGCAGTGCATCTGCATACTTTCAATGTGAAACTTTGATAGCATCGAAAGTAATGACCATAAACAAAATCTTAACCAGGAAAGTTAACTAACACCGGTGCTGCTGATTGGGTCATGACAATACCTCCACTTTTCTTCGAAAAATGGAGCTAAAGATAGCTGAAATAAAAGGCAAAACATTTGTAAAACTGAAAAGGAAAAACATTTGTTAAACTGGAGCTGAAATGGGAAAGACATTAATATTAACAAGGAATGTATTCTGCTCTGTTCACTCACCAGAGAAATCTTACTTAATAGAATAGAATACAAGGGTGTGTGATTGAATCTTGGTCGCAGTATTGTGTTCTCTGTAACACAATGATCAAAGACTGTTTATATGCCGAAAGGCCAATCTTCACCAACAGTCGAAGTGACTCATGGACAGTTATCTATGGAGAACAGGCTAGAATTTATATAAGAATCCTGAAAGATTTTTAACTGACTACTAGGATGTAACTGAAATACCTCTACAAAATCACCTAGGCCTGTTTTGGTAAGCAGTATTAGGCCTTTTGTTGTGAAAAGTAATCCAAATCTTATATTGCAGTGAATAAAGCTTTTTATTATATAATCTATAAATAGCTTTGAAATGCCTTTCCCTGATTGGCTAACAAGCAACTTTTTGTAAAAAATAACAGGTCAATATCAGAGTATATTCACTGTTTTTTTCCTAAAAATAGATTTTCAGAGTATATTCACCAGTTTTTCTTCTAAAAATAGATTTTATGGAAATCCCTAAAAGACGCGAGACTTTGATGTGACGTCACGCCAAGTTTGTTGTTATTATTCTGAAGAAACGTTGAGTTTGGTGTACACAAGAGGCAAATTAGTCTTTTTTAGTTACCATTTTTCATTTTTAAGAAAAATAGGGATTAGCATGCCAGTGGAAAGGGCCAAATTATGGAAACAGTAGACAAGCTGAAAAATAATGATTTCCGTCGTATGCATTGGCAGATGTGATAAGCCATATAAAAGCTATTTATAGATTATATAATAAAACAGATATGTACTTTTTAGCTGTTGAATATGATGTGATATGTACTGAAAAATTAATATTGACCTCGGCTATCGCCTCGGTCAATACTAATTTTTTCAGTACATATCACATCATATTCAACAGCTAAAAAGTCCATATTTGTATAATATTTGCTGCCTGTAGTTTACAAACTCTAGTTTCAGTATTGTTTGAACTTTGAAAAAGAATAAAGTCAAACTTGCAACAAAGCCACAAAAGGGAAAGTGTAAAAGTAGACTTAGTTCACAGTGTCATTGTTAATCATTATGTCTGATGAACATTTTTTAAACTCCCCTTTTTAAATCTTAGTAATACTTTTTATTGTGAATAAAGCTATATCTCTGACTGCTTTAAAGTTTACAATATTTTTGTTGGAATTTTGTAAAAGAATAATTTAAAAATACCTGTATGAATGACATAGTTTGATGTCAGTTCTAGTTTTTAGTCAGAAACTGTTTTGATATCAAAGGTCAAAGTGACCTTGATCTTTGACCCTGAAAACAACAAGAGCGATCAGTAATCACATGTGTCGCCTCATGATGGCCAATTTTATGTTGGGACAAGTTTTGTGATAGACGGACAGACAGATGGACAGTGCACAACTAGACTTGGTACTGACCATTCCTGTAAAGTTTGGATAAAATTGCACCAGTAGTTTATGAGGAGTAGTCCGGACAAGCTTTTGTGTATCCGGCAACACACAGAAAAAAACACCTTTTTATCAAAGGGCCATAACTCGGCCAAAAATCATTCAACCGGAAAACCCGTGCAATATGCGCAAGGACTTGAGCTACAGATCAATCCTGTAAAGTTTCATTGAAATTGCATTAGTGGTATAAGAGAAGTAGTCCGGACAAACTTTAAAAATAAAAATTATTAAAGGGCCATAACTCTGACAAAAATCATTGAACTGGAAAATACTGACAATATGCACAACTAGACTTGGTACTGATCATTCCTGTAAAGTTTGGATGAAATTGCACCAGTAGTTTTTAAGAAGTAGTCCGGACAAGCTTTTGTGTATCTGGCAACACACAGAAAGAAACACCTTTTTATCAAAGAGCCATAACTCGGCCAAAAATCATTCAACCGGAAAACCCGTGCAATATGCGCAAGGACTTGAGCTACAGATCAATCCTGTAAAATTTCAATGAAATTGCATTAGTGGTATAAGAGAAGTAGTCCGGACAAACTTTAAAAATAAAAATTATTAAAGGGCCATAACTCTGACAAAAATCATTGAACCAGAAAATGCTGACAATATGCACAACTAGACTTGGTACTGATCATTCCTGTAAAGTTTGGATGAAATTGCACCAGTAGTTTAGGAGGAGTAATCCGGACAAGTTTTGTGGCGGAAAGACGGACAGACAGACAGACGACGGAGAAGTGATCCCTATATGTCGCCACTACTCCGTAGAGGCGACACAATAATACTAAGTTTGATGTTCCTAGGCCCAGATGTTCTTTTGTAACTCATCTGAAATTTTGTTTGCTGTTTTGAGTTTTACGCCACATCGACACAGTATAGGTCATATCGCATAAAAACAACTTAAAACACCTGTCTGGACCATTTTGAAAATGAGGAAGAGCTTTATGAGAATCAAATATGATTAGTCAGGAAATGTACTGTTCAATGACTTTTATAGTGCCTTTGGTAAATTAATGAAGAATAATTATAGCTTGGTATTAACTGAGGTTTTTCATCTTTTACACAATCTTTATCATTGCTATTAAAGCATTTTTTTTCTTAGCATTGATTACAGTTTTTAATTCCTTTTATTCTTGCTTGATTTTTTTTTTACTCAATTAGATTCAATTAAAAGATAATTATAATAGTGAGACTTGGTGTGTTACAGTCAAGCAGTCTTGATAAAAAGCAACTATTCATGTTTCGCAACATAGCAATATTCATACTTTCATACCTTAATGTTGATGTCAACAAAATGACAATGATCATTTTTGGAGCACAAAATGGCTACATACCTATATGCCTATTACATGGCCAGGAAGTGATATTTGGCCATGGACAGCAAATGACCTATATTCACAGCAATGTAATTAGTAAAGTTCATCAGTGTTGGGGGCCCTTCTTGTATAAAATAACTGCACACATTTGTTTACCTGTCCAATTTATAATGTGCTTAATGTCAAGCACAAACACATTATCCAAAGGTGTTATGCAGTCAACAAAATATTCATCAAACATTGCCTTAATTGTCAAATTATCTAAAACATCTGATAAGCTGGTAACATGCTCAAACATTCCATTGCCATTATTGGTACATTTTCTGTTCTAAGTGATGTGAACTGATGTGTTTACAGGAAAAATGGACAAATGTGATGAATGTCAGCTACTGATGTGTTTACAGGAAAAATGAACAAATGTGATGAATGTCAGCTACTGATGTGTTTACAGGAAAAATGGACAAATATGATGAATGTCAGCTACTGATGTGTTTACAGGAAAAATGGACAAATATGATGAATGTCAGCTACTGATGTGTTTATAGGAAAAATGGACAAATGTGATGAATGTCAGCTACTGATGTGTTTATAGGAAAAATGGAAAAATGTGATGAATGTCAGCTACTGATGTGTTTATAGGAAAAATGGACAAATGTGATGTCAGCTACTGATGTGTTTATAGGAAAAATGGAAAAATGTGATGAATGTCAGCTACTGATGTGTTTATAGGAAAAATGGACAAATGTGATGAATGTCAGCTAATGATGTGTTTATAGGAAAAATGGACAAATGTGATGAATGTCAGCTGTCTTTGAAATATTATATGTTAAAAATATATGTACATTAAATTAAAGCCAATCTATCCATTACTTTTGAGATTTAGTTTGTGAGAATAATGTATTTTGCTACACTAAATGTTTTGTTGTTGCTACTTTCAGTACTTCTCAGTAAGAAAATCTTTCACAATCTAAATAAAACTGAATCCTAAAATAGTGCCCTTAGCCAACTTCATATCTTTTATGTGCAAATATCTATGCTTTCTAAAATCACTTCAACTATGTATATTTGGTAAACTTGAGTTTTTTTTTTCTAAAATGTATGTACAGAATTCAAGAAAATATGTTCTTCTGTCTGTGTTCCTTCACATATTAAACACAGTAATGGAGAAATCCTTAAAGAATTCTAACCAACAAACAATCATCTTAATGGTTGATCAACAATCTTTCATTAAGCAAAAGTTAATAATCATGAACAATCAAAACTGATACCATATTATACATGCATGGGAGAGAGGTGACAAAACTATCACTTTTAAAACAAGTGATCAGTGGTCTTCTTCAGAACAGAAAGGTTTTTATAAATATTTTAGAATTTCTGGCATGCCAACCACTATGTATGAAATTGTCAATTGCACATGCATATTCATTGACCAACAGCTACTTATAACAAGATATGTTTGTAAAACATGTATGCCCCCTATCAGCAGCCAATTAGTCATGTGATAAGGTTATTATGCATGACTTCTGACCCAGTGATCAAACAATTAATAAGGGTTATAAAGTATCTACTGGTCATGACCTTGACCTTTGACCCCTTGACCCAAAACTCAATAGGGGTCATCTGCTGGTCACAACCAATCATCATACAAAGTTTGAAGTTCCTAGGCCTAGGCGTTTTTAGTAAATTGATCAGAAACCGTTTTTACCTACAAGGTCAATGTGACCTTGACCTTTGACCCCTTGACCCCAAAATCAATAGGGGTCATCTGCTGGCCATGGCCAATCACCATGCCAAGTTTGAAGTTCCTAGGCCTAAGGGTTCTCTTATTATTGATCGGAAACCGTTTTAACATACAAGGTCAATGTAACCTTGACCTTTGACCCCAAAATCAATAGGGGTCATCTGCTGGTCATGACCAATCACCATGCCAAGTTTGAAGTTCCTAGGCCGAAGCGTTCTTTAGTTATTGATCAAAAACCGTTTTACTTACAAGGTCATTGTGACCTTGACCTTTGACCCCTTGACCCCAAAATCAATAGGAGTAATCTGCTGGTCATGACAAATCACCATACCAAGTTTGAAGTTCCTAGGCCTAAGCGTTCTTGAGTTATTGATCAAAAACCGTTTTTACTTACAAGGTCAATGTGACCTTGACCTTTGACCCCTTCACCTAAAACTCAATAGGGGTCATCTGCTGGTCATGACCAATCATTACACAAAGTTTGAAGTTCCTAGGCCTAAGCGTTTTTAGTTATTGATCGGAAACCGTTTTTACCTACAAGGTCAATGTGACCTTGACCTTTGACCCCTTGACCAAAAATCAATAGGTCATCTGCTGGTCATGACCAATCACCATACCAAGTTTGAAGTTCCTAGGCATAAGGATTCTTAAGTTATTGATCGGAAAGCATTTTTACCTACAAGGTCAATGTGACCTTGCCCTTTAACCCCTTAACCCCAAAATCAATATGGGTCATCTGCTGGTCATGACCAATCACCATACCAAGTTTGAAGTTCCTAGGCCTAGGCGTTTTTAGTAAATTGATCGGAAACCGTTTTTACCTAAGAGGTCAATGTGACCTTGACCTTTGACCACTTGACCCCAAAATCAATAGGGGTCATCTACTGATCATGACCAATCACTATCTCAAGTTTGAAGTCCCTAGGCCTAAGGGTTCTTTCATTATTGATCGGAAACCCTTTTTACCTACAAGGTCAATGTGACCTTGACCTTTGACCCCTTAACACCAAAATCAAAAGGGGTCATCTGATTGGTCATAACCAATCGCCATACCAAGTTTGAAGTTCCTAGGCCTAAGGGTTCTTTTGTTATTGATCAGAAACTGTTTTTACTTACAAGGTCAATATGACCTTGACCTTTGACCCCTTGACCCCAAAATCAATAGGGGTCATCTACTAATCATGACCAATCACCATACCAAGTTTGAAGTTCCTAGGCCTTAAGGTTCTTTAGTTATTGATCGGAAACCGTTTTTACCTACAAGGTCAATGTGACCTTGACCTTTGACCCCTTCACACCAAAATCAATAGGGGTCATCTACTGATCATGACCAATCACTATACCAAGTTTGATGTTCCTAGGCCTTAAGGTTCTTTAGTTATTGATCGGAAACCGTTTTTACCTACAAGGTCAATGTGACCTTGACCTTTGACCCCTTGACCCCAAAATCAATAGGGGTCATCTACTGGTCATGACCAATCACCATACCAAGTTTGAAGCTCCTACGCCTTAAGGTTCTTTAGTTATTGATCGGAAACCGTTTTTGCTTTCAAGGTCAATGTGACCTTGACCTTTGACCCCTTGACCCCAAAATCAATAGGGGTCATCTACTGGTCATGACCAATCACCATACCAAGTTTGAAGTTCCTAGGCCTTAAGGTTCTTTAGTTATTGATCGGAAACCGTTTTTGCTTTCAAGGTCAATGTGACCTTGACCTTTGACCCCTTGACCCCAAAATCAATAGGGGTCATCTACTGGTCATGACCAATCACCATACCAAGTTTGAAGTTCCTAGGCCTAAGGGTTCTTGAGTTATCACTCGGAAACCATTTGGTCTACGGACCGACGGACCGACAGACCGACGGACCGACAAGTGCAAAGCAATATACCCCCTTTTCTTCGAAATGGGGGCATAATTAATATGATTAGATATGTGGACATTAAACTGTGCTAAAGAGTTAAGCCAGAAAAATATTACATTTTTGTTTAGGAAGATAAAAAGTAGGTAACAGCAGGCCATATTCCTGAAGTTAAAGGAACTCCACTGAGGTTTCGAAGGCCTTTAAACAATAAAATTGGAGTTTGTTATATAGGTTTACTGGGGTACTTAAAACAGAAAGATATGCAAAAGATAATCAGAAATAAATTGAAAAACATGGTTTTGCTAATTTAAGCCTGATGAGAGTGAAAGAAAGAGTAATTATTTTTGAAAAATAGAGTGTGCAAATGATCAGATATTTTGCACAAGTTATTGGCTGCATCACTTACATCAAATGGAAGATTTATGTTGAAAAATTTATTTTTAGTCCTGTCCTGCCACAGAAGCCTCTTAAAAAGATGACAAAGCAGACAAATTATCCAGAAATTTCAATGAGGATACCAAATAGGTATTGAGGGAACATTTTTTTGTAAAGATACCAGAAATATTCTCTGATGTTTCAGTTAAAGAAAAAATTCAAAACTTTCTATAAATGTTACTTATTTTCTAGTTCATACCACATTTGTAGTACATACATTTACATTTCACTGAGCAGGTGAGTTAAACTTTTGCTCCTTTCGGCACAATGGCAAAAGTTCTCTGAGAAATAGGATGATTAAAGCAGAAGCTGCATTGATATTATGTCCATTATTGGCTAGCATCACATTTACTTTAAAAGGCATTAAATGTTTTCCAACCCACAAACAGCACTTTATCTTTAATCCAGAATGAAGACGCCAACTAAATATGAGAGTCACTGTCTCAACATTATCTGGAAATCCCTCAAAAAGCAAGGAATACTGACAACACCAATACACATTAATTATTATGCAATCTTGTGAACTTCTACATTTAAGCCAACTTTGAAAATATAATCCTTCAAGAGCTTTAGATTACCAAATCATCCGATGACCATGATCTTGACCTCAAGCCAGCACAGTTGCAGCATGTGTTCTACATATTTATTGTTGTGGCAAGCATTTAAGCCAAGTTTTAGATCTAGCACAGAGTTGTAAGACATTTCAACTTCAAAAGTGACCTTGAAAATGAACTGGAACAGCAGCAGGATGTGTTTTGCACATCACCTTGTTGAAGTAAACATATGGTTTGAAGAAATTCTTTCAAGGGCCTGGGGTAGAGAAAAAGAGCTGATAATTTGACATTTGACCTTTAAAAGTGACTGAGTCACCAGTCAGCATGATTTCTAAGATAAGCATTTAAGCCAAGTTTAATCAAGATTTTTACAGTGGAGACATTTGACCTTCCAAAGTGACCTTAACATTGAGCTGGCAATACAGCAGATTTGGTTCTTTACATTGCCTTTGTTGTGGTGAACATTTGAGTTGGAAGGAAATTATTAAAGGCCTGGGCTAAAAAAGTCGGAGGGGATGGGATCATTTGATGCTTAACCTTCAAGGTTGACCTTGACCATCAGCCAGCGTCATAGCAGCAGTCAAATTTTGCACAAATCTAGCCATTTCAAAATGTAATCAGTTTCCATCTCTGACTTTTCATACAGTAAACATTCTACAGGTATGATACAGTTCTTCAGTGATTATCTTATTATAACTAATGTGCTAAAAGTAACCATAGTATACCTTCATAACTGAGAATGAATTAAAATATTTATCAAAGTATAAATCTAGCATACCTTTAAGTGAGAATAAAACAAAAATTTATAATGAATTAAAATATTTATCAAAGTATAAATCTAGCATACCTTTAAGTGAGAATGAAACTAAAATTTATAAAAGCTTGAATTAACTTTTTAATTAAACATCACTTGTTTTAAAATATATATGAAATATTTTGCATATAGTAATTACATACTACTTCACTTTTTCACTATTATAATTGAATATGTTATATATTGAAAATATCTGCTCTAAAAATTTTGAACTTCAGTAACATTAATGACAAAATGTTTACTGTAATGTATGTGATTTGTAATAAAATCTAATAAATTAGATTTGCTTTGCGAGCCAAAATATATATTTATAAGCATTTACACTCATCAAGAACAAAACAAACTTTTCACATAAAAGTAGTTAATTACTTATCCCAACCAACCAATATTATTCAGTAGTTTTTAGAAGTTATCATGATATATCATATTGTGTATCCACTTCTTATACAACTTAATTAATTGAAGTACTTCAAGCACCTCTATATTTCTAATGTATAGGCAATTTATTCATTACCTTGTTTTACTTTTATGGATTTTTTCAACAAGAACATTTGCAGAATCTACATTCAAACACAGTTCTGTTGATTTTTTCCATTTCATTTACAGCCAAATATAGGCTGGTTACTACTACCTCTTTCTCAAATGAGCTTGTTATTTGTGGGTACTGCAGATACATTAAATGTACTGCCATGGACATTGTATCAGATAACCCCTAAAACACTAAAATCTGAAATGTATAAATTATTATCTAGTGTTTGATATACATAACTTTTACACTGACAGTTTACATTGTTCAAGGCTGAATGATACTGCTACAAATATATAGTCAACTTCAAAATTCAAAATTAACACATTGATATAACTTGTATTCTCTTTTTGCAGATAATTATTTCAATACATTAAAATCACAAAAATTAGATTTAAATATAAAAAATAAGTTTAAAATACTCATAAATAATGTACATTTGCTAAAGTGCTATTATTTTAAGTAATGTGTAAAAGTGTTGAAAATTAGTAAACTAACATTTTGATGGAGAATTAAAAAAGTTGCAAAATAATTAAAATTTTTTTACAGAAAATCAGAATTCATTATTTCTCAGTGATTATACATTTTTATTTTTACAATTTACTCTTTAGTTGGTAGCTTTTCTTTCATACTTTGATGTATAAGCTTATAGCTCAATAAATTATACGTTTTGAAATCTTAAATAGCATTGCTTCTCTACTGGAATGGAATCTAATATCATTGCTGTATGCTCTTTACTGTAGGAAAACAATTTTAGTACAATTCAAAAAAGAAACATGGCAATACCTCTTATACCTCTTATACCTCTTCCATGTGTAACCAGGTTTACAATTCAAACTAGATAGTTTTGTTCTAGTTTGAATATACACAGAATATAAAGATTAAAATTTGTTGATTTTTTTTCAAATATATTTATTTAAATAGTTGCAGTGTTTGACAAGCAACTTGGGACTTTTTAGATAATACTTTAAACTTCTTTGTCCCAGGTATGCAATGGAACAGAATCATCTGAACAAACTTCTTAGAGCTTTATGCAAAGACCATTATCTGCTATTTTGTCAAATTTGATCAACAAGATATCATTTGGATGAATATTATGTGCTATATAAACAAATCTATTGCATTAAATAAAATCTTTTGGTCACATAATATTATGTACATTTTCAGTCTTGTAGTTTTGGACTGGAAACCTTTTTTATTAACAGTGACCCTAAACCTAGGTTACCCAAAAAGCTATCCAAATTTAAGTCTCAATAAAATCTTGTTACAGACTACTCACTGAAACCACCTTTTGACGCTCATTTGCCTGCCTTCATATCATTCCTCAATCTGATAACCAGATCTTTTTAATTGAAAAATCTGGTAATAACCTTAATTTTCCAAAAAACGAGATGGAAATTTGATTTAAGAGCAATTTTTTTTCACTATATTCGAAACAATTTTTATTTGAACATTGTTCTATCATTTTACGGACTAAAAATGGTTTTAAAATAAAAATACAAAATTTGACTGGATGTAAGCCAGACCTATTTTGGCACCAGGCTCTTAAGTATGATTTGGTACAAACCAACATCTAATTGTTAGGGGTTTGTTAGGGACGGTTTGCAATAAAAAATTATTGGTTTTCCTCAGTTTATATAAAACTAAATGTGCAATTATATTAGCACATTAAATTTTCTAATTTTAAATTTTAATTAAATTACAAAGAATGATTTAACCAAACTTTACAGTGGTCAACTTTAGGATATTGAACACTAAATATCCAAAAAGAGCCAAAATGTCAAACAAACTATGTGCAAGAAAAACAACACAAGAAATATGTTGCATCAAACTGCAACCCTTTCACCCAAAGCAAAGAAATGGGGCATTCAAGAAGACGCTTCCCACAAATGGGCCATCAAAGGAAAGAAAAACAGAATGTATTATGTCTTTTAACATACAACAGCATCTTAAATAAAGAGCTCCATTTTCTAATGTAGCAGTAGAGTTGTGATGTAGTAACATCAGCAACACATTTATTTGAAGATCATCAAGAAGTTGGTGGCAAAACATTGCACTTAACCAACTCTACAGTTTATTTTTATCTAGCCATTATTATATTTTTTGGGGGTGGCAGAGGATGACTTGCAATGTTGGCATTGCCAGACAGCAACAAACTATGTGCAAGAGCAACAACATAAGAAGTAGGTTACATCAAACTACAAACTTTCAACCTCAGGAACAACAAAAATTGCACTGCACCAACTGAAATTTGAGCTTTTTCATGTTATAGGTTAGATAAATTGCTCCAAACTTAAGTTACAGCAGATTTGTGATGCACGACCATCAGCAACACATTTATTTGAAGACAATGAACTGGAGACAAAAAAGGAGTTTGTGGAACAAAATTGCACAGCATAAACTACAGTTTGAGCTTCTTTGAGCTTTTTTATAATATATGTTTACTTAGATAAATTGCTTAAACTTAAGTTACAGCAGATTTGTGATGTATGACCATCAGCAACACATTTATTTGAAGACAATGAACTGGAGACAAAAAAGGAGTTTGTGGAACAAAATTGCACTGCACCAAACTACAGTTTGAGCTTCTTTGAGCTTTTTTATAATATATGTTTACTTAGATAAATTGCTTAAACTGAAGTTACAGCAGATTTGTGATGCATGACCATCAGCAACACATTTATTTGAAGACAATGAACTGGAGACAAAAAAGGAGTTTGTGGAACAAAATTGCACTGCACCAAACTACAGTTTGAGCTTCTTTGAGCTTTTTTATAATATATGTTTACTTAGATAAATTGCTTAAACTTAAGTTACAGCAGATTTGTGATGCAAGACCATCAGCAACACATTTATTTAAAGACAATGTACTGCAGACAAAAAGAAGTGTACTGGAGACAAAAAAGAAGTTCTTGGAACAAAATTTGCACTGCACCAACTACTTTTTGAGCTTTTCTGTTATAAATGTTGAATAAATTACTTCAACTTAAGTTACAGCAGATTTGTAATGTATGGCCATCAGCAACACATTCATTTGAAGACAATTCACTGGAGACAAAAAAAGAAGTTTGTGGAACAAAAATTGCACAGCATAAACTACAGTTTGAGTTTTTTTATCATATATGTTAGATAAATTGCTCCAACTTCAGTAATAGCAGATTTGTGATGTATGACCATCAGCAACAGATTTTTTTGAAGACAATTTACTGGAGACAAAAAAGAAGTTTGTGGAATAAAAATTGCACTGCACCAAGTGCAGTTTGAGCTTTTCTATTATATATGTTAGATAAATAGCTCCAACTTAAGTTACAGCAGATTTGTGATGTATGACTACCAGCAACACATTTATTTGAAGACAATTTACTGGAGACAAAAAAAGAAGTTTGTGAAACAAAAATAGCACTGCACCAACTACAGTTTGAGCTTTTCTATTATATATATTAGATAAATTGCTCCAACTTAAGTAACAGCAGACTTGCGACGCATGACCATCAGCAACAGGTTTATTTGAAGACAATTTACTGGAGACAAAAAAGAAGTTTGTGGAACAAATATTGAACTGCACCAACTACAGTTTGAGCTTTTTTTTGCTTTTTTTTTGTTTAGTTTGGGGAGAGGAGATTATAAGATCATGGCAGTGGCAGACATCAACAAGAGATGTGAAAGAACAACAACACATTAAACTGTGACCCATCAATCAAAAGCACAACTGCCAAGAAATGGGGAATTCATTAAGATTCCCATAAATAGGCCAACAAGGGAAATGTATAATGTATGTACATAAAAGTATAATGTATATTTACATAAATCAATATGTTAGATAAAAAGCTCAGTTTTAAGTATCAGCAGATTTTACATGTAGAAACACCAGAAGCACTGTTATATGGAGACAATCAAGCAGATGGTGAAAAAATGCTTTTCGCCAACACTTTTCTTTGCATGGCAGTGGGAAGTAGTGGCAGACTGCAACAATGTGCAAGAACAACAACACAAGAAGTGTGTTACACCTAACTGCAAGCTTTCAGCCCAAAGAGGGTCATAAAAAATCCCACAAGAGGGCAAACAAAGGTATACCCTGTGTATAATGTATATGTACATACAACAATATGTTAGATAAAGAGCTCCATCTTTAGCAGCAGCAGATTTTTGATGTAGAAACATCAGCAATACATTTTTAATTTGGAGATAATTTACTGGAGACAATCAAGAAGTTGGTGGGACAAAAACTGCCTAAATCAACTCTTCAGTTTATTTTTATCTTGCTTGTTTCTTTTTGGGGGGAGGGGGCTTGTGAGATGATGGTGGTGGCAGACAGCATCAAAGGATGTAAAAGAAGAATACATGGAATACATCACATCAAACTGTGATCTTTCAACCCTAAGCACAACTGCAAAGAAATGGGACATTCAAAAAGAAGATTCCAACAAATGGGCCAACAAAGAAATACAGTATGTATAATGTATATTTTCTAACATCAGTATGTTAGATAAATAGCTCCATCTATAATAACAGCAGATTTGTGATGTAAAAGCATCAGCAACACTCTTATATTGAGACAATGGAGACCTTGGTGGGACAAAAATGCTTTTAACCAACAGTTGTTTCTCTATAAATTATATTTTGGATGGGGAAGGGGGAATAGATGGAGGTTGCAAGAAGCAACAAACTATGTGCAAGAACAATAACACATGAAATGTGTCACATTAAACTGCAACCTTTCGACCCTGGGAAAGACTACAACTCAGTGAGTCGGATGTGTCGCCTTGTGAACAATTTAGTTTAGGAGAAATGGCAAGGACAGAAATGAAATATGAAAATTAACAAAGGGCAATAACTCAAAAATTAAGAAGTGCAGAGTACCGGTTCTTGTGCACTGCACATCAAGTCATTATGAGAAGCACGCATACCAAGTTTGAAGTCAATCTGACTGATAATGACTGACTTATGCTCAGGACGCCGACGACTACGCAGACAATGACGCTGACACCCCCGACAGAAGTAACCCCTTTTACAAGGTGACACAAAAAGGGTCAATAAAAAGAATCCCACAAAGGGGCAATCAAAGAAAATAAATATTCTATGTATATTTACAAACAACTTCTGTTTGGTTGGGTTTATGGTGCACTGACAGTGTTAAGGTAATATATATAGAAACTCTCCAGCTTTAAGGTGGAGGAAGACCTCAGGTGTGCTCTTAAGCAAAGCAGATAAGTGATGTACAATCATCAATAACACATTCATTTGAAGTCAATCAAGAAGTTTGGGGGGAAAAATATACTTAAGCAACTCTACAGTTGTTATTCAGGACTTTGGGGCTGGATGGCACACAGCAGGAACAGTATATCTGAATTATAATGATTTCAAAGACACAAGAGGGCCAAGATGGCCCTAGATCTCTGACCTGGCCCATCAAACTCATCGAAGCAATTACATAGACAAGCATTCTGGCCAAGTTTCATGACAGGTGAGTCAAAAATGTACCACTAGAGTGTTAACAAGCTTTTCCATATTTGAGCAGTTTTTGACCTCAGGTGACCTTTATTCAAACTTGATCTAGAAATCATCAAAACAAACTTTCAGACCAATTTTCAGGATACTTGAATCAAAACAGTAGCCACTACAGTTTAAACAAGATTTTTCTATTTTCAGCTCCTGTGACCTAGTTTTTCATCTGAGATGACCCATGTTCAAACTCATCCAAACTTCATTAATTTGTTTCTGTATGTTCTTTTCAAATTCTATTTATTTAGTCTTGTTGTTTTTTTCATTTCTATTTTTATTATGCATCCTATTCCACTACAACCTTTCATCAGCAATATTTGCCTTGGGAACCAATGTTGTAGGCCTACTTGAATAGTAATTATCTTTGACAGACAATTTCAAAGCTATAAAACCTAATGATTATATGCTTTTAAATGACATGTCCATATTTACCACACAATTTATTTTGCATCTGTAGCGCAGCTATATTAAGTCTTATGCAGCCTAGGTTTTAAGTGTCAGTGTATATGACTTATTGTATTTCAAATTGAAATATCTTGGTCATTCTGAACCACTAAAGTTAGCTATTGAATGCCTATTTCAAGTGCAATGTAGCATTTTAAAATAATATGAGGATAAAATTATGGAAACCTATCAGTGACATCACTTATTGAATGATCCTCTTACAATGTGATAAGCAGCCTATCAAATGTGCACTAGATAAGCAAACTCCCAGAAGTGATCCCCTTCCCTTTATCAGTCAAATAGCAATGTGCCAAGAGTTGATGGAAAGTGGTTTTCTGATAGTAGGCTTGTTGCTTTTGTTGACATGAATAATCTTAGGTTTTTGGCAGGTTCCAAGAAATGTCTTAAAATTGGCTCAAAACATTAAATTATGAGAATATTTTGAGTTGTTATACTGTAACTACACTATAACCAACAAAGATTGGGAACAAGAGGACCATTATGACTTGGAAATCGCTTACCTGAATATAAAAACTCAATGACAAGGAACAAGTGATACCTGAAGGTAAAAGCTGATATAAAATCTAAATCTTAACCTGGTATCACCCATATTTGTATCTGAAATAAATGCACATGTAGAAACATTACTGGTTGCTATTGCAAAAGGGGAAAACACCAGTTCCAAAAGATGTGTAAATATAAGGGAAATCAATCTTTCAGTTCCAAAAGATGTGTAAATATAAGGGAAATCAATCACCCCCCCCCCCCCAACCCCCACTCACTAGAAGATAATAACATCTCAGATATTTAAGCTCTAGCTATTTTGGGATCTTTTAAAGAAGATTTTTAAGTAAAATAGGATTTTTCAGTTTTCTTTCGATTTCTGATAGACACATTTAATTTATCTATAAAGTTTGTGTTTTAAACACATTCCTAAACATCTGCTTGGTTTCTAAGATCATTTCATTAAATGCCACAATCATCTAATGCAAGAGAAAGTTGGTATTTATTTCTATTTTTTATTATTTTTTCTATTTTATTCCTCATTACTATTCAATTATTTATCTTAATTTTTATTTCTATAATTACCATTATTAGCTCTACTTCATTTGCTTTTATTTTCTATGTCTTTTTCTCTCTCCTTTTATCATTTTTTTTTAAATTTTTATTTTTTTAATCATCTAATGAAAGAGAAAGTTAGTAGCAAGCTAGAGTTCAGGCCTGATAGACATATTTAATTTATCTATAAAGTTTGTGTTTTAAACACATTCCTAAACATCTGCTTGGTTTCTAAGATCATTTCATTAAATGCCACCACCCTCCATTCTTTTTTATTTTTATTTCTTATTATCTTTTTATATTTTATTCCTTGTTATTACTTCATTTGCCTTAAATTTCTATTTCAATTGTTACTCCTTTCTTATTTTTTTATTATCTAATGAAAGAGAAAGTTGAAATTTATTTTTATTTTTTATTATTTTTTTCTTTTTAATTTCTCATTATTATTCAATTATATATTTCATTATTTTTATTTTCTGTTATTACCATTACTAGCTCTACTTCGTTTGCCTTTATTTTCTATTTCTTTTTTTTTACTCCTTTTTCATTTTTTTTTTAATTTTTATTTTTTTTTAATCATCTAATGAAAGAGAAAGTTAGTAGCAAGCTAGAGTTCAGGCCTGATAGACACATTTAATTTATCTATAAAGTTTGTGTTTTAAACACATTCCAAAACATCTGCTTGGTTTCTAAGATCCTTTCATTAAATGCCACCCCCCCCCCCCCATTCTTTTTTTTATTCTTTTGTATTATCTTTTAATATTTTATTCCTTGTTATTACTTCATTTGCCTTAATTTTTTATTTCAATTGTTACTCCTTTCTTCATTGTTTTTAAATTCTCATTTTCTTAATCATCTAATGAAAGAGAAAGTTAGTATTTATTAATATTTTTTATTATTTTTTTCTATTTTATTCCTCATTACTATTCAATTACTGATCTTAATTTTTATTTCTATTATTACCATTATTAGCTCTACTTCATTTGCCTTTATTTTCTATTTCTTTTTTTTTACTCCCTTTTCATTTTTTTTTTTAATTTTTATTTTTTTTAATCATCTAATGAAAGAGAAAGTTAGTAGCAAGCAGGCCTGATAGACACATTTAATTTATCTATAAAGTTTGTGTTTTAAACACATTCCTAAACATCTGCTTGGTTTCTAAGATCATTTCATTAAATGCCACCACCCCCCATTCATTTTTTATTTTTATTTTTTATTATCTTTTAATATTTTATTCCTTGTTATTACTTCATTTGCCTAATTTTTCTATTTCAATTGTTACTCCTTTCTTCATTGTTTTTAAATTTTCATTTTCTTAATCATCTAATGAAAGAGAAAGTTGGTATTTATTTCTATTTTTTTATAATTTTTTCTATTTTATTCCTCATTACTATGCAATTATTTATTTTAATTTTTTTTCTATTATTACCATTATTAGCTCTACTTCATTTGCCTTTATTTTCTATGTCTTTTTTTCCTCCTTTTTTCATTTTTTTTTTAATTTTTATTTTTTTAATCATCTAATGAAAGAGAAAGTTAGTAGCAAGCTAGAGTTCAGGCCTGATAGACACATTTAATTTATCTATAAAGTTTGTGTTTTAAACACATTCCTAAACATCTGCTTGGTTTCTAAGATCCTTTCATTAAATGCCACCACCCCCCATTCTTTCTTTATTTTTATTTTTTATTATCTTTTTATATTTCATTCCTTGTTATTACTTCATTTGCCTTAATTTCCTATTTCAATTGTTACTCCTTTCTTATTGTTTTTAAATTTTTATTTTCTTAATCACCTAATGAAAGAGAAAGTTGAAATTTATTTTTATTTTTTATTATTATTTTTTTTCTATCTAATTTCTCATTATTATTCAATTATATATTTCATTATTTTTATTTTCTATTATTACCATTACTAGCTCTACTTCATTCATTTTCTTTTTTTTTTTTCTCCTTTTTTCATTTTTTTTTTTTTTTTTTATTTTTTTTATCATCTAATGAAAGAGAAAGTTAGTAGCAAGCTAGAGTTCAGGCCTGATAGACACATTTAATTTATCTATAAAGTTTGTGTTTTAAACACATTCCTAAACATCTGCTTGGTTTCTAAGATCCTTTCATTAAATGCCACCACCCCCCACATTCTTTTTTTATTTTCATTTTTTATTATCTTTTTTTATATTTTATTCCTTGTTATTACTTCATTTGCCTTAATTTTCTATTTCAATTGTTACTAATTTTTCATTGTTTTTAAATTTTCATTTTCTTAATCATCTAATGAAAGAGAAAGTTGGTATTTATTTCTATTTTTTATTATTTTTTCTATTTTATTCCTCATTACTATTCAATTATTTATTTTAATTTTATTTTCTATTATAACCATTATTAGCTTTATTTCATTTGCCTTAATTTTCCATTTCAATTGTTACTCCTTTCTTCATTGTTTTTAAATCTTCATTTTCTTAATCATGTAATGAAAGAGAAAGTTGGTTTTTATTCCTATTTTTTATTATTTTTTCTATTTTATTTCTCATTACTATTCAATTATTTATTTTAATTTGATTTTCTATTATTACCATTATTAGCTCTACTTCATTTGCTTTAATTTTCTATTTCAATTGTTACTCCTTTCTTTATTTTTTTAAATTTTCATTTTTTCAAATCATCTTATGAAAGAGAAAGTTGGTACTTATTTTTTTTTTTCATTATTTATATTTTATTTTATACCTCATTATTATTCAATAACTTTTTTCATTTTTTTTTCTTCTATTTTTACCATTATTACTCCATTTGCCTTTATTTTCTTTTTCATTTTTTTACTCCTTTTTTCATGTTTTTTTTTTTATCTTTATTCTTTTTAATCATCTAATGAAAGAGAAAGTTGGTAGAAAGCTAGAGTTCATGCCTGATAGATACATGTACATTCAATTTATATATAAAGTTTGTGTTTTGAACACATTCCTAAACATCTGCTTGATTTTAAAGTTTCCGTCAAAAGCAAAGCGTAATTTCAGGTTTTGTATAAAACAGGAACTGTATAAATCTTATTCTGAACACCGCTGATTGACGGATTCAATTTATCTATACAGTTTGTGTTTTAAACATAATCTAAAACATCTACTTAGTTCCCAAGTTTCGTTCACGCCGACCCAAAATTCCTACACCGCAAAAACAATTACCACACCCCTGTGAAATGCCAAAAAAATATAAGGATTATACAAACTTTTAGTTTATTGAATTTTCATTAATTTTGTATAACAAAATTAATTGTCATTGATGAATAAGGACAGTGAGTTAAAGTCAGTTTTACTTATTTTCTATGACTCCCTTGACACAGGCATAAACTCTTGAATTTTTATATAATAATAGTCATGTTTTGTTTGGAGTGCTTTCTTTTTACTATAATGTGCTGTGAGCTGTAACAGCTTACTTTTCAATTCTTCATGTGTCTTAGTTTATTTAAAATTGAATTAACTTGTGTTCATACCACAAAAAATGTTTAATGTATTAAATGTGGCTAAGTTACAGTATGGACAGTTATTTTAATGTCATGTAAATTGTGCATAAAACATAACATGATCAATGTTTTCACTTCAAAACTATACAAATTTCAAAACAACACTCAAATGGCATGATCCCGGGGCACCTCAAAAAAGTTCACAGAGTGTTGATTGACTGAGAACTAGTCTGCTGCAAATTACCTGCTTAAGATTTAATGTCTCATAGATATTCAAAATGTCCCCAATATTTTCTATTTAAAGATAAAGTTGTCCCATATTTTTTTTTAATCTTGACAGAACACTGGCCCTTCTTAAGAAATAAGAATTTATGTAGTATTGTACACTTACAAAGAGTATACATCAAAAAGCACTGTAACTTTTGACATAGTGACCCAAGATATACTGAATAATCTATTATATCACAGCCTATCTTTATCAGAAAAAGGTTTTTTTTGTTTTTTTAGGAACAATGCTTTACAATTTTTACCAAGTGATTCTCATACTGTATATGCTTGCCTGGACTTCTCTTTTAATGATTTCCATCACATACATTATTAACATGTTTCTACAGCAAAATCAATATATATTGTGACTCAATATCCTAATGGTCATTAAAAAACAAGATAAATTAGCAAATATGTTGAACTTATATCACCCACCGAGTACTGATTATTACTCACACAACTACTGGAGGCATCAAGGGCTTTATTTATATATTTATCAGAGAATAAACAGTAAAACAAAACTTCAGTTGGTGGTTGGTCAGATCACCAGAATATAAAAATGAGACATTTTTACCTATATTACAGATCACTCTGATTGTATATCTATCTGTCTTATTTCACAGAGCTATGTGTTGAAGGATCTGACTGAAACAAGGCTACGATTATGCACATCTCATCTCCTCTTGGTATTGATGGTCCCCATAAAGTTTCATGGCAATCCATCCAATAGTTGCAGAGAAATAGCGAGTAAACAAAATTGGGACAGAAAGATGAACGTATGGAAAATGCCAAAACAATTATCCCCCTCCTGATTCCATTGATGGGGGATAAAAAGTTGACTGATCATTTATATGTAGTACTACAAATAAAGTTAAAATGGCTGGGTAGTAGGTATTTCAGCCACCTGCTAGTAGACAGTTACAAAACAGGATTCCTTAACTTGTTCTAGCCTATTCTCCATAAAATAACTGTCAATGAGTCACTTCAACCATTGGTGGACGGCCTTGGGCATACCATCTTTAATCATAAACATATTACAAAGAACCTGCAGGCCAATATTCATACACACCCTTACCCAAAACCCTTAACACCAAAAACTCCCTGTTGAGCTTACAAAACAAAACACATATACATATATATACAATACAAACCACATAGAAATAAATCTGCAAAATAATAATAATTAAACTCAAGTAATATACAATACAATATTCTTGCATAAAAGTTGTCCACTCATATATTAAATGTAATTCTAACACGACCCGCATTTTTCACTATTGAATATAGAAGAACCGAAAGTGTGTGTTATTATGCAATAAAGTCACAGCTGACATTCTATATTTAGATATGTGACGTAATCATTATACATGTTATGTAACCGACGCGCTGAAAATAGGTATGGAATTAAACAAATCAGGCGCAATTTTGCTTAATATCAGGTACGCCAGCATTTATTTGTTGATGTCTTGTTAGAATCAAAATAATATATCAAAATCAGTGATTTCATTGCTTGATAACATCACTGTTTGGAGTTCGGATGCGCATCATAATATCACTCGGGCTACGCCCTCATGATATAATTTGTTGCAACCGAACTCCAAACAGTATTGTTATTGAGCAATTTCTCTATCAGTTTCTCTACTTGTTAAAGGGTTGGTAAGCGAACAGCATGGATCCTGATCAGACTGCGCGGATGCGCAGGCTGGTCTGGATCCATGCTGGACGCAAACCCACTATGTTGGTTTTGTCATGACGCGGCTCATATATACTTTTATGCAAGAATATCAACAATGCACCTTTTTTGTGCACCTACATCTGCAGAAGCCCTAAGGCATTTAAAATCCCTCACCTGCTTTAAATGCCTCCTCGTGTTCCTGCAGATGTTAATACAGATAAAAGGTGCATTAACCTTACAAACAATAAAACTAATGTATTAGAAATATTCTGTTTGGTCTCAAAATATCAATCATTACAACTAGAGGGAAAAAATATTACAGTTTTCTGGATTGGAAAGACAAATGAGACTTGTCCATGCTACCATTATATAGCCAGGCCAGCCAATAGTTAGCTATTGAAGTTTTATTTAGATGATCAATTCCTTGACAGAAAAAAATTATAGACATCATGGTCCTTCAATTGTAATTATAAAGAATTTGAAAGAGAATACCATTAGAAGCTGTATAAATGATGTGTATTATAAGTTGCACATAATAACTTCAAGAAATACAAAAAGTAAATCTGTTACAGCTGTCCAAATTTGTTAAATAAAACTGCCAAAAAATGCTCAACTTCTGTGCAAAAATCAAATCCCCAGCTTATAAGATTATCAATTATAAATTACAATAAACAAGAGTCCCGTTTGAACTGGATGATGATCCCTGAATAGGTTTTTGACACAGGAATTAAAACCTCTTGTAGTTTCAGAGTTATATCCCTGGACAAAGTTTAAAGTGCGATAATACCAGAATTAGGCAAGGCAGAGTAACTGTTCTTTGCACTAGACTCTAATAAATAAGATCTATCTACCAACAAAGATTCTTGTTGATACATCTTATGGTTTCTGAGTAATGTCCGGAAAAAGTTTTAAATGCAACAAGAGCCACCGCTGGGCGGGGGCAACGCTCGACTTTTTACTTTCTCTAAAAGCAAACAAAGAAATGTTTGAACAAAATATGAACATTTTGTTTTTTTTATAAAATTCTGTTTTGTCACATTAGTTTTGTCTATATATTTTATTATTATATAGATTTACTAATTTATATATATATAAATATAGACACCCAATTCTAAGTCACATGGTGGTGTCATGTGGTGAAGTCTCGTGGTGGTGTCACGTGGTGGAGTCATGTGGTGGAGTCACGTGGTGGAGTCAAGTAGTGGAGTCACGACGTAAAGTCACATGGCGGACTCACGTGGTGGTGTCACATGGTAGTCACATGATGGTGTCCAGTGGTGGAGTCCAGTGGTGGAGTCACTTGGTGTAGTCACGTGGTGATGTCACGTGGTGGAGTCATGTGGTGAAGTCATGTGGTGGAGTCATGTGGTGGAGTCACGTGGTGGAGTCATGTGGTGGAGTTACGTGGTGGAGTTACGTGGTGGAGTCACGTGGTGGTGTCCCGTGGTGGTGTCCCGTAGTGGAGTCACGTGGTGTAGTCACGTGGTGTAGTCAGGTGGTGTAGTCAGGTGGTGGAGTCACGTGGTGTAGTCAGAAGGTGGAGTCACATGATGAAGTCACATGGTGGTGTCATGTGGAAGTCATGTGGTAGTCACGTGGTGGTAGTCACGTGGTGGTAGTCACGTGGTGGTAGTCACGTGGTGGAATCACGTGGTGGAGACACGTGCTGGAGTCACGTGGTTGAGTCACATGGTGGTGTCAGGTGTTGGAGTCACATTGTAGAGTCACGTGGTGGAGTCACGTTGTGGTGTCACGTGGTGTGGTCCAGTCACGTGGTGGAGTCACGTGGTGAAGTCACGATAAACAACAAGGTCTTGTCTTTAAGTATGTTCTGTTATAATATGAAGTTGATCCCTTCAATAATAGCAAAATTACAGCCAGTTACAGCCAAAACAAAGTCAAGGTCATTCATGAGTGAAGGTCAAGGTCTGTCGGTTTAATTTTAAGGGTTATCCGTGAAGATTACTATGTTCAAGTTTGAAGACAATCCATTCAAAAATAACAAAGTTACAGCCAATAATAGCCAAAAACATGAAAATTTCAATAATTTGACCTTCAAAAGTCAAGGTCATTTATGAGTGAAGGTCAAGGTTTGTTGGGTTATTTTTAAGAGTTATCCTTAAAGATTATTATGTTCAAGTTTGAAGACAATCCATTCAAAAATAACAAAGTTACAGCTAATAATAGCCAAAAACATGAAAATTTCAATAATTTGACGTTCAAAGTCAAGGTCATTTATGAGTGAAGGTCAAGGTCAGTCATATTTTGAAGGCATATCCCTGAAGATAATTATGTTCAAATTTGAAGACAATCCATTCAAAAATAACAAAGTTACAGCCAATAATAGCCAAAACATGAAAATTTCAATAATTTGACCTTCAAAGTCAAGGTCATTTATGAGTGAAAGTCAAGGTCTGGCTGGTTATTTTTAAGGGATATCCTTGAAGATTATTATGTTCAAGTTTGAAGACAATCAATTCAAAAATAACAAAGTTACAGCCAATAACAGCATGAACAAGCAAAATTTGGACTTTTAACCTTGAAGGTCAAGGTCATTTATGGATGAAGGTCAAGGTTAGTGTGGTCTACTGAAAGGTCTTGTCCAAAGGGTTGTTGTGGTTGTTGTATGAAGACAATACACCAAGAAATAAAAAAGTTATGATCCAGGTACAAGTTTGCGGACGGCAACGGCTACGGCAACGGCAACGCCGACCTGACTATAACAATACCTCTACTTTTTTTTTCAAAAAAAAAAAAAATCGAGCTAAAAATGAACAAAGGACAATTTCTCCAAAAAAGCCAAGGAAGAGTTATGCTTCTTGTGCACTGCACATCTACTTATTAATATCTATCAACCTACAAAGTTTCATGTTGATATCTCTTATAGTTTTAGAGTTAGGTTCCTGACAAGATTTTTCAAAAAGGGGAGATTATTCATAGAATTATAGTTTCAGCCTTAATGCTCTCTACCACTGTGTGAAGTTTAAACAAATTATCTCCAAGGGTTTTCAAGTTATGCTCCAAACAAGACAACAGATGGACAGACATTCCAATTAAATGGACTAAGGGGCCAGTTCTTTTGTTATTTTCTTTTGTTTAATAGAGGGCCATGGCTTCTTACTTTATTGTTACATAATGAACTTCATTATTCTCTTTTGTTCTCTTTACAGTAACATGGTCCCCTACTTCTCTTAAATAGCACAGACAGACAGCAGGACAGACAGATATAAAGACGGACAAGGCGGCGACTATATGCTCTCCCCTCTGGAAGCATAAAAACAACTGAAAATGCATTATTAATGGTAAGGGTTGAGCATTTCGCATCAAAATAAAACACCGGGATAAACAATTCCTATCCCATTATCACTCAACAAATCTACCCTACTAAGAGAAAAATAAAGATAAAAATTCCCAAAAGAGTCCATTATGCCCAAGAAATGATTTTTTTATTTTTTATTTATTCAAAAGTTTTTTTACACTAATATTTCCAAAATGTTACCCAATTAATGCCCAATTACCTGAACATTTTTTCTGATGCTTTTTTGACAATAAGTGGTTATAGTGATTCAGTATTTTGTATGGAAGTCAAAATACTACTTTATATTTTGTTCATTTTATGACAAATGCGCAATTTTCTTCAGGTAACAAATATCAAACATACTCTTAAACTATTAATTCATGTTTGCTCATTTCTTAAGGTAAATATAAATTATTCGCTTCTTAATCATAATTTGACTTTTAAACAAAGACAAATCACAAACCTTTGCAGCTGAAGTTCTGTACAAGAGAAGTTCAAAATCGCTGTCCAAATAAAACATCATCTGAAAAGATTTCAAAATTAAATCACTAGTTAAACTATAACATCTTCGGCATACTGGTTATTCTAAACTCATGTCTTAATCCTGCAAAACAGATCAGATGAACAGAGCAATTATAATGTACGGCTCCTCATAAAAATCATGCTGTCCATTCAAATGGCATTACACCGAGACTGAATAAACTGAAAGTATACAGATATGGTTGACAAGAATTTTTATTGTTTGTTTGATTGGGTAATATGCCACACTGACAGAATATTGGTCATATGGCAATGTACTGGTTAAGGAAGACCTAAGGTGCCCATCCACATGTTATTTCAGTCACAACCAGGCACCTGAGTAACACAACTAACATTCTGTAAACTAGCTAGATAGCTGCCTCAAGATTCCCAAGCCCTTGTTGGGATAGAAACCCACAGTAGTGAGGGGTAAGTGGTTTAAGTCAATGAACTGAAGCACTCGGCCATGGATGCCTCCATAGGCTTTTATAACTTAGAGGGCCAAGATGGCCCTAGATCACTCATCTAACCCATCAAACTCATCCGA
Source organism: Ruditapes philippinarum (assembly GCF_026571515.1). Taxonomy (NCBI): domain Eukaryota; kingdom Metazoa; phylum Mollusca; class Bivalvia; order Venerida; family Veneridae; genus Ruditapes; species Ruditapes philippinarum. The sequence continues at coordinate 286,439 of NW_026856561.1, read as the reverse complement.
ACAATTATCTAGACAAGCATCCTGACCAAGTTTCATGACAGGTGAGTCAACAAGAACTGTCGGAGGACAGTAACGCTCGACTATTCGAAAAGTTGTCACAAGATTTCATACCATTGACCCATTAATGTCGAAAATTTAATTCAGTGGGTAGACAGGAAGTGGATTAGCTACACGCCTAAAATCAAATCCCACTGTATGGGACCATGTGTCAATGCTGTATGCAAAATATCAAGAGGCTGTGATTAGTAGTTTCTGAGAAAAATGTTACGAAAATTTCCTACCATTGACCATTAATGTGAACAGGAAGTGGATGACCAACAGACTTGAAATCAAATCCCAGAGTATGGGACCATGTGTCAATGCTGCATGCCAAATATCAAGAGGCTGTGATAAGTAGTTGCTGAGAAAACTGTTACGAAAATTTCCTACCATTGACCATTAATGTCAAAAAAATTGAAAATTTGTTTTCAAATTTAAGTTTTATGAGTAAATAATACTTACCCGACAGTACCATATGGATTCCTTCCGTTAATTTCTCACAATTCGCTAAACTATTAACACCGGAAGTAAGCTCTTCAATTAACTCCCCTTACTTCCGCCACGTGTTAAAGATGTCAGTTTCAAATGAGGCGACCAAATCGCCCTGAAACTTAAACAGAGAGGGGTAGGTTAGGGTGGGTAGTGTACTGTCGGGTAAGTATTATTTACTCATAAAACTTAAATTTGAAAACAAATTTTCAATTTTCATTTCGTAAATAAACTTACCCGACAGTACCATATGGATTAACCCAGATTAAAAAGCAGTACTGAAAGGAGGTGGGTAGTTAAGTTTCAAAAATATCTATTACATTCATTAATAAAACATAAACTTGTTTTAATATCAATGAAAAATAGACACATTAAACACTTACCTAAAGTGTTTCCCAATATTTCCACACCATGTTAAGTAAAACAATACCAGTTGAACATGTATAACTGCTAACCCACTATTTACAGTTGCACAACAATATATATAAGTTCATCCCAACTGTACAAGAATAACCGTAAATACTCAAATTTACAAAAAAACATCCAGTCGCAATTCGCCGGAAAAACAAAGAGTTTGTACACACCACCTTGGTGAAAAACAATAACTTCTGTAACAACATTTACTTGAAATCCAAAACACTTGTATCTACGTTTTTGAGATAATGTTTAATGAAGGTGGTCTCTGAAGACCAATCTGCCGCATCCAGTACCTGATCCAACGACGCACCTTTGAAACAATGCCCAGGAAGGCCCAATACTTCTAGTCTGGTGACCTTTAATTTTTCCAGTAGATTTCTTACTCATTTTGTAAGCATACTTAATAATATTAACTAACCATTTAGAAATAGTCTGACTTGTCACTGGATGATGAGGTTTAATAACACTTAAGAAAAGTTTAAGTTCATTTTTAGAGTCTTTAACTCTAAAAACTTTCAGTCTTTTTCAAGTAATAAGTCAAAGCCCTCTTAGGGTCTAAAAATTTTTCCCTCGAAAAAGATGGAATGAAAATCTTTCTTGAATGATGACTTGGTCTATCTTGTTTTGCTAAACCTGAACGTATAAAAGTTATTCCTTTCTTCTGAATGTTTATGTTACCTTCTCCCAAATACAAGGCTTGAAGATCACTACAACGACGAAAACAGGAAATAGCTATCAAAAAACACACCTTCCATGTAATAAACTTCAAAGATGCGTCCTTCATCGGTTCAAATGGTGGCTTCTTCAGGCATTCTAAAACAAGAGGTAAATCCCATTCAGGAACTAATTTTCTAATAGGTGGACGTTCATTAAAAATGCCTCTAAGAAGGCGAATAATAAAGGGGTGTTGACCAATCTGAAATTTTTTCCACAGGAGGTAAAATTGATGATAGCATAGACGATAACCTGTAATAGTCTTATATTTTAACCCTTGGTCATAAAAGGTAAGTCAAAAATTCAGCACAATCATTCAAAGAAGCTGAAAACGTATCAATCTGTTGTCTACAACACCAATTACTGAATTTTCTGAATTTGCAATTATAATCTCTTCTTGTACCTTTTCGCCATGAGGCGACAAGTAAATTTCTTGTTCTTTCAGAAAATCCCTTTGATCTGAAGACTTTGTCGATAGAAGCCATGCAGTCAACTTTAGACTCTGAGGATTTTGATGAAATATTCTCCCCTTGCATTGTGACAATAGATTCTGTGACACAGGGAGTTTTATTGGTTTTGCTATCAACAATTTCAACAGCTGTGGAAACCAGTGCTGTCTTGGCCAATTTGGGGCTATCAAAATCAGTCTGCACTTGAATAATTTCATATGGTTCAATACTTTCGGAATTAGCTGTATTGGCGGGAACGCATATGCATACATGTTCTGCCATGCAATAGACAGGGCATCCAATGCAAACGCTTGGGGTTGTGGAAGCCATGAGCAAAACAGTGTTGTCTGTTTGTTCTCTTGAGTTGCAAAGAGATCTATCAGAGGTTGACCCCAAATATTGAAAATTTGAGACGTCACTGTTTTTGTTCAGACTCCATTCTGTATCCCTCACTTCCTGTCTGCTCAGAAAAATCTGCCAGAAAATTCAATTTCCCCATTATGTGAACTGCTTTCAACACAATATTGTGATTCAATGCCAGTTCCCATAACTCCCAAGTTAACAGACAAAGTGTAGGGCAACGAGTGCCCCCCTGGCGATTTATATACTGACACACTGACGTGTTGTCCGACCGTATCAATACATTCTTGTTTTTCAGAGCAGACAGAAAGTGGCGGACTGTCAGAATTACCGCCTTCATTTCTAAAATGTTTATGTGTAGTAATTTTTCCATCTTTGACCAACGGCCTTGCACTGTAAAGTTGTTCATGTGACCGCCCAGCCCCAAGTCCCACTCGCATCGGTGGTGACAGATACTGGAAAGGAAATCTGTTGAACAGATCTTCCCTTTAGAATGTTCTGATCCTGTAACCACCAATGGAGATGATATCGTAGCATAGGAGTAAAGGGTATATTGAAACTTAAAGGCATTCTTGCCGGACTCCAAGTCTTGAGCAAATGAAGCTGTATGGGTCTCATGAACAACTTTGCATTTGGAATTAAGTCTAGACAAGAGGCTATCATACCCAACACAATCATATATTGTTTTGCTGAAATCGAGCCTTGTAACAATTTTAGAACTGCATGTTTCAGGTTTGTAATTCTCTCTTGTGTTGGATAAACTAACCCCTTTGTCATATCGAATAGGCCGCCTATGTAAGTGAAAATCTGAGAAGGAACTAAAGAGGATTTTTTCTTGTTTACTATTAACCCTAGTTGAAAAAGGAGATCTAGAATAATCTTTCGATCTGACATCATCTTTGAAAATGTCCGATTGGCAGCTAACCAATCGTCCAGATAAGATGTTTTAGAAAAAAGACCTTGTTGTCTGAGATGTGCTACTATGACGGACATTATTTTGCAAAACACCCTTGGAGCTGATGTTGGGCCGAAGCATAGCACTCGAAATTGGTACACCTGACCTTTGAAAACAGAAACGAAGATATTTTCTGTGACCCTTGAACATTTTTACATGAAAAATAACCGTCTTTCAGGTCCAGATTTATTGCATAATCTCCTTTTTGAACTAGGTTTAGAACTTTTGGCATAATATCCATTTTGAAGTGAGTTTTCCTCAAATACCGGTTCAATGGCTTTAAATTTATTACAGGTCTCATTTCCCCATTTTTCTTTGGAACTAGGAACAACGTACTGTAAAAACCTGTAAGAATCTGAGATTTGTCTACTATTTCTATAGCGTTTTTCAATAAAAGTTCTTCTATTTCTTTTTGAATTAAATTTTCTTGATCGAAAGGTACTTTCATCTGTTTTATTCCCAAGAAAAGTGGAATTTTTAGAAATTCTAGTTTGTAGCCATTCTGAACTACATCTAGAACCCATTTGTCTGTTGTTATTTTCTTCCAATTTTCTACAAAGAGTGAAATTCGACCACCTACCGGAATTTGAGGAAAACGTGATAGAGTACTTACATGGTCATTGTTGAGTTGATCTTCCCATTTTCCTTCCATATGAACGTTTTGGAAAGAAATCGGGCTTGGAATTTTTCTTGTACTGTCCAGTGAAATTTTGCCCCTTGGTATGACTATCTGATGGAATCTTGGGGATACGAAAATTATTGTCCCAGCCACTGCTTGTTTGCGTTGCTGGAATGTCCCTACGTAAACGTTTAGTGTCATTTGAAGAACGAACAGGTGAGAGCCTTCTTTTCCTGTCTCTCTTTTTCAGCTCAGGTAACATATCATCTAACTGTTTCTTTTTGTCCTTCCGTGCCTTTAATAAAGGTTCAAGTCCATTACCAAAAACACCATCCCCAGTTAAAGGTAAAGTAGCAAAATCTTTGTAATCAGAAAGATCATACATGCCTGTATCTGCCATAGTTACTGTACGACGTACAATGTGATGAAAAGCTGCGGAGCGACGACCCAATTGATCAAGGCACTTCGTGGACATAGCAAAAATGTCTTTAACAAATTTCACTGTTTTGTGTCTTTTGAAAAGTCATCAGAAGAAACAAATTCAACCAAATTTCCCAAAGCTTGTTGCATATAAAGTTGCATAACAATACCTAAACGAGCTGCTTGGGCTCCACGGTAAGAAACTTTTCTACAGTTTTATGTGGTTGAGAAAAATAAGCATTTAACCTGACTGTTCTTAAAAGCCGCTTTACTGCCATGTCTGTTAACAAGTAAACTTTCTATCAAAGGATCAAGTGTAGGAACTTGCAAAAATTTTTCCGTTTCTTCATCCACCGGAAATAAATCAAAATTTTCTTCATTAAACGCAGAGAGAAAATTAGGAGAAGTTGAATGTAGACTGTCATTCAAGACGTCTTTCTGAGAATTGTCCACAGAAATACCTTCCTTCTTGGTGGACTTCTTCACTGTAGCATCTTCACCAAAAATGTCAAAAGACATTTCTTAGTTGAATCAGAAAAGTTCTTTTTCATCGACTTTCCCCTTAATAGAAACATTGTCTTCATCTGACAAAAAATTATCTCCATGAATAGACAAAAATATCACTGTTCAAGCCAGGATGATTAGAATCTGAATCACTGTCCGACAGAGAATCTGAGCCCGACTCGAACTTAGAACGATGCACACTGTTCTTTTTTCTTCACGTGTCTTTCCGTAAATTTAGACGAAGAAGAGTTACACTGAGATTGAGCAGATTGGATTTTGGCAACTAATCCATCCAATTTACCCGAAATACTCGACTCCAGAGCTGAGAATTTTTGATTCCATTGTTCTTCTAGAACATCGTATCTGGAACGTCTTTTAAGTGGAGTTTTCGGCGTATTAGTACCCGACTCCGAGTCCGAAGGAGGAATTTCACCTTCCTCTGGTAATTTATTTGTATCAACAAACAGTTGAGCCATAACTAAAGCGAAGAATGTGAAAAAACACGACCGATTTGGTCGCCGAAAAAAGGAAACTGACATCTTTAACACGTGGCGGAAGTAAGGGGAGTTAACTGAAGAGCTTACTTCCGGTGTTAATAGTTTAGCGAATTGTGAGAAATTAACGGAAGGAATCCATATGGTACTGTCGGGTAAGTTTATTTACGAAATGAAATCTAACTAATTTAACTAAGTGGACAAATAGGAAGTGGATGAGCGACAGACCTGAAATTAAATCCAAGGTATGGGACCATATGTCTAAGCTGTATGCCAAATATCAAGAGGCTGTGATTTGTAGTCGCTGCAAAAAACTGTTACAAAAATATTTTCCCTGCCCACCTGCCTGCCTGCCCGTCGCCCCGACATTCACCATACTATAACCGGATTTGCACCAGTGCAACCCAGCCAATAATCACTATTTTGCATTGTTTTTTTTCCATCAAAACCGATTTCAAAGTGCTGCAACATCTCAATGAATTGAGATAGAGTAAAAGGCTTTTCAGCGTCAGTTACTAGTTACCTTAAGATCGACCTGAGACCATTTTTAGCCTGTCACATGTCCAAAATTTTCTTGGCACTGAGGGGGACTCCTCCCCTTCAAACCCCCCAAACAGAAGGGGGCCCCCTTCTGGCAACCCCCTGATGTAACATTTGGATGGGGGACAGCGCCAAAAAAAGTGGTCACTTTTTTTAACAAACATTTCTCAAACGAAAACCAGTGTTTGGGGCCTAAATAGGACATTTTTACCCTGTTTGGAAAAGGGGGTGGGGCAAAAAGCCGTCGAGACACGCTTATATGAGGGAAAAGGTTAAAAGAATAATTTTTTGGTTTTTACTATACCCATATAGGGAAAACAATGACCCCTCCCCCATAGGAGGGCCAATTTTAACCTCAGGGCTTTTATTTGAACAAACTTGGTAGACAATCATTAGAAGATATTTCATGCTTAGTATCTAAACTCTAGCTCTTTGGGTTTTTTAAAAGAAGATTCTTTTAGTTCTTACTATACACATGAGGAAAATTAATGACCCCAAGGCAGGGGCAATTTTAACCAAAGGGCCTTTATTTGAACAAACTTGGTAGACACCCATTAGAAGATGTTGCATGCTAAATATTAAGGGGGTAACAATACGCTCACCTCACGATAAATTGTCTGTAATTCATTTAAACTATGTATTATGCAAATTTATTTAAAGTTGTGATGTAACAACATGTTTTCTATTAACATTTTAATAGTGAAAGTAAAAGGCTAAAAGCTTTAATATTTTCTGAAGCTTTAAGAAGTAAAATACCTAAAATAAAAATAACAAGAGGGCCATGATGGCCCTGAGGTCGCTCACTTTTACTATATGCATATAGGGAAAATCAATGACCCCCTGGGTCGGGGCCAATTTTGACCCCAGGGCTTTTATTTGAACAAACTTGGTAGACATTCACTAGGAGATGTTTCATGCTAAATATCTAAGCTCTAGCTCTTACGGTTCTTTAAAAGAAGATTTTTTAAGTTTTTACTATATGCATATAGGGAAAATCAATGACCCCCAGGGGCGGGGCCAATTTTGACCCCAGGGCTTTTATTTGAACAAACTTGGTAGACAGTCACTAGAAGATGTTTCATGCCAAATATCTAAGCTCTAGCTCTTATGATTTTTTAAAAGAAGATATTTAAAGTTTTTTCTTTTGGTTGCCATGGCAACCAGAGTTCTGCATGGAATTAAATTCTTTGAACAATTTTTAAAGGTGACCACCAAAGGAACATTCCTGTGAAGTTTGGATGAAATTGGCTCAGTGGTTTATGAGGAGATGTCATTTAAAGCAAAAGTTTACGGACGGACGGACGACGGACGGACGAACGACGGACGAAAAGCAATCACAAAAGGTCACCCTGTCACTTTGTGACAGGTGAGCTAAAAATAAAATTTGAAATGTTCAACAGTTAGATGTTCTGGATGAGCCAATTTGCGCACTACATGTAATAATGAGCATAAGCTGAACACAAAAATTGTTATTTACTTTACTCACTTAAAACACATTCATAATGGTTATAACGTATTTACTAACAGTTACATATATCCATTGACAATATGGAACAGTATGGAAAATATCCAACAAAATAGCATAATAGCCAAAACTCTACACAACTAGCCGTCTATTGCAGTGTTTTGACAATATTTTGGATTCAAAAATGTGGGGTTTATTTGCAAATGTGTCAAGATATCGTATTTCAGCTTGCCAAAAAGTGTTTCCAACAAGAGCTGTCGGTAGGACAGCAACGCTCGACTATTCTTAGAGCTTGATAGTAAGAAAGCCTTGATAATGTAAAATTTCCTAAGTTAACAAAAGGGAAATTTTTTTTCTTTAAATTCATGTTACAGTTATAGGCCTTGGAGAGAGTCCTATTATGCTCTCAAAGAGTATAAAATTTCATCTTGTTTCAAAGCTATATGTCAATGGACTCTTTTTTGAGGTATTACAAAAACTTTAACGAAAATTTTAAGTCGAAAAAGGAGCATTATTCAGTCAAAATGCATGATAGAGTTACCTCCTCCTGTCTACAGGTTAGGGTCATGATGGTGAACAAGTGTGCAAAGTTTCAAAGCCATATGTCAATGGACTTTGAAAATATTTGATGTATTACAAAAACTTTAACGTAAATTTTAAGTCGAAAAAGGGGCATAATTCTGTCAAAATGGTTGACGCAGTTACCTACCCCTGTCTACAGGTTGGGGTCATGATGGTGAACAAGTGTGCAAAGTTTCAAAGCCATACGTCAATGGACTTTAACAAGAGCTGTTGGTAGGACAGCAACGCTCAACTATTCTTAGTGCTTGATGGTGAAAAAAATGCTTGATACAGTTACCTCCTCCTGTTTACAGGTTGGGGCAATGATGGTGAACAAGTGTGCAAAGTTTCACAGCCATATGTCAATGGACTATGAAAATATTTGAGGTATTACAAAAACTTTAATATAAATTTTAAGTTGAAAAATGGGAATAATTATGTCAAAATGCTTGATACAGTTATCTCCTCCTGTCTACAGGTTGGGGTCCTGATGGTGAACAAGTGTGCAAAGTTTCAAAGCCATATGTCAATGGACTTTGAAAATATTTGAGGTGTTACAAAAACTTTAACATAAGTGGTTATACGACGCGGACGCCGATGCTCAGGTGACTGCAATAGCTCTTCTTATTCTTATCGAATTGTCGAGCTAAAAATATTTGAGGTATTACAAAAACTTTAACATAAATTCTAAGTCGAAAAAGGGGCATAATTCTGTCAAAATGCTTGATACGGTTACCCCCCCCCCCCCCCCTCAAAGCCATATGTCAATGGACTTTGAAAATATTTGAGGTGTTACAAAAACTTTAACATAAGTGGTTATAATACGACGCGGACGCCGATGCTCAGGTGACTGCAATAGCTCTTCTTATTCTTATCGAATATCTTCTTATTCAAAAATAACAATGTCAGAAAAATAAATTCAGCACACTGAAATAGCAGTCAAAGAAGACAGTTTCCTGATTATATCCAAAATGCTTCTATTATTTTGACTAAAAAGACACTAACCCTGATTTAAATTCATCTTCAGCAATTTTACTGAAATAATTGCTCCCCTTGAAAATGGTTTCAAATGCAGTACCGTACCGTACAGGTGATTTGCCGTACCGTGAACCGTACCAAGTGTAAACCGTAGGGTATACTGCAAGTTACACCCTTACTAAATATCTTAGCCCTAGCTCTTTAGCGTTTCAAATAGAAGATTTTTTTAAGTTTTTACTATATACAAATAAGGAAAATCAATGCCAGGATTAAATTCTTTGAACAATTTTCAAAGTTGACTAAGTTGACAAAGAAACATTCCTATGAAGATTGGATGAATTGGCTCAGTAGCTTATGAGGAGATGTTGTTTAAAGTAAAAGTTAACGGACGGACGGCGGATGAAAAGCTATCACAAAAGCTCACCATGTCACTATGTGACGGACGATGGACGAAGATCAATGGGCCATCACAAAAGCTCAACTTGAGGACATTGTACTCAGGCGAGTTAAAATGTGTCTAGATTTTATGTGTGTTGTTAAACAATGGCAAAGTGATATTTTATTTATTTGTTGATGCTATTTTGTTTTCACACAGTCATGTAAGCAAATATTTTTGTGTATTTAAAGCATTGTGGAATTTAGACAGGGATGAATTAGTAAGAACTATGTACTAGCAACATTTATCAGAAACAGGAGGGAGTCAGCAGATGCTTACAATGTTCTTTTTTTCATCAGTGATTTTCCTATGTGATTGAAATTATAATGCATGCGCTAATTTCTCAACACACAAAGTGCAATGACTTTGTATATCGCTGCTAATTTAAAATGATAAAGCAATATATTGATTCAGAGTAAGCTTATTTGATTTTCTTCATAGATCTTTAGTACTTGACTATTTCTTTGTGGGTTTTTTTCATCTTTGACACAGTCAAGTTGTGTGTAAAACTATCAGACAGCTAATAATGTACTTCATGTATGGTATGTAATTTACTAACCTATGTCTTTGCAATTTGCCGAAACTTAAGAACAATGTCCAACAGCATATGATGCCTTCACCTCAGTGTACCTGCTTGTCATCACATAAAGCTGAGCATCTTCTATAAAATTCGCCACAATATCAGCAATTAAACACATCAGAACTTCCCGATTCCTGTAAAGATATTGAAATACTTAATATGTTGCGATGAAGTATTAACATTAATTTAAGGGCAATATTAAAATTTTATATCTACAGATATATGTTACAATGATTACCATTTAAAGGAACACTTTTCTGCATCTTCTGTACACAAAAACAACTGACTATATTTCCAAAGTAATTGACAAAATGGTACAACATTTTATAAATTCAATTGAAATTGATATTTTGCTGATATAATGTACATTTTTATATTTTATAAATTGTAAATACTTTTAAGCTGATGCACATGTCAAATTTTTTTTTTAGAGCTGTTGTCCTGCAGGACAACTAGCTTCAAATTTCTACTCGCCCTGCATGCTATATGCTTCTCGTCCTGCATTTTGGGAATGATTTTCAAAATAAATGCAAATAGATGCAATAGAACCTCGCCGATGCAATTGACCACTAGAAATTTTCATAATCAGTTTGTTAACACAAATTTAATGGGAAAGCTTGTGTTTTAGGTTATGTAAAAATCACGCACTTTATAGAGCATTGTCCAGCACGATCTAGTTACACCCATATCCAATCAACAATGCATAAAGTGTGCAATTTATAATTATATAACTTTTATAATAACACTTTATATATAACAAGCTTTGTTTTCGATTTTTCATTGTTTAAAGTAAACAAACTGATTATGAGAATTCTAGCTTCCGGTTACATTGGCAAATTTCCGCTGGTCCTGCTGGATTAGCATTCTACCATTTTGTACTTGTCCTGCAGATATCTCTACTTGTAAATACTAGCAGACCAGTTGTATTACTGATTCCTGCATGTGTGTTACCAAATCATTATAATCCTAATTTATTAAGATGAGAATGTATAATAATAAGCAAAACAAAATAAATACAATTAGATACTCCTTCTTAATTACTTTTTACTTTTGACTGTTTAATTAAATTTGTACGACTTCAAGGACAGAAAGCAGAAAACAAACACAATTAAGTAAAAAAAAAATGGTGAAATCAGACAGGCCTATTAAAATCATTCCACCATAATGTACTCATTAAATTTGATTCCACCAATGAACTTGTTTTTTTTTGTTTTTTAATGGATGTAGAATGTTTTAACCTGCATCATCATGGAATTTTATTTTGTAACTGGCAATCTGCCATATATGTTACTGTTTATTTGCGGTATATTTGGAATTTTCGTTGGCCCTTGCAATTTTAAGGTATTTTTCAAGTTTGATATTTCAGTTTCTGTAAATGAAGATAGATGACTCCATTTTTTTAATGGTTGCAAAAAGATATATTAGATCTAATTGTGCTATGTTTGCACACATAGGCATGAAAATAAGTCTTATTTTAAAAATCTGGAAAAACACTGTGGCATTTTAGTTATATACAGGCGCATCGTCACGATTTTGTGATTTGTGCGGCCAATTTGGTGGTTCTAGGTGTACCGGGGGGCATGCACCATGGATTTTTTTCTTGGATCCTCTCCAGCATTTTCCTGTGTATGTCATGTTTGTGTATTAAATACCGCGCCTTGCATAAGGGGCCACACAAGTGTCTCATTGTTAATCAGCGATGTTGTTATTTATGTGTATTTTTTGGGTTTTTTATGTTTTTCCCCCACTTGAAAATAATAAAATACCAGACATTTTTCACAAGAATATTGGTCCAGCCAAGGCCCGACCAGCCAGTTAGACCGTTGAGGACGGCAATGATATACATTGTATTTTATATGGTAATGGAAAATAATAAATACAGTAGTTTATATTCAGCCCGGAGCAGACTAATGTGTAGTTGTGACGTCAGCGCATTGAGTGCCAGACAAAATTATTTGTTGACATTTGAGTAAATATTGTCAATCTATTATTTTACAATTCTCTGATTTAAAATATCAGCCGTTGTAAAAGGACTAATTTTGTATTGTGTATCGAACACTGTCGAAATTGCTAAACTAGTTTGTTGACATTGATTTTCCATTGTAATTAGATAAAATGTGTATCGAGTGTGCAAAAGGCATTGTATTCCTTGTGTTTATTTATAGTATAGAGGGGTATATTTGCAATTATTTTTTTAATTATTTGCTTATATTTTTCAATTATTGATAGAATGTCAATCTCCTGTGCTATAATTAACGATAATTTTGGAATTACGGACATTTCGGACCACGGACGTTTCGGACCAGACACTTTGGACCAGATTTTTTGGTCATTTCGGACCAGATTTTGGGACATATCGGACCATGAGATGGTCATTTCGGACCATGATATGGTCATTTCGGACCATGAAGGGGACACTTCGGACCAGAACTTTTTTTTCAACAGACCATTTATTCCCTTTTAATATATGATTATTTGTTATTTCAGAGTGTTTTGAAATTGATTTATATACATTTAGAGTAAATGTTTACGAAGTTAAATTGTGTTCTGGCAGGTAATAAAGAACAACGACATCCTTGTCAGTGCAGTTTTTCACACGTTTAAATTGCTGAATAGAACTCGTTTGTGTCACCTTTCACTCAATTAATGAAGTATGTATTGTAATTTTTACCTAATTTGACAACAAATATTTAAATTGATTGGTTTGATTGGAATGCGATTAAAGTACAGTTTAAATCAACAATAAATAACAAACAAATGGATTAATTATTTGTCAAAAATTTGATGTCCATGCTGCAATATAACACAGTGTTAAAATTTATTTCATTTTCGTAACTTTAGCTTACAAACTGAAAAAAGTTATATTTTGTCATGTCTTTTTGTATATACTTTATAATAAATTGTTTGCAAACGTGTGTCACCAAAACATTGCTTGTATTGTTTTTGTTGTTGTTTTTTTCCTTAATTTTCTTCATTTATATTGCAAAATATATAAAATCTAAATCGGGATAGGTGTAGAATCGTTTTCAATCGTTTCCATGGTGTCTAATATATACTAAAGCTACTCTTTAGTTTATTGATTAATTGATGGCTAATTTCCAACACATGGTCCGAAATGTCCAAAAATCTGGTCCGAAATGTCCCGAAATATCGTCCGAAGTGTCCCAAAATCTGGTCCGAAGTGTCTGGTCCGAAATGTCCATGGTCCGAAATGTCCTATTACCTAATTTTGATAGTGGAAAAAGATTTGTTTCATAATTTTATCTCTGGTTTCGTATTTGGTACCTTATAATACGCCGTAGAGTGATGATTTTTTTTCCAGGGTTGTAGAAGGGTTCCAGGGGCAGATAGGGGTGTGGTGTCCAAACACAGATTCTGCCACCTGCGGTTGAAATAAGAATTCTTTTCAAAACCACTTATATTAAGTTTCAAATGACAATGATATATAAATGTATATTTATGATACATACATGTGCTGGGATTGACAAATGTACATTCTATTTGGATTTAAAGGTGTTTTGAGCTCCACACTCTGAAGTGGCCGCCATGTTGTGCACGAGCAAATTGTCGTGTAATTCCATCCATATAACCTATGACCCCCTGATATTCTTTCAGCATCATACTGTGTAATAGGTTTTCTGCTCGCTATTCTGACACCAAGCCATCTTTTTCTTTTTAATTATGACAGAATATATAAATACTTACATCAGGTATTCGCGCCCATCCGTGTTCAAGTATTGAAGACTAAAAGTTAAACTTGCAAGGGTGTTAGACCACTAAAATTTGAAAATTACCATAAAATACGGGTGCCAGTGTGCACAAGCGTGCGAATGTCTTAATACAAATGTATGAACGTTTATCCTGCAATATAATAGACCATATATCAATAATGAAAATATATACCGATTTAACATATAAAGTAAAAGTTTAATGCCTGTACTTCACGTTACTATATGCAGCAAAACAAACTTCTTAGAACTGAACCTTTTTCGAGAGTATGGCTCACATATATGTAATGGCCGTGTGTGGATGTAAGAAAAAAATGGTGCAATTAAGCGTGTTCAAGACGACTTACAATTGTAGCAATGTGATATAATTAGGTGCAAAACCTAAAGTAACATTATGACCTTCCATAGATGCAAGGGTATATAGTGTGTGAACGATGAAAGTCAAAATAACTTTTCATTTTGCTATAATTCCTTTTAAGTTAATAATTTTCTTCGCCTAGACAATAGATAACGGACGGATTCAAACGAATTTTCTGTAAATAATTCTTAGAATAAACCTGTAACGTTCTGTTAAAAGGAAAAGGGTGATCGAGGCAGTCTTTTTATGATATTGGCAGATTTGAATTTTGTTCTAAACATTTCCTCTAGCAACTGTTGGTCAACACCATATTACAAGCCATTTTTTTGAAATATAAAGTCAATTCAACACAAATTGACTATAAAGATATGAGCTTAATGTCATTCTAACACCTTAAAAAGGCTAAGCATCAGACTACAATAATTATTCTAAAGGACAGTATCAGCGCTGACTGCATGCATTCTTGAGAATATTGTGTGTCCACTACTCAATGAACATGTAGATTTACAAGCAATACTATCTATAGCTAGATGGCATTTGATGAAAGTAAAAGATGATTAGCTTGATTAATTAGGACAATCTTTATGCATTAATTGTCTGTACGTTGTATTGCTGATGGCTTGTGAAGTTGACTTACTTTCTAGTAAAGCTTCATGAATGAAGATTTCGTTTGAAGAGCCCTCTTGTCTGACTAGCTTTTATTGTCACTTTAATCGTAAGTGATAACCAAGAGATACCTGCAATGATTTCAGTTCATAGACAAGTAGCTATGTTGACAGTTTAAAGAGGTTGATTGCGCAACGTATATTGGATTAAACTTGATTCTTAGACACATTTTATAGCCAAAACGGATAGTAGCTGTTATAAACGCGTTGCTGAGACATCCTTCGATCTAACAACGGACACCCTTAATTCGTTCCATTCTTGATAGAAGAGACAGATACCACAAAACATGATTGTTTAGAATAGAAAGAAATAAATGTTTTTTAAAAAAGAAGAAAATGCTACTGTAAAAATTTGACACCGGATAACATTGGGAAAGTGGTTCTAAGAACAGTTATATAAAATGATAAAATGAATGGTATATATATAATTAAAAGGCATCCTTTGGCCGGTCTCCCCGGCCATCTGTGTATGTGTTAATGTTTATCGGTTGAATTATTCATGCATATCTTAAAATTTATTTATTTATTTATTTATTTATTTATTTATTTTATTTTATTTTATTTTATTTTATTTTATTTTATTTTATTTTATTTTATTTTATTTTATTTTATTTTATTTTATTTTATTTATTTATTTATTTATTTATTTATTTATTTATTTATTTATTTATTTATTTATTTATTTATTTATTTATTTATTTATTCAATTTTATCGGGAAATAAGTTAGATTTATTAAATCAAAATAGTGTAACTAAATTATTAACAGTTGTACTGTATGAATATGGTATTTTGTACAAACCATATAGTTAAGGTTTCAACTAGAATATCTTTTTAGGTAGGTATACAGACAAATGGTCATATAAAACATCGATCAATTTGGTTTGTCCTTTCTTTAGATTTATAAAAGCAGTATTCATTGCTAAATTTTTTAGCTCAGCTGACCACATTGTTGAAGAAGAGCTTTTGTAAGGTCATCTCAGAAGTATTCCTCAAGTATTCCTTTGCCAAAAATCTTTCCACAGCCATTAAGCAAAATAGCCGAGACCAAGGTTATTGTCGTAACAAAGACCCACCAGTTAATGGGAAATGATTTTTGGAAAAGATTCTTCTCTTACATATATTGGTGACTTTGCCTGTAAAGATGCTGAGCAAATCGTAAAGATAAATCATGCACCGAGGGCCAAAATGACTCACATCTTTAGAATATTTAATGATTTTCATTAAGTTTTGTGGGTAGACACAGCTCATATTTTACCTACTAAAATTACGTTACTAGCATACTTTGATGATTTTAGGGGGAAAATGATAACGCAATATTAACTCTGTCGTACATATCTGGGACATACGATAAGTTATCGTATATCCCAGTACATATGCACAAAACTTCAAGAAAAATTCAGGCCTGCTTCAAGTTGCCAGTTTTCTATAATTAGCTTTTGTTTTACAAAATAGTTGTGCAAGCAACATAATTTTTTATAGCAATTTAAAAAATAAATCAGATTAAGAAGAGTATTCTAGTTTTTATATTTTTATTTATACGTAAATAGTCATATTATATAATTATACATGTATTACACGTGATAATAGTTACATATATATGTCTCTTATAAACTCTTATAAATCTCAGTTGATTGGTCTTACATGTATTTTAAATGTATATGAATTTTATGTACTATGTTTGTAAATGTGAGAATCTAAAGAGACTTAAATAAACGAACAAACTACTGTTAAATAGTTGTTGATAAAGAATGTCTGTTTCATGTATTGATTTGTGTCTTGGTTTTTAATTATTATAAAATATATTTTTTTTTAAAGTTGTTGGTAATAAATGCCTGTTTTTATAATATATTTTTTGAAAAAAAGTTTATATGTTCTATTCTGCTTGTTTTGATTGCTGTTTTCCTACTACATGTATTTAGCCTCATTATTTGCAAAATCGTAATTAGCTTAATTTATCAATTAATTCTTTCATTCATTCATTTGTTCATTCATTTATTGAAATACTATCACATTTCTGGTTTAAACCACGTAAAGGTGATTAAGACTTATTCTGAACTGAAAATGGAATCTATTTGGTACAGTGCTGAAACGTCCGGGACCGAACTGTCTTTGGTTATTTAGGACCGAAACGTCATGGTACCGAAATGACTCGTGATATTGACATGTAGCTACACCGGCAGGCGACTTCAAGAATTCGCTCTCCGAACTTGACGGAGATTGCCGAGTTGTTACGATTGGTACACCGGTCAAAATGGCGCTAATGTTTACTTTCCACCACCAGGTTTCTAAGACTTAGTATTTGTTCTAAGACGATTTAAACATTTCTTTATATTGTAAACTAACTTTGATGAGAATATTATAAATGAAATAAGTCATTGTAGGCCTTCACAAGGCTCTATTTTGAGGAAATTTTGATAAATGACGAAAATCTTACGTATTGCTCGGATAAGATTTTTCGGATAAAAAATATTATGTCTTCATTATTTAGATAATCACTGTCCATCGCCGACATGGTGCCATATCATTTTTTTGTCATTGCACACAAGAATAAACTAAAAAACCGAGGCATAAAATGCTGTGAAGGAAAGTTTATATTTTATGACCTTTTTACTTTAATTTTTGAAGGAAGTGGATAGCCGTACGTGCCCGTACGTCTAGCCAAAACTTCTAGTCGTACGTGAGTCACGTACAACTAGCCAGAACGCACTGTATTGGCTAGCTGTATGGCACTTTTTGAAATTATATCAAAGTCAAAAATGCATTTGATATTTTATGACTTTAAGCGAGGATTTTAACCAAGAAACAGCAATTATCCCCTAGAGGTAGCAGGTCTCGGGGAAATTGGCTTGGATCGTACTGAGGATCCTGAGAAGTGGGCTGACCAGATGCTGACGGTAGAGAGAATCCTCAATTATCTCTTGCCCGAACATGTTCTGGTACTCCATTGCCGTAGTATTTCAAAATTGGCGGATGAAGCAATTCTATCTATGCTTCATTTGCTTACGGCACATCCCTCAGTTAACCGGGAGCAGCTGATTCATTTGCACTGCTTTACGGGGTCACCAGCGATCTTGCAAAAGTGGATAGGTACTTTTCCTAACACTTATGTAGGTTTTACAGCCATATCCTGTGGGTCAGGTGAATACTTGGAGACCATACGCCTGGTTGAACAGTCTCGGTTGCTATTGGAAACCGATGCCCCCTACTTTAATCCCCCCCGTTGTAAAGTATCCACACCATATATGATTGGGTGGGTGGCGGCCAAGATAGCAAAGGCACGAACCGAAACTTGGAGTGAACTCCTCCGAGTGGCCTCCGCCAATGCTAGAAGGCTGTACATTGAGAGACATCCCCCAGCGCTCTCAGTGTCTTCGGAGGGGGAGCCCGTTTAAGTCTCTTCGGAGGCTGGGGTGATCGATTAAAATCGGTCACTCTTAGGCATTGTACCAAAAGGTTCAGGTACCGTGCCAGTACTGGTTTGAAACCAGGAAATAGGTCTGTAGCCTCATGAGTTGAGTGCAGGGTCAGATTCTCACAGTCTGATCGGATGGCCAGACTTCAAAAATAGGAAGGGGAGGAGTGTAGTGTAGTAGCTGCCCGTCAATCCCAATAGTGGTGGCTGACCTGAACCGGAAGTGATGCGCGAGTGACATCGCAGTGTTCCTGCCTCTTCTAATCTGGTCTTCCTGCAGAGCGGACGCATCAGAAGCTTTGAAGATTTATCTGATCACATCCATTGTGTACTACTTTGTAAGTTCCCATTTACCATTGTAGTTTTACTATACTTCTAAAGATGTTGGCTACAGTGAAGAAACTACAAATGATATCGATCTTTGTCATCTACAGATGGAGTTCTTCCATAACTTTATAAGTCGCTTTTATTTTGAAGTTGTGCAACAGTAAAGTTATGGATCAACCCAATTTGCAAAGGCCACCAGAATTTTCACAGTCCGTGTGCAGGTATACATAAAAACCTATTAAAATCACCCTTATTTATCAAATTAGGCTCAAATAAAAATACCATTTGATAAAAAAATCAATTTTGAATCAATTCATGTTTTGTTTTTAAATGAAACTTCAATGACATTGTGTACCCAACTATTTAATAGGGAAATATGTAGAGAAGGTTTACCAATTTGGAGTCTGCTTTCAAGTGAAATCTCGCTGGACTTCAAGTTTTGGGATTTCTAGCATCTATTTTTAGTAACAAACCATACACTTTTTTTAGTAAGTGTATAGACCCTTTCATTTAAGCGATAACAGTCAGTGAAGAGTTACTTCCCTTACCGGATGTGACGTAAATGGGGGATAAAACTATGCATGCCGCATAGAAAGTTAGCTTATTGAAAAGTTAAATGCGTAAATACTGATCGTTCAATTATGATTATAACATGTAAAAATTTACGCATGCATACATAAATTCAATATCAAGACAATAGAAAAAAATACAAAAGCAAAGATTGAGATTAATTCTCGCTACCACGGATTTATAAATCCGTGTCGCTACGGAGTGAAACAGCGAAATTTCAAAGTGAATATATTTATTAGATCTAGATTTTCTCAAATGCCAGGATAAAAAGCTAGTAACTAAATCAAATTTTAATATTTTATAAACACCCATACACACTGAAATTGCCTATTATAAATTTAAATGGCCATTTTCTAGTTTTCTGTGTTATTTTCTGTCATTTAGAAAATTCCGGCGTATTTGTGACAAACCTGAAAATAAGATTGCCAATGTCTTTTAATGATTGTTTTTCAAGCTTTAATAGAACAATAACAGAATGCATTATGTCAATACTTACTGATTCTTTTTCATTATGCCGTATACAAAATATTTCAAAGAACCAGTGAAGGATATAATTTTATAAATATTCCGGAAAGAGCGAAAACCATATGGCATTGCTTTTTATAATTTTAGATTCGCAACAAACGATAATATTAATAATCTATTCTTTAAAGACCTTTTCCCTGTAACTTATTTCATATATAAATAGATGTGTATATGTAAGCGCCACTGGGCCGTAACATATTAATTAACAGGGTGCATATGTTATATATACAAGCGGCACTTGGCTGTGATATCATAAATCACCAGGGTGCATTTTTTTAGAGATATAACATTACATCAGATTACGTCACTTTTGTTAGTTGTCAAAATATTTATGGTCCGAATTTTATTATGGATCATCCTAGGGACTTTATTGGTCATGCCTTACTGATTTGATACTCGATCCAGAGTCCTACCAACTGGCACAGTCAAAAATACGTAAAATTATAATTCAGTTAATAACGAATTTCTGTGAACGTGTTTCACAACTTGTTTTTGTTGTTTTTTTGTGTGATTTTATAAATATTTGATAAGCAGAGTATAATTAAAAAGTATCAAGTTGAAAATATTACTTTACCAGCTTAAATATATTAGTGTGATCACGGATTTATATTATAAATCCGTGATGTGATGTAAGATTTTTTGAGAGTGCATTTTTGCAGATACAAATAGTATACAGTCATGTAGTATACAGTCATGTACGAGTACATTCAAAAGAATTTTTACTTTTTATGCCTTTACATTTTTTTTTTTGAAATTACATAGATTTATATTGTTTTCTTTTCTTTGTCTTAGTAATGCTAAAATCAAAATGATTTTTAATAAACCAGTATCTTGCAATTAATTATTACGCAACAACAGATCGAATCCTTAGATTTTTGAAACTCAAAATATCTTTTGGGTATTGTATATTAGCAGAGACATAGATACATTATCTATATCTCTGGTATTAGCAAGTTAGTACGATTTAACTGTCTGGTAAAATTTTCATTTTTAAGAATCTTACTAAAATGGTAATCATGATCAGTTACCCAGGAATATGGTCTACTATTAAACCAAATCGTTAACCATATTATATAGTAAACATATTTATTCATTTCACCTTCCTTTTTATGTAATATCTTATTCAATTACACAAAATTTTGGCAATTTCAATCTGCCAATCTTAAAAGAGAAAGGATTAAGATTATATCCCTCTATTATTGTACCTAATCGTATCGGCATTGTCCACCGTATCCCCCAATGACGTCATCCAAGGGCGACAACTTGAATACGATCTTAAATGAAAGGGTCTATAATTTTAAATAAAAACAAACAAATAAGTCATGAATCATCACTCAAAAAAATATGTCTACTCAAAAAAAATAACATGTTTTTGGTACAATGTCTGTTATTGAATTAATACACCGTTATTATTGCAGAGCCATGTTTTCAATTAAAAATAGCTTTTTGGGTCACGGGTCACCAAATGTCATGCAAAGGTATCTGAACCTAAATTCTCGCTAAGTCACGTGATAATAAGGGCAGCAATGGCAACGAATTTTATGAAATGTGAACCCACTGATAAACTTTGAGGCATAATTTCATCAATCTAACGTTCTCAGGGTTTCTACTAGGAATTTTTATTTAAGAGTCCCAGGGACTCGTGCTCATAAAATATGAGGGTCCCAGAGAAAAATATGAGGGTCCTAATCATTTATTACTTTAAAGTAAGGTATCACTTATATATATTGTCTAGGTTTAATTCTTTACATTTATATACATTGTCAAACTACATATGCATTTTTATTGACCTTGTTATCGATAATTAAAATAAAAAAATATAAACCATTTATTAGTCCCCTACCGGTTTACCGGAGGGGACTTTAGGTTTACCCTCCGTCCGTCTGTCTGTCCGTCAGTCCGTCCGTCTGTCCGTCCGTCAGTCCGTCCGTCCACAAAACTGGATCCCGCAATAACGCAAAAACTACTGAAAATATTTTAATGAAACTTGATATATGGATAGATGGCAGTATGGAGATTATGCACGTCTTTTTCTTTTCTTCCTATCTTGAAAATTCAGGTTGCTATGGCAACAAATAGACTGAAAATATGGCAAATTTTACACATAACCTGGATCCCGCGATAACGCAAAAAGTACTGAAAATATTTTTATGAAACTTGATATATGGATAGATGGCAGTATGGAGATTATGCACGTTTTTTTCTTTTCTTCCTATGTTGAAAATTCTGGTTGCTATGGCAACAAATAGACCGAAAATATGGCAAATTTTACACATAACCTGGATCCAGTGATAACACAAAAAGTACTGAAAATATGTTTATGAAACTTGACATATGGGTAGATGGCAGTATGGAAATTATGCACATCCTTTTTTATCTTCCTATGTTGAAAATTCTGGTTGCTATGGCAACAAATAGACTGAATTTCAAGATTTCTGATTCTAGTTTTTAAGTTTTTTCACTATAAGTTCTTTATTTCTTAAGGTATTTTCTTCAAACTTTAAATATAAGTTGCTTGTCATCAACCACATCATATGTGACAAGGTTTACAACTCTAGCACAAAATTTATCAGAATTACCTCCCTTGAACTTAAAAATTTTCATGAAAAAAACATTGTTTTTTTTAATAACTTCTTTTCTGAATGTATCTACTTCAAACTTCATATAAATGTTTCTTATTATCACTCAACATTTGTGAGTGTTCAATACTCTAGCAAGACTATTTCCAGAATTATGCCCCTTTTGAACTTAGACTTTTTTTTGAGAAATTGGTAACTTTTTACTCCAACTTCTTCAATAATGATAGGACTTTAAAAATGTTATATTTTGATAACAGGGATGTTTAAAAAATAACTTTAAAGTGTCCTTCAGTCCGTCTGTCTGTACATAAAAACTGTTTCCTGTGATCACTTTTAAAGAACTTTTTCAACAAATTTACTTAAAATAGGAACCTAAGTGAATGGCCAATGGCCCTTCAGAATGTTGCTTGGGCTCCTACCGGTAGGGGACTTATGGATTGCTTGCAATACTATGATAATTGCTTGTATTAAATAAAGAAGGGCAAAATTCGGGCCAAATAAATTGTTCCTTATAACCGGAAGTTCGCTATAACCGTGTTCGCTATAGGTGAAGTTTACTGTAAATAGTGATCCGGAGAAAATTCTGATGCTTTGATTTTCTGTTGTTCTATACATGATTTCCATATTAGGCAGGGAAACTTAACACATTATGTGTACAATAATACAGACAAACCCAGAAGATTTACCTCAGAATTCAAAAAAATTAATTCATGGCTTTTACAATGGCATGATTGAAAGGCTGTGGCCCTTCTGGATGTTGCCAACAAACTTCTTGAGGGGTTCTAACCTGTAGGGGACTTTTGTATTGCTTGCAATACTTAGATAATCGCTTGTTATTCTTGTTTGTTAACATCAGTGGAGACTGGATGTCCTAGGCTTCATGTACCACCAAGTGTCCAACTGGCATGTAAACAGCATGGACTGACGGAGATGTGCGTAGCAACATGTAAAGATAACTCAGTGTTTTTACAACAACAAGTTGATCAATATACATGTACAGGAAATGGAACTTGGACTCCATCAGACTTTATACCAGACTGTGTCCTCGATGGTAATTGTTACACAATGTATCTTCTAGTAATATTTCTAACTTTTACCATTGGTAACTGCCAATTCCACCAATATAGGCAAGACCAGTCTACACTTCTATGCTGTCTGTTTGTAGGTCTACTTTATGAAATAGGTTTATACTACTGCTCATTTCTTTGTAAATCATATTTTGTATTTAATCCCTTTTATCCATAACTGTCAGTTGAGGAGCCTTCGAGTTCACGATGAAAGAAAAACATTAATGTAAAGGATTATGTTGTCTTAAAAGAAAGTCACTTGATAATTTTTAAAGAAATTGATATAATTAAAGATATCCTAAATATTTTGAATAATATGTGAATGATTTATTCATTCAACTGATTGATTTTTGTAAGGATTTATTTTGAGTGAAATTTTATGCATTTAAATTGAATAGTAACATGCATTAAATTAACTATTCTCATATAAGGTTAGTTTATTGCACAAGGCATATTTTCTTATATTAAAATGTTTTTACATATTATCATGTTGTGTGCATTTTGATTCACATTGCTCTTCGCCTTGTGTGTTTGCAGGCTACAGTGAATGTCCTATATGGAAATACAATGTTACCTGGACTCTAGTGCCTGATGAATGTGTGGGTATACAGTGTGATTGTGAATTTACCTCACCTGTGGAAGATGCACTCAACAAAAAACTAGCAAACAACACTGCTAAAGTTTCTGTGATTAAAACTGTGTCCAGTAATGTTAATGGAGAGGTTGGTATTGCGTTTGAATCTGTCTGTTCTACCTTTTTATGCCACCTGTAAAAATTCTTTTGAGAGCACATTAGTGCCCAATTGTCCTTCAAACTTTCCATCTGTCACACTCTTTCATGATAGTGCCTTTATTTATTGTTTCAGAATACCCATCAGTGCCACATATATTCATGTTAAATACAAGACTCAGTTTATATCAAAGGTTGAATAACTCTTTAATATACTAGTATAATAGATGGTCAATGCACCATTTTTCATGCATTAACATCTGCAGAGGCACGTTGATGTATTTAAAACTTGGGAATTCAGTGTTTCTGCAGATGTTAATGCACAAAAAATGTGCATAAGTGCTATTCTTGCATAAAAGTATACATTTCATTTGATAATTTCATGTTTGTCATTTGTTTGTTTGTTTTTCATATAGATAGACCAGTTTTTAACACAGAAATAATTAGTTACAGTCGGCATCGTACTTGCGTCCACCTTTATTGAGCGACTTTTTTATTAAGCGGCCGCATAAAATCCCTCCCGATGATTTTTACTATATAAGTTAATTCCATTAAACGACGATTTTATATCGCGGCCAGCGGCCACTAAATGTCGGCCCACATGTACAAAATTCAGTGTTAAAGTATCTATTAAACGGCCGTGACAAACAATCGTCACTACGGACATTCTCACCTGTGTAATTAGCGAGTAGGTTTTGAACAAACAAATATTTTTCATGGTCATTGGTCTTAAAGTATCTATTAAACGGCCGTCAATTAGACCGTCACAAATAATTGTCGTTTAAAAACGAATTGAATAACAATTGCAATCGTTTCAAAATTGGAAAGAAAGAAATAGTTTTCCAAAAGTAATATTTATTGTGACATATTTTGTCAGAGCAATAACTTATCACAACACCGCATTGGCACAGTTTTGTCATGTGCACAAAGTGACCTCCCTTCCAGAAAATCAAATCGAAAATGACGTCGAAACGAGCGAAAAAATGACAGACAACTAATTATACCGGATAAATTGAATGAGGAAATCGCGCATGGAATTGAGTCTGAGTAAATAGCAAATACCATCGTTTGTAGTCGAAATAAAATCGTGAAACGTAGTGGACTAAACATTACAGAACCGAGCCTTTCATTGCTGATGGTGTATAGGTGCTCATCTGATGCTTTATAAAATACATGTAGTACCCCATTAAATATGTTCCTTTGACAAAAAAAATAATGAAAGATCTCAAAATCTTTAATGTTTTGTAATCGGGGTAGTGTGAAAACTAAATTGCTGACAAAAACAAGAAGTTTACAACATATTGAATGAAAAATTATCTAAAGGTCTGGCTGATGATTTGAAAGTATGTTTAGCAGGAGATGTGTATGAACATATTAATAATATATGACAATATGCTTTGTTTCAAGGTCAAAATGACCTGTTAATAGTATTATGAGCGAGATCATATTTGTACACAAATTTCCTAAAATTTCTTTTTTAAAAAACAAACACATATTGATGACTTTTTTAAACGAAAGGCATATATGTAATTATGAAACTGTAATAAATATATAAAATTGTATAGTTTTTGTTTTTATATAAAGATGTTATTATATCTATGACTTGTAACATAAAAAAGTCTTGAATTTTCCAGAATTCTATTGAGAGACCACTTTATTAAGAGACCACTTTTTGGCAGTCCCTTGAGTGGTCTCTTAATACAATGTCGACTGTATTTGACAATTTTGTTTTGATTACAAAGTGACTAGAATCATTAAGTCATACGGCAGTCAGACATATTGACATGGTGCCCTGAATAATGCATATTTAAAGATATACCATTATTGCATAATTATGGTCAAGTGCTTTGATGCATTAATTAATGCATGTTTGTGCTCTGAGTACCACTGCATGTGCTAGAATATATTAAGATAAAATATCACAAAGATTTTCAGACTGGAAATATGTAGATATTGTAATTTCTTGGCAAAACTTTTCCGGTTATGATTAAGTGACTGTGTTAATTTCATTTATATATACACAGTTTTATACACAATTATTAGTCCCCTACCGGTTTACCGGAGGGGACTTTAGGTTTACCGTCCGTCCTTCTGTCCGTCCTTCTGTCAGTCCGTCAGTCCACAAAACTGGATCCCGCGATAACTTGAAAAGTACTGAAAATGTTTTTATGAAACTTGGTATATGGATAGATGGCAGTATGGAGATTATGCACGTCTTTTTCTTTTCTTCTTATGTTGAAAATTCTGGTTGCTATGGCAACAAATAGGCTGAAAATATGGCAAATTTTACACATAAACTGGATCCAGTGATAACGCATAAAGTACTGGAAATATTTTTATGAAACTTGACATATGGGTAGATGGTAGTCTTGAGATTATGCATGTCTTTTTCTTTTCTTCCTATGTTGAAAATTCTGGTTGCTATGGCAACAAATAGGCTGAAAATATGGCAAATTTTACACATAAACTGGATCCAGTGATAACGCAAAAAGTACTGGAAATATTTTTATGAAACTTGACATATGGGTAGATGGCAGTCTTGAGATTATGCACGTCTTTTTCTTTTCTTCCTATGTTGAAAATTCTGGTTGCTATGGCAACACATAGACTGAAAATATGGCAAATTTTACACATAAACTGAATCCAGTGATAACTCAAAAAGTACTGGAAATATTTTTATGAAACTTGACATATGGGTAGATATCAGTCTTGAGATTATGCATGTCTTATCTGTTCTTCCTATTTTAAATATTAACTTTAGATTGTCCTTCAGTCCGTCTGTCTGTCTGTTCATAAAAAACTGTTTCCTGTGATCACTTTTAAAGAACTTTTCCAACAAATTTACTTAAAATAGAGAAAAATTGAAACATTAGTGTAAATGGCCAATGGCCCTTCAGAATGTTGATGGGGTTCTAACCGGTAGGGGACTTATGGATTGCTTGCAATACTATGATAATTGCTTGTTATTTATTGTTACTTTTTATTTTTTCATTTCTTTCATTTGGCTGAATGTTTGTGCAACTTGCATAAAGTCAAGATGTTTCACATCTGGTCCGACTAATTTTATCAATTGTTTAACTGCATATACGTCTTGATGACGGACAAATGTATCTACTATTTTGGAAGTTCAAACATCCATTTTCCGAGGCAAATGGATTACATTTTTTGGTTGAGACGCAATGGCTGCATTTCATATCCGTATTCGTCACGTTTTGGACGAGCCACGGGTAAGTTAAGTTAAGTAAGTTAACTTAGCCACTTTTCATTAAAATTGGGGGAGCAGCCGACATGTTTTACGATTTATTTTATAACAAAAAACGCATAGACTGGGACGCTTTTTTAAGGTCGACTAAATTCTAGTGTGCGCCGTTTTATTCCGTATTAAACTGTAATTAATTGAAAGAAAGATAACTCTGCTGTATTCAATATTAGAACCCGTCTACCAAATTACGTCATTTCCTTTAAAGAAGCGGAAGGAATTTCCAAATGATATTTACGGAGGAAAATTTAATTTGCGTCCCCATGGACGCACACTTCGAGTAATTGAGGGTCCTAGGTTACTATTTTTGCGTCAAGGACGCAGGAAATGTGCGTCAATAGAAACCCTGCGTTCTGTGTTCAAAAATATAGACTGAAGAGTCCCAAATATATCTAACTACCTGTATAAAAATAGTTTTTGTGTAGATCACGAAAATTTATTGAATTACAGCATGGCATAAATATGTCATGCTTCTGGTTGACTTTCAATACGGGATTGGCTTCAGCGAACAGGTCTAGCAGTACTATAAAACATGTTCGCTGAAGTCTCTTTAGCTACTCCAGATGGTGAGAAAAAAAGAGCATTTTGGTTGCAATTGAATAACGTCAATTGAAATAGTTTACAAAATTGTCATAATAATCCTGTTTTGTTTCAGTAAGTTTAATTTTCAACACCTTTATAAATGGAAAAAAGCAACGAAAATAATTGTTGTTGGTCTCTGGTAATTGCGTCATTTACGGACAGTAGATCGAAGTTTGTTTATCATTGTGATTGAGGAAGGTTTGCATGTTCCGTGAAATAGCATTCTAAAATTCTATTCCCTGGATAGGCTTACATTTAATTGATTGTGCTTTTATGTTCGATATTCATCTACGTACTGTATTTAAAAGTTATACAATTGTTTTTTGCTTTTCACCGTTTTTTTTCTCAATGTTCTGGTTTTTAGCTCACCTGAGCATATGCTCAGGGTGAGCTATTAGGATCACTCTTCGTCCGTCGTCTGTCGTCCGTTCACACTTTTAAAACAACATCTCCTCTGAAACCATAAGGCAGATCATAATGAAACTTCACACGGATGTTCCTTGTGTGAACCCTTAACAAAGTTGTTCAAAGAATTCCATTCCAAGCAGAACTGTGGTTGCCATGGCAACCAAAAGAAAAAACTTTAAACATCTTCTTCTAAAAAACCCAAAGAGCTAGAGCTTAGATATTTGGCATGAAACATCTTCTAGTGAGTGTCTACCAAGTTTGTTCAAATAAAAGCCCTGGGGTCAAAATTGGCCCCACCTCAGGGAGTCATTGATTTTCCCTATTTGCATATAGTAAAAACTTAAAAAAGTCTTCTTTTTAAGAACCCAAAGAGCTAGAGCTAGGGGTGTCATCGATTCAATCGATATTGGTGTATCGACGATCTTTGTTATCCGATTTCGATATTGATTCCATTTTTAGCTCGACTATTCGAAGAATATGAGAGCTATTGTAGTCGCCCCGGCGTCAGCGTCCGCGTCGGCGTCTGCGTTGGTTAAAGTTTTTTGTAAAGTCAAATATCTCAATTATTACTTGAGATATTCAATTGAAACTTACAATACTTATTTATAGTAACAAGGTACATCAGATTGACAAGTTGGATAACTCTGCCTACAATATTGACAGAATTATGCCCCTTTTTAACTTAGAAATTTTGGTTAAAGTTTTTTGTAAAGTCAAATATCTCAATTATTACTTGAGATATTCAATTGAAACTTACAATACTTATTTATAGTAACAAGGTACATCAGATTGACAAGTTGGATAACTCTGCCTACAATATTGACAGAATTATGCCCCTTTTTAACTTAGAAATTTTGGTTTAAGTTTTTTGTAAAGTCAAATATCTCAATTATTGCTTGAGATATTCAATTGAAACTTACAATACTTATTTATAGTAACAAGGTTCATCAGATTGACAAGTTGGATAACTCTGCCTACAATATTGACAGAATTATGCCCCTTTGGAACTTAGAAATTTTGGTTTAAGTTTTTTGTAAAGTCAAATATCTCAATTATTGCTTGAGATATTCAATTGAAACTTACAATACTTATTTATAGTAACAAGGTTCATCAGATTGACAAGTTGGATAACTCTGCCTACAATATTGACAGAATTATGCCCCTTTGGAACTTAGAAATTTTGGTTAAAGTTTTTTTCTAAAGTCAAATATCTCAATTATTGCTTGAGATTTTCAATTGAAATTTAAAATACTTTTTTATAGTAACAATGTACATCAGTTTGCAAAATTGCATAACTCTGCCTGCAATATTTGCAGAATTATTTGCCCCTTTGAAACTTAGAAATTTTGGTTAAAGGTTAAAGGTCTTCAAAGATATTTACTTGAAACTTTACACATGCACTTAGGGTCATAATTGGAGGGTCATAATTGTATGTCACTGACCAAGTTCCATAACTCTATCTTGCATTAAGGCTGATTCATATCCCCTTTTCTACTTAGTCTCTTGGTTAATGTTTACATGCAAGTTTTACATATCTCAATAACTATTAAAGATATTTATTTAAAACTTCACATATGCATTTAGGGTCATAATTGTAGGTCACTGACAAAGATCCATAATTCTATCTTGCATTCAGGCTGATTTTTCTCCTCTTTTTCAACTTAGAAATTCATGGTAAAGTTTTGCTTGTAAGCTGTTATCTCAATAACTACTGAAGGGTTTGTGCCTTTTTTGGGACAATTTTATGCATTCATAATAATAAAGCAGTGATTTACTTGATAAAACATCTTAATAACAAGCCTTTGTACCTTTTCTGTCAAATTTATGTATTCATAGGTAATTAGTATTATTATACTCAATAAAACACCCTTGTGACATTACCTTCCGAATAGTCAAGCCAATACTGTATAATTAGACTCTCTCTAAGGCCTATAACATGAATTTATAAAAAAAAATTAGCCCTTTTGTGAACTTAAAAAATTTAAAATTATCAAGGCTCTTTTACTATCAAGCACTAAGAATAGTCGAGCGTGCTGTCCTACCGACAGCTCTTGTTTAAATATCGGATATCGAATGCACATATATTTCTAGCTAAAGAGACTTCTGCAAACAGGTTTTATAGAACTGATAGACCTGTTTACTGTCGCAAAAGGTCAAAATAAAAGCGACATACACAGTTATGGAAGCAAAAACATTTTTTTCTAAAATGAAAATGGAAATCAATGCCAAAGTTACCTCCCAGTGTCTCTAACAAATGCTGCCTAATTTCGTTGTAATCTCGCACATCTGCTAAGTGGATGTCAAGACCCCTCAATTTCAGATTTTAAAAAGGGAAAATGTCAAGAAAAATTTGTCAGTGTTTCTTTGTAAAAATTATGATTACAAGATGTTAAACTTTAATAATTATTCAAGTTCTAAACACTATAATTTTCCAATTTAACCCGGCTTAATTGGAACGGCAAGGAGGGGATTTAGCATTATCAGTAACTACGTAATAGCAACAGCAACAACTAAAGTAAAAATTGGAAAAGGCTTTAAACTCAATAGTTTTCATTTATAGCTGTATGATAAAAAAAGAAACAAATTGTTCAGTTTTCATAGTTTATCTTTTTTGCATTTGTCTAAATATAACTGCTTTGTCAGTGTCCTTAGGAAACATTTAAAAAGACTTGAAAGCTAAAATTTAGCCTGGCAGTCATATAATTTATCGCTGTATCGTCGATAATTCATTACCGATATATAGATACAAAAATCCTTATCGATGACACCTCTAGCTAGAGCTAAGATATTTAGCATGAAACATCTTCTAATGGGTGTCTACAAAGTTTGTTCAAATAAAAGCCCTGGGGTCAAAATTGGCCCCGCCCCAGGGGGTCATTGATTTTCCCTATATGCATATAATAAAAACTTAAAAAATCTTCTTCTAAAAAACCCAAAGAGCTAGAGCTTAGATATTTGGCATGAAACATGTTCTAATGGATGTCTACCAAGTTTGTTCAAATAAAAGCCCTGGGGTCAAAATTGGCCCCGCCCCAGGGGGTCATTGATTTTCCCTATATGCATATAGTAAAAACTTTAAAAAATCTTCTTTTAAAGAACCCAAAGAGCTAGAGCTAAGATATTTAGCATGAAACATGTTCTAATGGATGTCTACCAAGTTTGTTCAAATAAGAACCCTGGGGTCAAAATTGGCCCCGTCCCGGGGGTCATTGATTTTCTTTATACATGTGTATGTGTATTGCAAAAACTTAAAAAATCTTCTTTGAAAAAAACCAAATAGCTAGAGTTTAGATACTAAGCATGAAACATGTTCTAGTGAGTGTCTACCAAGTTTGTTCAAATAAAAGCCCTGGGGTCAAAATAGGCCCCGCCCCGGGGGTCATTCCTTTTCCTTATATGTGTTATACAAAAACTTAAAAAAATCTTCTTTTAGAATTTATTAAACAAACATTAGTGGACACACATATACATATGTACTTTATGAAAAACCATACATGTGAACTTTCACTTTTAGCGGGAGATTTCCACTTTCTACAGCCATATTTTCAAAGATTTTTCTTAAGATAAGGTGTATTTTCACAAATTAAAGGAATTTCCCTATTTTTGATGCCAGAACTTCCTTCTTTGTTCATTGCAAATTCTAAAAGCTCCCTCTTTTGGAGGACCCCCCCCCCCCCCCCCCACTTGATCATCTAAAAAAGTTCACATGTCTGATGAAAAACTAGAAAAAAATTGATTGTGTTTTGAACACTTTGAAACTATTGTTAGATTGTAATTAACTTGTTTAATGAAACAGCAAACACAGTTTATCCTCATGCAAGTAATAATTATTTTATAGACAGTGACAATCATTTTTGAAAAATTGTGTTCATACTTTTTTCATGCCATCATAATGAATTGATGATGGAAGTTACTCTTGTTTTTTTAACAGTATAGTCTTATGTTCTTGTAAAAAAATAGTTAATTTATCATTTTTAGGATGAGAGAACATTTTCCGAAGATGAGGAAGAGAAGTTGCAAGGCACGCTTGGTATGTCAGAACCAGATCTTGAATTACTGCTACAGACATTGGAGTTTTTCATACAACAGTCTTTCCAGACTTGAAATACATCCTTGTATACAGAATTTACAAGATGTCATGTGAATCTGTTTATCATGCCCACCAGCCCCCTCTAAAAATGGGAATAAGTAAAGTTTTTGTAGCATCCATCTGTTCGCACGAATGAATAGGGATAGGGGGGCCATCTAATTGTAAACAGAGCAAACAAGAACAATAGATTGGAGTTCATAAGATAATTATAGAATAAGGGGCCATTGGCCCTCTATTAAACAAAAGAGAAAATAACAAAAGAAATGTCCCCTTATTCCATTGTGGCTGGATTTCCATGCTTCCGTTCAAACTTTGTCCAGACAATATAGCTTTTACATTTATATATGGATTTTAAAATAATTTTGTATAAATGTGTAGCACATTAGGACAATGTGTCATGTACAACATCTTCATTTAAAGGGACTCCACTGAGGTTTCAAAGCCTAAAAACATAACATTTGAATTTCTTCCAAAAATTAGCTGGGGCACTTTAAACAGAAATATATGCAAAGATAGTTAAGAAATTTACTATGAAATAAATTGAAAATCATATTTTAATGATATTCTTAGCCCGATTTGAGTGAAAAGGGTTTAAACGCTTTTCAATTTGGGTCATTTTTGTGTCGCCTCTACAGAGTAGTGGCGACATATAGGGATCACTTCTCCGTCTTCTGTCTGTCCGTCTGTCCGTCCGTCACAAAACTTGTCCGGACTACTCCTCATAAACTACTGGTGCAATTTCATCCAAACTTTACAGGAATGATCAGTACCAAGTCTAGTTGTGCATATTGTCAGCATTTTCCGGTTCAATGATTCTTGACAGAGTTATGGCCCTTAAAAAATTGTTATTTTTAAAGTTTGTCCGGACTACTTCTCTTATACCACTAATGCAATTTCAATGAAACTTTACAGGATTGATCTGTAGCTCAAGTCCTTGCGCATATTGCAAAGGTTTTCCGGTTGAATGATTTTTGGCCGAGTTATGGCCCTTTGATAAAAAGGTGTTTTTTTCTGTGTGTTGCCAGATACACAAAAGCTTGTCCGGACTACTCCTCATAAACTACTGGTGCAATTTTATCCAAACTTTACAGGACTGATCAGTACCAAGTCTAGTTGTGCACTGTCCGTCTGTCTGTCATAAAAATTTGTCCCAACATGAAATTGGCCATCATGAGGCGACACATGTGATTACTGATTGATCTTGTTTTACAATTTGAATAATTATTCTGGAAAAACGAAGTGCGCGTATGATCTGAAATTTTGCACAATGATTAGTGGTGAAAACCTACATCAAACGGAACATTTACCTGGAAAAAATATTTTCAGTCATGTCAAAATACCTCAAAATACCCTTTAAAATTACAGCTCAAAAGTGTAGGTCACATTCTGACTTCAAATTCTACTCAATTGCACCACACCTCTGTCTCATGTGAGGAAGTTATCTTGTAAGATTGTAGAAGGACAATGAGTCAATTAACAGCTGTTTTCTGATACATTATTTACATAAATTCTTAAATATTACATAAATATAAACTACATAAATTGATATAAATTTACTATAGTTCATAGATTATTTAAATGTTTAATTACATAAAATACAAAATCATCAAATACATTAATTTGTAATTACATAGTTGATTTATATAAGAAATACAAATTTTATATTTTTAGGCTATCTGCACTCAAATTGTTATTATATGCATCAATGTAATGAAAAAGTAACTTTTTTGGTATATTATTTCAGTCAGCTTACCACATTGCCAAGCCAGCAGCACTCTCTCAACAATTGTCTCAACTAGGAATGGATCAAGAAAAGGTTTTTGATATTTTTCACTTACTATCAAATAATATATTAGTCTATTTAACACTCTGACTACAAATTCCCAAGTCATTAGTTTAAGCCCCTGGTTCTCCAACTTTATGGATGAGACTTTATACACCACTGTGTAATGGTGCTTTATGACTTGCATGTAAAAAAAAACAGTGTAAAAGTTTGGAGCCAGATTTAGATTTAGCTAGTGACTTTACTAGGTTGACCAAACAGTAAGTAGTTTCAGGCTCAATGCTTGTGACTCACATGACAGGCTATAAATGTGGCTTACAACATCCATACAAGGGCATGATATCTTAAATACAATTACTAAACTGTTCAAGAAAAGTCACTCAATCCGCATAACTATTTGTTAACCACAAAAATAACCAAATAGTCCAAAGGAAGTAACTCCAAAAGGTCTAAGTATACTAATTGTTATAAGCTGAACCCTTTTTTATTAGTAATCAAGAACATTTGCAGTAATATACAAACATTCTTTTTATACAAACAGGTTGATGCCATTGTTGAATCGTGGACAACGAATGGACGGGAAGTTATACAGAATCTAAGACAAAGGACTCTAATGCCAAATCAAGCAAGTCTTTCTAATAGTTTTGATATCATTAATGTCATAAAATCATAAAGTAGGACTAATGAGGGACAGTAGTGAATAACCTCCCCTGAGTACTCCCTATAAATAGATAGGCCCTAAGCTATTGGATTACTCGGACTTTATCGCCTATTTCTTTGTAGCAAACTGAATTAATTAGGGCTAATTATGATCATTTGTAATATTCAGATTAGATATTGCGATAAGATGTAGAATCTGTTGACATAAATTAATCATTTTTGCGACGGACGCGCCCTCAGGCGCGTTCAGAGCTAAGTCATCTACACATGGGATTTCGTTGGCTACACTCGCGCAATGTGTCCTAAACCAATTAACAGCCCAAGAAATAGTACATGAATTTGATCCTTCAAAACTCCCATACTTTATCTGGATATCTTAATGTCTTCCATATTTAGCCTTTTCAATTTCAAATTAAGTTATCCAAGTTAAAATATGAACGTATATTATTGATAAAAACGTTGTAGTCCCGTAGTATTATTGCGCAATATGCAAATGACTGCTGAAACGATTTACCGCTGTCGAAAAAGTAGGACAGCAAATTATACTTCAATAAAGGTGTAACCTCTGAGTTCCAAGACATTATTAGTAGGAAATAAATATTTCTACATTATACAAAACATTATTATTAACAAATCAAAAGTTTTTCGTGACTCTAGGATAACTCGCGCATTAATAAAAGAAGAACTATTTTCGTGACTCATACCGCGGGTTTAGCTGAATATTCAGCAGTTATTAATATATTAGACACAGTACAATGGCTAGTATAAATATCTATTTTTGAAAATGCATGTAAGACACTTTACCGCCATGTAGTCTTTCATGGTAAGGAAGTTATAATATCAGTTCTACTTCCGATTCTTGTGGTTTGTTTACATATTTTACAAGGTCATGATATGAGTTAACCTTCGCTATTCTAAAAATAGATTCTGCTTCACCTGTTCTGATTTTTGGACAGGCGATTAGGAAGTACACATTAAACATGTAATTAATAAACCAGCGGATTGTAATGCAATACTTTTAGAAATGCTATACAATTGTAAGAAGCAAACAAGTTGAAAATGGAATTTAGTGTGAAGTTGAAAAGGACAACTAAACACTGTAGTGCTTTTAAAAGTGACATTTAAATTAAAATAAAAACGATGTGCTCTGGCCTCTACATCTTTACCTTGTAAATAAAAAAAATCTAAGAAATACACTATTAATTGCTGATGATTTTAACCATTTTTTTTTAATGAGACATATCCAAGAGAAATAAAAATACAAATGACTTATATTTTATTGTCTGTATGCCCACTATGATATAACACGAAGCAATTCTAAATAGCATTCTCAAATGTATAATGTATTTTGTTTGAAGTTTATTTGCCTGGATTTATTCTAGAAATATTTCGTTGATAGTTTTTTTTTCTATTTACATATCATTTCTTAGAATAAATCGATAAGGACACTGATTTACAAGTTTGACCAGAGTTTTTAGGCATAAATTTCATTCTGTATTTAAGTGCTTGAAAGTAGAAAATCTGAATTATATCAATTTAGGACACAAAATATATTGCTCTACAAATATCGAACTTGTATGGAACAAATTTTCTCAGTTATATATTTTGTGTTTTGTTTTTGTTTTGTTTTGTTTTTTCTAAAAGAAGCCTTAATTAATGTCTCTCCGGTTGCATGTCCGTCGCATTCAGTGCTGCAGCACTTTGATTTCCTTAAGGTTTACATATTTGTTGATGCATGTGTAAATAATTGATTAAGACATATCAACCTGTCTTATATAAAACTCAACGATAAAAGCAAAGGATTCCAAATATTTGGACCTACTTACATTTTGGTTAACCTCGGTTTTTATCAAGGG
Organism: Ruditapes philippinarum; assembly: GCF_026571515.1. Taxonomy (NCBI): domain Eukaryota; kingdom Metazoa; phylum Mollusca; class Bivalvia; order Venerida; family Veneridae; genus Ruditapes; species Ruditapes philippinarum. The sequence goes on along the minus strand of NW_026856561.1, from coordinate 249,819 downwards.
AAGATAATCCACTACTGTCCCCCATCAACAGTTTGATTTTATAAAGGTATCATTAAATATCAAAGTCTTTTAAAAAATTGAAGTTTTTACTCTGAAAACATGTAAAGATATTTACATATCTTTGGTATCATCGATAATCAGTATTTCATTTGAAGACCCAATTATTTTTCAAAAATATAATACTAGAATCTGAAGAAATTTTCAAGGGAGTATTAAATTTAAAAGGAAGAATAAACTTGTGCTTTAGGATAAAAGTTATCCATTTGTAAAAGGACATTTATAAAGGGACTTTATTTTTGTTCAATTAAAGGTTTTAAATTGATTTCATCTAAAAATATGAGATTTGTTATCAATTACAGTTTACAGATATAAATTGGAGATTAAATTTACAAATGGCCCAATCAACGGAAACTAAGCAGAAATTACCAAATGCTATGTTTGAACTTGGTGTCCATCGTGAAGGGCAGGAAGATAAAGAAAAAATACGAATGGAGTTCACTCATGATGAATTATACCAATTTTACAATCAGGTATTATTTTAAAGAATAAGTAAAGTCTGTATTTACATCACAATGTAGAATTTAAAAAAAAAATGAGCTGCGTCACGACAAAACCAACATAGTGGGTTTGCGACCAGCATGGATCCAGACCAGCCTGCGCATCCGCACAGTCTGATCAGGATCCATGCTGTTCGCTTACCAACTCTATTAAAGTGGAGAAACTGACAGCGAACAGCATGGATCCTGATCAGACCGCGCGGATGCAAACCCATCAATTGTTGAAAGTCTTGTCAGTGTGGTAGAAAGAATTATTTGCTGGTGCCAAAACATGAAACCATCTATTTGGTAACTGACAGTATGTTCCTTTGTATGAGTAGTTATGGTAACATCTTTTCTAACCACTTGCCTCTCGCTGCTGTGGGTTTAAATCCCACTAGGTACTTTGATTCTGTCATGCTAGACAGCTCAGCATCTAGTAGGTCTGTGGATCCACTGATGTGCTGGAGATAATGCATGGATGGGGTTTCTGAAGCCTTCTTTTTCACGAGTGAAGCTGCTGTCACCTTATATAGTTTACAGTACTGCTGTGACGGAAAACTAAAAAAGACTTTTTAACAAAATAAATTTTAGTGTTAACATGGGTATCTATTTTTCATTTCAGTTGGAAACTATTCAGAAACAGATTGATGGTTTAAGCTGATGGTTTACACCAAGATTAGAGGTAGTCCAGCCAAAGTCTTCTTTCAGTTCAATGTCTTGTTTGAAACATACGTGGAACAATGTCATACAATACATTCGGGACATTTCATTTAACTTTGCAGAATTAAAAAAAACATTGTTTTGGTGTAGTAGGCTACAAACTTCTTGTATTTGAATACATTCAATTAATTTAATCATTTGTAGAAGTTAAATTATTTCACACGTCAGTATGTTTAGAGATTTTAACGTTCTCCCGAGAACTTGATAATATTTTCAGATTTGCATTTATTGTAATATGATACATAATTTCACAGTATTCTGCCCAAAAGTTTATTGTGTTATTGATGTTAAGACATACATTATTAGTTATTAAAATTTGGACATGTTATACGCTTAAGTATAGTTATATAGTAAAATAGCAATTTATACACAGCCATGTAACATGTCATAATTTTCATAATTTTCATGAGGCGACACATGTGATCACTGATCACCCTTGTTTTATATACAGTACATTTTGTACTGCTCAATTGCTTTCTTTGATAAAAGAGCTAAAATTTGATCTTCTACTAATTAGGAGTATTTATGGTTGTTTTTAATGAAATGTTTGTTGCAATTGTAACCATTGTCCTTTGCATATGTTGATTGCAAGCCATTTACATGTGATTTTATTGTGTGAACTACATGTATAATACAAATTGTGCAATAAATTATTTTTATAATGCAAAATTAGTATGTTTTATTTTTTCATTATCTTTCCCTTTTATCACTTCTTACCATGTGCAATACAAAGTATGAACAAGACATGAAAATGTACTACGTTTGAACATTAAACCATAGACCTTGGTCATGGCATAAAATATTCTCTCATTAATTTGCTCCCTGTAAAAAAAATTCAAATTATGATAACCTATAATTATTTCCAAGCTAAATTTCTCTTGGCCTTTTCTAACAAACTTATTAACAGGTTTTTTATATATAAATAACAAAAGCGAATTATATATATTACAATATTTTATTTATCATAAACCCTTTTAAATACGAAATATATGTATAAAATAATCCTATCGTTTTTGTGCCCCCACTTTAGTGGCGGGCATTTAGATTTACCCTTGTCCGTCTGTCTGTCCATCCATCCGTACGAACCCAGAGGTACTTGTGTGACTTGGAGAACAATGGGTAACAGTAAATTCTCTTTGATCCTATTCATTCCGTTTTTACTTGTGTGTTTTTTTAAGCCTTGTGTGACTAAAAATGGCCAAAAAGATCAAAGGAAAAGTCACATAAGTACCATTTTGTGAGTACGTCCGTCCGTCCGTTCTCTTGTGTTGCACGTAACTCAAAAAGTATTTGACCTAGAGTCATGAAACTTAACAGGAATGTTGATCAGCATGTGCAGTTGTGCACCTGGGCATTTTTGCCTGGATTTATTCAGTATTTTTAGAGTTATTGCCCTTGACTTAGTAAAAATTTGCAATTTTCAACTTGTGTCGCATGTAACTCAAAAAGTATTTGACCTAGAGTCATGAAACTTTACAGGAATGTTGAACAGCATGTGTAGTTGTGCACCTGGGTATTTTCGTCTGGATTTATTTAGTATTTTTAGAGTTATTGCCCTTGACTTAGTAAAAATTTGCAATTTTCAACTTGTTTCACATGTAACTCAAAAAGGATTTGACCTACAGTCATGAAACTTTACAGGAATGTTGATCTGCATGTGTAGTTGTGCACCTGGGTATTTTCATCTGGATTTATTTAGTATTTTTAGAGTAATTGCCCTTGACTTAGAAAATGTTTTGGCATAGAGTCATTAAACCTTACGGGAAGGTTGCTCAGCATATGTAGGTGTGCAACTTGGGTTTTGCTTGTGGATTTATCCAGTATTTGTAGAGTTATTTCCCTTGACTTAGTAAAAACCGTTTCATTATGTTGTGTTATTTGTTCCTTGAGTGCTTGAGTTAGAATCAACCAACTTTACAGGAATAAAATGATCAACATCACTAAATTACAGGAATAATGATCAACATCACTGTGAAGCTATGCACCTGGGACTTTGCACGAGGATTTTTTTCAGTTTTGTTAGAGTTATTGCCCTTGACTTTCAGTAGTATAAATTTGCAATTTTCAACTTGTTCATGTATAGCTTAAAAAGTATTTGACTTGTAGGTCTGAAAATTTACAAGAATGTTGGTCAGCATGTGTACTTATGCACCTTGGGGTTTGCTTGTGGATTTATTCAGTATTTGTAAAGTTCTTGCCCTTTACTTAGTAAAAGATTTTTAATTTTTAACTTGTGGCACATGTAGTCCAAAAAATATTTGACCTAGAGTCATAAGATTGTTTTGTGGGGGCACCTGTGTCCTATGGACACATTTCTAGTTATTCAATATGTTGCCTCACTGACATATTTTCAATCTATGAAATGAATACCCACATTAAATATAGGTGAAACAGTTTGCCTTGAAAATTGTGCTGTTGGATTATTTTTGGTGTTGAGAAAAAAAATACAGATATTTGAATTGAACCATACAACAAATATGATTACATTTGAAAACTATCATACCATGATGTTCTCTTAATATTAACTTGACTATTTGAAACTAAAATTTGATAAACAAAACTTAGACAAAATTTTCATTGCTAATTAACTTATATTTTAGACCTTTTTGAATAAATTCTGTCCCATTTATTCAACCTCTATTAAAGCATTACATTACTACAATATTTGGACATACATGTGTTGTATTAAAATGAATGAAGTACAATAAAAGTTTGCTGTAATGGCTGAATAAGACATTTGTTGACTTTCACTCAGTGCTGAGTCAACAATTGATCTACATTACTAGATGATGAAATACAATATGTAATTCCTTGAAATTTAACGCCCATTGGTCCAATGTCTCCGAATATGAATTTTTCTGTACATTGTAGACTTGTTCTTTTTTATATACAATCCAAATAAATCTGAAACAAGAGAAATAAAGTTTTAGTTAATATTTCATTGACCAATTAAAGTACTTGTGTGTAATTTTTGGTTAACCCTATACCAAAAACTTGAAGCCCTGCAGTATTCATATTTTGACTTTTTTTTTATTTCAAATAGTTGATAAAATGAAGGTCAAGGCTACAGCTATGGTTTGTATTATCACTATCATGATAAAAAGGTATTTATATAAATCTAAGATTAAAATATAAATACAAAAGTTAAAAAAAAATCACTTAAAAGCTGCATGCCTCCCGATGAGCAAAAACATTTTAAGAAAATCAAACTTGAGAAGTGTTCTCAGATGAGATTTTAAGAAAAATTAAAGACTTAAAATATTCAAGTTATGATTTACATGTTCTGTGCCACTATTGGCTGATTTTACAGTACTTTATCACCATATTTCTACTGCTTGACTCAAATGTAAATGCTATTTTTGGTAATTTACATGAATTGTTAGTGCCTTTTGTAATGTGTAAATTTCTTTCTTTGTTCACTTCACAATATTTTACTTTTAAATACAAATGTACATTTTACAAAATTTTCATGAAAATTAACATGAATCCTGAGGCATGCTGCTTTAATAATTAACTCTTTATTTGGAGCACAAGTAATTATCAAGTATGAGAGGATAGTGTATTGTAGTTATCAGAAGTGGTTTAAACCTTACATTATAATCAGTAATAAAGTTGTTATCTCCAGCTTGTATTAATGATCCTTGTGTCTTAAATAAAGTGGGAGTTACCAGTTATATACACTGTGGCTTAATAAATGACAACAAATTGCTGATTTAACAATGTATAACTGATGCTAGTCTTTATATTTTGATCCAGAAAGAAAGTATTTAAAAAGTATCTTGGATGAACATAATTATTTACTTCTATTGGATTTGTGGCAAGTTTTGATACAATTGTAATTTCAAAATAGCCGTGGGTTGCTGTAAGTGAAGATGTGAGATTTAGGGATAGTGTTTTTGTGAGTTAAGTTAGGTATACAATAACTGTGGATTTTTGTGAAGATAAAATGAATCCATGTCCTAAAGTTATAACAGGACCCCTACATCTGGAGAACAAGACGGCATCAGACTGGTATGTGAAGTTTTTATCATATTTCTTGTATCTTTTTTTAGCCAATAATTGCGCAGTCTGACCAGGCTCTATAATGTTGGAATATTTTCAATTTTTGTATTAATGTCTCGAAAAGTTCAAAAAATAGAAGGTGGCCCTTGAGCCTGTTAAAGTCTCAAGCAGTTGTTAATGGGGTATTGTAGCTGTGGGCAATTATTGCCTATACATAAAATAGTCCAATATATCTTAACTTGTATATCTTTACTCATAATAAATACGTTAACCAATTAATTTAATGTATTAATACTGTAAATAAATACTGTTGATTTCTTACATTTCAGGGGTTACCAAGGTTTTGTTGCTTATGGTTGCTATGGTTATGCTGTAGTGATTGACCCTGTGACCCTTCAGGTAGTACAGACTTTAGGACCACATTCAGGCTATGTAACACATGTGAGTAAAATTTAGGATTATTTCTTTTTATTTAGAGGCATTTATCAGTTCATAGAAATATAAATTTTAAAATAAACAATTGTAATTGATTTTATAGTAATATGAAGAATGATTTGTATGTTCTCCAAATTTTTTTTTCAGTAGGGTACTGTTTAGTTTAAATAGTTTGTCCTTTTTATGCCCCCACAAAGTGGGAGCATATAGCGTTGCAATTGTCCGTCCACACGTCTGTCCGAGCCAACATTTGATTATTATGAGCTTCATTCCGTAGTTAAATAAAGAACATAAACTCATAAAATTTAAAATTAAGAGCTATTTTTTGTTTTTATGAGCTTATTTTGCTTATGGACGTTGGTCCAGGTGGTGTTTATGAGCTCATTTGCCTCATAAACATCAAATTTTGGTAAGTCCGTCCGTCTGTCCGTACGTCCCGAAATCTTGTGAACGCAACTCCTCTTAAACCTGATGGCAGATTTTGCTTAAACTTCCAGGGATGAACAACCTTAATGTGTAGATGGTAGTAAAGGAAGGAATTTTTGCTGCGACCAAATTTAACAGAATTATGGCCCTTTGTTGATTTTTTCACTATATACTATGTAGAAATTTTGTGAACGCAACTCCTCTTAAACCGGATGGCAGATTTTGCTTAAACTTCCAGGGATGAACAACCTTAATGTGTAGATGGTAGTAAAGGAAGGAATTTTTGCTGTAACCAAATTTAACAGAATTATGGCCCTTTGTTGATTTTTTCACTATATACTCTGTAGAAATTTTGTGAACGCAACTCCTCTTAAACCGGATGGAAGATTTTGCTTAAACTTCCAGGGATGAACAACCTTAATGTGTAGATGGTAGTAAAGGAAGGAATTTTTGCTGCAACCAAATTTAACAGAATTATGGCCCTTTGTTGATTTTTAGTTTTCAACTTGTGGCACATGTAGTCCAAAAAATATTTGACCTAGAGTCATAAGATTGACAGAACAGTGGCGTGTGGGGGCATCCGTGTCCTATGGACACATTTCTAGTTTACACCTTCCTTTGTCACTTATAAACAGAAATCTTATTTCAACTCTCACAAATACATGTACAGTATAACTTTTATTCTCCTTACATTTCTTCTTTTAAACTCTTGCACAGACACACACCTGCTCATAATACCTGAAAGAGGGTGTTGCAGTATATATAGTTAGATATGCACTTAATGAATAGCAAACAGTGCATACTGGTCGTGGGGGTCAATTTATCCGACAGCAAAGATGCGTTCAGTCTTATCTTGGTCTGCACTGGTTGCATGGGTAAAATCTATTACCATCAGCATGCCAAAATATCTGGTTGGTTTATCTTTTACTGACATTAAACCTTGGAAGTGTTTTTTAGGTTGATACGGGGTCAAGGTCACTTAGACTTAAAATAGATTTTTCTACCTTTCTTCTGATAGTAATGCAGTATTTTATCTTTGTCAAAGCAAAATTAAACAGTTTTCATTGGTGTTTCTAATTTTCTTGTTTCTCCCTATAGCAAGGGCATGGTACTTCTATTCTCATAAAGCAAATGATTTCTTTTTAGGAGAAACATTTCATTTGTATATGACATTGAGTGTTTCTATGCAGATTCACAAAATGCAATGCAAAATTACTAATGTGTGCCCTGTACTTTATTATATCAGTATTAAAACTTTTATTTCAAACTTGATTATTTTCTTAATTTTCTATAAGGTCAAAGTATTTTTCATAACGCATATTTTACAATTAATCAATTTTCTGGAGAATAAGGCAGATAATAAATAATAGTGAAAAATGTCTTTTTCAAATTAGGCAGACTAAATAATAGAGAAAAATGTTTTTTGTTTTTTTTCAAATTAGGCAAACTAAATAATAGAGAAAAATGTCTTTTACAAATTAGGCAGACTAAGAAAATAGAGAAAAATAAAATGCCTTTTTCATGTCAGGCAGACAAAACAATAGCTAACAGAAAGTAACTTACAAATGTTTTTGCAAATTAGTTTTATAATAAGAAATATGGAATAAATGTCAATTTTTACATCAAATTGCTTGAATGTTCCAGGTACGATGGAGTGGTGAGAATTACCATCATGCATTTGCAACAGGAAGTACCTACAATCTCTACCTAGCAACAGCAGACGGCACTGGCAATGTTATTATCTGGGATGTAGTTTCTGGTCAACGACGAGCGGAATTGTGTGATACTCAGCCCTCTAAACCAGTTTTAGGTTTGCTCCAGTATTATACTCAGTTAATAAGTGTCAAAGTAACAGTCAGACTGCACTTTTACATTTTGCATGTAATACATGGTTGTAATGGTATAACTCCAAATAGATCAACTTATCACATAAACCACAATGCAGAGGTGTAAAAAAAAAAGCTGTTAATAATGAAATAACTATTTATTCTAAATTTATAAGAAATTCTATACTTTCTCGATAAATTGTTTCATTGCCAGATCTATTTTCAGATTTTATAATTATATTTCAGGATTAGAATGGTACACAGGAAATGATGAGTCACATGACCTTCTGATGGTGTTACGAAATCCAGACTGTTTGGAATTATGGGATTCATTTTCTGGTGTCCGGCTCTGGAAGAAACATTTAGGGGAACAGCTGATTACATTTGCTCTGGATCCATTTGACATACAGCGAATAGTTTGTATGTTCATAGAATAGTCTTTAGTTTTAATTACTAAAAGCTTACTGTAAAGAGGAATTGTTAATTTGTCTAATTTTGCAAATTGAAGAAATTTCACAAATTAATTTTGAAAAGTAAAGATTATTGTGAAGTTAAATGTTAGCTAAGCTATGTTTAAAAATATGCTTATTTATTTTCTGAACAAGGAATGGCACATGTACGAAATTGTTGCTTAACCATATAAATCCTACATAAAAGTTTTATAGCAGCATATTTTTAGTAAGTAAGTGAGTGAGACATTTTTTGTTGAATCGACCATAAAATTATGGAAACATAATTTTACAGTTATTAAATAATAATTTATAGCTCAACTTTACTAGAGACATAGATATCTACATCTCTAACTTTACAAAAACTCATAAACCTGAAATATTACTCAGTTGTTAACCATTGTCAAATTTTTGAATTGAACAAACACTGAGAATTATAAGTCAAGCAGACTGTCTCTGTAATCATACAGAATTTATATATCTGTGCTCCAGTATGAATTTATATACATGTGCTCCAGTATGAATTTATATACATGTGCTCCAGTATGAATTTATATACATGTGCTCCAGTATGAATTTATATACATGTGCTCCAGTATGAATTTATATACATGTGCTCCAGTATAAATTTATATACATGTGCTCCAGGATAAATTTATATACATGTGTTCCAGTATGAATTTATATATCATGTGCTCCAGTATGAATTTATATACTCCATGTGCTCCAGTATGAATTTATATATATATGTGCTCCAGTATGAATTTAATACATGTGCTCCAGTATGAATTTATATACATGTGCTCCAGTAATGAATTTATATACATGTGCTCCAGTATGAATTTATATATCTGTGCTCCAGTATGAATTTATATATCTGTGCTCCAGTATGAATTTATATATACATGTGCTCCAGTATGAATTTATATACATGTGCTCCAGTATGAATTTATATACATGTGCTCCAGTATGAATTTATATATCTGTGCTCCAGTATGAATTTATATATCTGTGCTCCAGTATGAATTTATATACATGTGCTACAGTATGAATTTATATTCATGTGCTCCAGTATGAATTTATATACAAATGCTACAGTATGAATTTATATTCATGTGCTCCAGTATGAATTTATATACAAATGCTACAGTATGAATTTATATACATGTGCTCCAGTATAAATTTATAAACATGTGCTCCAGTATAAATTTATATACATGTGCTCCAGTATAAATTTATAAACATGTGCTGCAGTATAAATTGATATACATGTGTTCCAGTATCAATTTATAAACATGTGCTCCAGTATTAATTTATATACATGTGTTCCAGTATAAATTTATATATCTGTGCTCCAGTATGAATTTATATACATGTGCTCCAGTATGAATTTATATACATGTGCTACAGTATGAATTTATAAACATGTGCTGCAGTATAAATTTATAAACATGTGCTACAGTATAAATTTATAAACATGTGCTCCAGTATCAATTTATAAACATGTGCTCCAGTATAAATTTATAAACATGTGTTCCAGTATGAGTTTATATACATGTGCTCCAGTATGAATTTATATTCATGTGCTCCAATATGAATTTATATACATGTGCTACAGTATGAATTTATATACATGTGTTCCAGTATTAATTTATATACATATGCTCCAGTATGAATTTATATACATGTGCTCCAGTATAAATTTATAAACATGTGTTCCAGTATGAATTTATATACATGTGCTCCAGTATAAATTTATAAACATGTGCTCCAGTATAAATTTATAAACATGTGCTCCAGTATAAATTTATAAACATGTGTTCCAGTATGAATTTATATACATGTGCTCCAGTATAAATTTATAAACATGTGCTCCAGTATAAATTTATAAACATGTGCTCCAGTATGAATTTATATACATGTGCTCCAGTATAAATTTATATACATGTGCTCCAGTATGAATTTATATACATGTGCTCCAGCATGAATTTATACAAATGTGCTACAGTATGAATTGATACACATGTGCTCCAGTATGAATTTATATACATGTGCTACAGTATGAATTTATATACATGTGTTCCATCATTTATTTATTAACATGTATTCCAGTATTGTGTGAAAGTCCTTACCTAATGGTGTTGAATGACATAAATGTAACTAGAGAACCGACAGATGGGTACAGATGCGTCCGTGTCCTTGATCCACAGCCTACAGTCTCGGGTATAGTGAGGTTTTTGATTATTATGTTAAGCAAGGAGATCTATGAATAATATGTATAAGTGGATATTTCCGCGTGACACAAAGTTAGCGAAATTAAAATTTCAAACATTTCTTGTGAGGAATTAGTAGCGAATTGTAGAAGGGTGGAATTAAATGACAGATTGGTTGATATTTACACTAGAAGAAATTTTAGTGATTTTTGTCAATTCTCGAAATTTGCCAATATTTTGGCATTGCCAATGTAACTTCATATACTGTATGTACCCTATGCTTTCAGCTTCAGGCAGCCAAAGAAAATATTCTACTGGGAGCCTAACGAGGAACTCTTCAAGTTCTTTAACTAAGATGGCTTCCCTAGCAACTAATATGCTCACTGGACCAGAACAAATGAAGAAAAGGTAACTGCATGAACGTTGTTCCATTTAAAATAACCTACAGCTGTTTGTTAGTGCTATTAAAGTATGTTTATTTGGCTAGGATGGAAAGGGTGCTCTTTGGTTGTGTGGTTTAGATCCCTGACTTTGAATTATTTTCCCCGCACTGCAGTGGGTTTGAATCCTGCCAAGGTTTTTGGATTTTATCATGTCAGGAATCTGACTGGTAATGTTATGGAAGGCCAGTGGTACTACTGAAATAATACATAAACAGACACCTGAGGTCTTTCACCAGTTGTAAAACATAAAAGTCTACGTTTGACTGGCACAGTGTATGTATGACTTAAAATCCAAAAAGACAGGAGAAAAAGATGAAAAATTTGGGCATACTTCAGCCTTTGTAGTGTCAGTTGAAGAAAATTGGTTAGGTTATACCCTTAATGCACTCATGCACTTCAAGCAAGTGCTTTTATGTTTGATATTGGTTTTTATGCCCCTACCTCTTGTATGGGGGCATATAGTTTGTCCATGTTCATCCTGCATGCTTTCTGTCCATTGGCTAAGTGATAAGTATGGAGCACAGATAACAATGATTTAAAATGTAAGAAATACAAAGATATGGATAATAATATTTCTATAATCTTTGAAATACTTTCTATGAGTCAGGTTTTTTTTCCTGATATGCAATGATTACTTAAAAGTACAGAAGATCTAGATATATTTGGCAGATAAGTAATGATTTAAGTCAGAAAATTCATTTCAAGATTTTTGCATCATCAACATGAATATTGTTACGCAATTTGTTTTGTATTTTAGTTCAAGACAAAGCAGCATAAATGAAGATGATCAAGATTTATTAACAAGCTGTAAACAAGTTGTGTTTAACCCGGCACACAGACATATAGTGCTCTGTGTGTTTGCTACAGAAATACATGTGATTGACCTAGATGTTGACCTCACTGTCAGTACAATGAGGCTGGACAGATCTTCACCAAACTTTGCCAAGGTTGTTCATTACATCAAAACTTTGCATTTATAAGCTAATTGCAAGCATATCACCTCTTAATATTATCAAGTTATTCCTCATTGTTCATATTTTGAATTAAACCAGCACAATTGTCTCAAACGGCAGAGATGTTTTAGACATCCACTTGTCGTTCTGCTTAGCTCAATAGAGCGCCCAGTGGTCGCAGGTTTCATTCTAAGGTGAGTTGATATTTTTCTGTGACAATTGATATTGGACATTAAATTTAAGCACCACTGATTCAGAATTCAGTTGTTTAATGGTTGAGAAATTAGTTAATATTGGTTAATTATTTAGGAAAGTCAGTGAGCTGGACCAAAGGCAAAGAAAATGCCAATACACATGTTAGAATTAGCCTAAAAGCCATACAAACAGACATGAAAATGTCAATGTTATAACCTGCCTGACATATGACATAGAGGATATTTGTTTGTTTGCATGTAAGATTGAAATATATTTCACTGAGTGGACACCAGATGCAATATTTTAAAATAGAGTAGCTGGTGTTCACGTTTGAAATATATTTCAATCTTATATGTAAAACAAATAAATTTTCTCTTTTTTTTCATGCTTTTTAAGTGATTTTAAGTATTTTATACTGAGTTTGCCCCTTAATGTGGCGCATTCTCCTTTACGACGTCATCACATCATGACGTCACATCATCAATTTTAAAATGTAGTTCTGTTAATTGTCTCTAATTTTGTTACATTTTTAACCTGATGTATGATAACATTGACTGTCTTTTCCTAAAGAAGCAAAATTTACGTATGACAGCATTATTTTTTGCCTGTTATTTCATTTCGTTATTATATTGACTTCTTCCGCATTCAGATATAGTCCGCCTACAGTGAAAATTATATTTTATAAATTTCACTATACTATAGTGGTTTATCAAAATATAATCAGCTGATATATTATAGTAAAACACTGGAAAGCATGAAATAAATCTATATAATATCACAGGTATAAGATATTAACATCCGAACAATTTCATTTTAAACCTTAACCTGCAGACGACAATAGTTTCAATCTACGCAACAAGTGTAGATCAAGATTAGCCGACACGTTTGTGCCGTCTGCACTTTTCCCTTTTCAGTCAGAACATAGTTTGAAATTATCCCTAAAAATGATGAATGGTTAAGTCCAGATTGAAAGATGGACTAATCCATTTAAGATATTTAGCTTGGTATGGGTTGATGATGTACAACATGCTGGCAACACGGTGCACTTTTGACATGTGACTTTAATGCAAATGTAAAAAAATTACTCATGTTTGTTTGTTTTTTATTAAGATTATTAGGATTATTTACTCATAGATTGTGTTTTTATAGGTAATACCATGTAGAAACACTGACATGTTGTTTTGTCTGCATGAAAATGGTAGTGTCTCAGTGAGAGTTAGAAAACAGTCTAATAATTCAGGTAAATCTTTGTGAAACATGTTCAAATAAGATTATTACCATATACACCCTAATGAGATAAATCCTTAGTAACACACCTTTTTTGACAATAAAAAAGAAAACTAAGATACCAAGATGATAGCAGTTTGAACCAAATTGGCAAGTGATCCTTAGATAACTAGTCTGACATATTAACCACTCAGCCAGGCTGCCACACAGATTAAATGAACACTTACTTCAAAATTGCTTCTTCTTTTTTAACATATTGTAAAAAATCATTAACTTTTATTTAAATGTTTTGATTCAGGAGCCTTTTCATTTCAGAGAAGTTTCAAATTAAAGATGTTACTATGGATATGACCTATGACCTTGTATGTCAGTCTGACCCTCTACGACTACTGCGTCACAGTAAAGTATTCTCCATGGTGTATCAGCCTATCAGTGAAAAGCAAATAGCATTGATACTGAGTGACAGCAGAGTTATCTTTCTTGATGTACTCTCCACTGAATATTCTAAACCAGAAGTAAGTTATTGTTGAGAAGATTTTTCATTTTTTGATGTATCACTTGATGATTTTATGCTATTTTGATAGATTTGAGTAAATTTTCAACAGATAATTTTTTAGAAGAAATAGATTGTTTAACAAAAATGTCTATGCACATTGTATATAATTTCAGATCTTCTACAAAAAGTGTCAACTTTGCCCTATACTAACTTGTTATAGGGCAACTGGACCTACTATAATAACACTGTAAACTTTAGGCTGATGACTTAATATAATGTATGAATATGTTGGCATTAAGTAATTTTGTAGATTAGCAATTCTTAGATTACTATTCCGATTTGTTAACCACTCAGCCACATCGCCAGGCAAAAGTATGGTTTATTCATATTAAATATTGTGTCTTTTTTTAACCGCGTACTTTCTATTTGTCATATTATAGGATGGTAACTTATCTGACAACAGGCCAAGATCAAGCTTATCAGACATGATAGGTAGTTCCGTTATTGTACCACCTGGTGGCAGGAAAAACTATTTGCAAGGGGAAATTACTCTTAGGCTGGTGATGTCAGGTCTGATTTCTGGAATTATCTCCCCTGTTGTTGCCATAGAAACTGCTCCAGCAGTTGGAGATCCGAAGGCAGTAGGAAGTCTTGTGGCTGTAGGTATGTATATACAGGTAGTTCAAGGTACATGTATATGACTGATGGTTTGCTCTTTTGTATTAAGATGTCCAGTTCTACATGAGGTGTAATGCAGGAGACCGGTGTGCAAATTAGAATAGTGCTTTTATAAAAGCACAAGTGTTTCTGTGGTTGAATCTGTATGAGAGGTGCATGTTAAGACATAAATGAGCCGCGTCACGACAAAACCAACATAGTGGGTTTGCGACCAGCATGGATCCAGACCAGCCTGCACATCCGCGCAGTCTGATCAGGATCCATGCTGTTCGCTATCAGTTTCTCTACTTGTAATAGAGTTGGTAAGCAAACAGCATGGATCCTGATCAGACTGCGCGGATGCGCAGGCTGGTCTGGATCCATGCTGGTCGCAAACCCATTATGTTGGTTTTGTCGTGACACGGCTCAAATCTTCCCTTCAGCAAGAAATTTACACTTCACACTTTATTACTTTAATTTAGCCAGGTGTAAATTGGTATTATTCCATGTTGCCATAATTTTGGTTGTCGTAAAAGGAGTGAAAGACCCTCTTGAGGGTGAATGATAAACAAAATCTAACCACCAAGGGAGAAGGTTTAAACTTAAATTAGTTGAATGTGTCATGTGCAAGGAACCTTAACAAAAAATGTATTTTGTTATTTTTTTTAAAATATGCCTTTTTATATGTTAACATGTACCTAACCATAACCCTACTGTTGGAAATTGAATATACCCGTGCAACTAGTACAGAACCAGATGAGCGGCAGCACTTCAGTGCCATCTGATCATGGTCCGCACTGTTAAATATTCAGTCAGTACTTATTTTGAATCTTTCTCCAAAAATTATGAATAGTTTTGTCCATTTCAGATATATAGTGTGGCAATGGATTTCTTAAAAAGCACAAAAAACAACAGCTAATATGACATTGTCTTTCTCTGCTTTTGGTATTTATGTTGTCACGTATATGTTTTGAACATTTATCACTTGTGGGTTAGAATACAGACATGGATTTTGATTTTTTTCTTGTGAGGAAGCTTTCCAGTATGCTCACTGAATGTCAGTGGGTCAAACATGGTCCCTTTCGTCCTTGAAAAAATATACCCGAATGCCCACCTGAGGTCCCCCGACCAGATAAAGCTGGAAAAATCGCCTGTGACCGTAACTATGTGGCTGTATTTAAAAACGAATTTATCATACAGGATCTGGGTATAGGAACCATTTAAAGCTTTTTTAATGTTACAGTGTTCAAGTGGAGAAACGAGTTCAAGCTGTTTATTCCCACCTGTTCGAAGGATTTCATTTGGATCAACACACGCAGTCTAATAGCTTTCAACTTATCCTGAACCCACTACTAATGGAAATAGAGCAGTAAAAAGTGATAAGCCATCTGTTAAAAACATTATTTCAGGTTTTGCTATTTCACGATAGGTTTTTCGTTAGAAACATCTTTTTTCTAATGACAAAAAATAATTTTTTTAAGCAATGGTTAGTGGCTGAAAAATTTAAAAATTTGAAAAAAATTTTATTTTTTTCCTGCTAGGGGCATTTGGGGGAAAGGGGATTTAGTTTTCCCAGTGTCTATCGCCCCACCGTATGCTTTTTAAAGCTATCACAATTTTTCCTGTCATTTTGTTTTTATACACGATTTAACAGTGAAATTTTGGGGGCCCATATTTCCCATTGACACAAAAGTTTAAAAATTTTATAGAAAAAGCATTTCACAAAAATTTACAGACTAAAAAATTTTAAATAAAAAACAGAAAAAAGGAAATGTATTTTTATATTCCTTTTAAAAAAACCCAAAAATTTAAAATTTTTAGGGCCCTTGCCATCCTTTGGTCTTTTGTTACATAAAAATTTATGAAAGTTTTCCCTTAAAAACTTTTTTTGGAAATTTTTATGTTACGTTAAGAAACCCAAATTACATAACCCTTTTAACCCCTTAAAAAATTTTTAAAGGAATCCATTTAGCCCAAAAGTCAAAAAAAAATTAAATTTGTATTTCTTACATAGATCAGCTTTGGTTTTTAAAACAGAAAGATATGCAAAATATAATAAAGAAATATATTCAGAAACAAATTAAAAATCGTATTTTGTGCTATTTTTGGCCAGATTTGAATGAAAAGCATTGCAACACTGTTTAATTATGGGTCAATTTTCACAATAAGAATATTTTTTTTGGGTGGGAAATGGATTGAGGAAATGATCTGAAATTTTGAACTTAAAATATTGCTCTGGACCTACATCAAACTTGAAAAATTATTTTTATTCCAGTCAGTGAAAAGTAGAAGGATACTTAACCAATTTACTCCTTTTCTATGAAAATCTGTTAACAATTATTTGAATTCCTCAATGTAAAAATGATTGCAATAAAATACTGTACTTTGATAAGTTGACATGTTAACCAGTTTAAATGTTTTTCCAGGTAAAGTCCACACCTTGTTTGAAGGGAATGATAAAGGCCAAATTGTGATGGTGAAAGTGTCCCCATCAAGGTAAGATACTTGAATAGGGAAATTTAGTTTGTAAGTTGTACTTTTTTTTATTAAAAAATGGGTTTACAAAAATTTTTTTTTAAACACTATAAAAACCCGATATTTACTTGGAAAAAAATTTTTTGACAGGTAATGTGAAACAATTTCAGATAAAAATTTCAACAACCTTTTATAAGGGCCAAAATAAAACCTGTCTGAAATATTTAAAAAAATTTCTTTAATACAGCAAATTTCCCTTTTTGGTGGATTTTCTTAAAAAAAATGACCCGTTATAAAAATATAAAAACATCAGTTTATAAAAAAAACTTTACAAACCCAGTTTTATAAAAACCCTTTTTCCTCCAGAAAAATGTTTAGCCCTTTTAAAATTTTTTTAAGTTTAATTTTAAATTTTTTACTTTGTATTTCCTTTCCAAAAATAAGGGGTTTTTTTCTGGGAAGCGGTTTTGTACAAGGGTACAGGCCCGGGTTTTGATTTTTACCCAAATTACAATAATTACCATTAGCAGTTTTTCCCTTGTTTTTGAAGTGGAGGGTTGGTTGAAGGATAACATAAGTGAACCGCTGGGCTGGAGTTTTAACTACTGGATAACATGGCCTGTCTAATATATCACCACCTTAAACTGTTAAACAGTTTTATATTGGTTTAAAGTAATTGAAATAGAAAAAAAAGGTGGTAATACATGGACTTTGTTAAAATAATTTGTAAGAATTTATTTGGAATTTTGTGTTTTATTTTAATGTAAATATTTTGCCGGAATGTTGATGATGAATTCTACATTTTCCTTCTCAACAAAATATCCCTTTTCTTGCCTCCTTAAGAAAATAAGAAGTACTATTTCAGAATAAACATGTTACTTATTAAGCATACAGTCATGCTATTTTCAGGATATATTGTGTTGTGGTTTTCAAGCTTGGTCGAATGGAGTTATGGAACATTAAATCTAGACAGCTTGTCAGAGAGATGGTCATTGATGAGCTGATAAGGCCATCTGACGTGGTATGTAAATAAAACATATGAGCCGTGTCACGACAAAACCAACATAATGGCTTTGCGACAAGCATGGATCCAGACCAGCCTGCGCATTAGCGCAGTCTGATCAGGATCCATGCTGTTCACTATCAGTTTCTCTACTTGTTATAGGGTTTGTAAGCGAACAGCATGGATCCTGATCAGACTGCCCGGATGCAGGCTGGTCTGGATCCATGCTGGTCGCAAACGCACTATGTTGGTTTTGTCATGACGTGGTTCATATCAAGATTAATAATATCTGTCATAAGTTGCGGTTTGTATCGGAATATCCTATGGGTGGGTCCCCTCGGAAGGATATTAGGATCGGAACCGCAAACATATGTCAGATATATTTCTTTGCATACTCTACCATATACCATTATATTTATATATGCCAGTCAGATATGCAAGAAAATGTGTATGGTGGATTATATGAACACTGTAGATGAAAATACAGTCTTTAAAAGTCATTTGTTTTTTTAACTCGACTATTCGATAAGAATAAGTAGAGCTATTGCAGTCACCTGAGCGTCGGCGTCGGCGTAATCACTTATGTTAAAGTTTTTGTAATACATCAAATATTTTCAAAGTCCATTGACATATGGCTTTGAAACTTTGCACACTTGTTCACCATCATGACCCCAACCTGTAGACAGGAGGAGGTAACTGTATCAAGCATTTTGACAGAATTATGCCCCTTTTTCGACTTAGAATTTACGTTAAAGTTTTTGTAATACCTCAAATATTTTCAAAGTCCATTGACATATGGCTTTGAAACTGTGCACACTTGTTCACCATCATGACCCCAACCTGTAGACAGGAGGAGGTACCTGTGTCAAGCATTTTGTCAGAATTATGCCACTTTTTTTACTTAGAATTTACGTTAAAGTTTTTGTAATACCTCAAATATTTTCAAAGTCCATTGACATATGGCTTTGAAACTTTGCACACTTGTTCACCATCATGACCCGAACCTGTAGACAGGAGGAGGTAACTGTATCAAGCATTTGGCAGAATAATGCCCTTTTTAAACTTAGAATTTTCATTTAAGTTGCATACAACCTGAGACATTTTCATATTATATTGACATCTAGCTTTGAAACAAGTTGAAATTTTATACTATTCTTTGAGAGCATAATAGGACTCTCTACAAGGCCTATAACTGTAACAATGATTGAAAAAATGCCTTTTTGCTAACTTTGAAAATTTTACATTGTCAAGGCTCTTTTACTATCAAGCACTAAGAATAGTCGAGCATTGCTGTCCTACCGTCAGCTCTTGTTTTATGTTCAGTTCTTTCAGATGACCGCAATCAAAGTAAATTCTGATAATGGCATTGAAATTTGTCCATTTAAGGTCAGTGGTTGTTACCAGACCCTTGGTTTTGTTTGATGTAAAAGAGTTTTTCAGCTTGAAATTTTACACCATTTTAAGTCAGATCTTCCTTTGTAATGATATTATAAACAGTTTGCTTGTCTATTTTAGAACGTGTTCTGATAAATATGTCAGATGTTTGATTGAATATAGTCCATGTTTATTTGCAAATAGTGAATTTGCAATTTTATCGCTTAATTAAATCACTGCAAATTATTGCTTGATAAAATCACTGTTTGTCGTTTGGATGCGCATCATTTTATCACTCCAAATTGGGTGATTTTATCGCTTGATAAAATCACTGTTTGTTGTTCGGATGCACATCATTATATCGTTTGAGCTAGGCCCTATATAATTCCTCGCATCCGGAATTCAAACAGTGATTTTATCGAGCGATAAAATCACCCAATTTGGAGTGATAAAATGATGCGCATCCAAACGACAAACAGTGATTTTATCAAGCGATAGTTTGCAGTGATTTAATTAAGCGATAAGTTTTAGTATACAACAGGATTTCTTTTAATGATAACTGGAGTGTCATTAATTGTTATTAAAAAAAATATTTGGATTTTTTGGATTGCTCTATCATTATGGATTATAAATCTATAAGGTACATTTTTTTCTTCTACAAAATTACAAAATGTGGTGGAGGCACAAATTAGGGGGGGGGGGGGGTTAATGGAGTCAATAAGGTAATAAGGTATTTAGCATGGTTAATGAGCACCAGACTTCTACTGGGAAGATCATAGTTTTGATTTACACTAGAAAATGATATTCTGTGGTAAGGTCGACCAGGAAGCAATCATCTGGAGTGGCTTTATGTGACATGTAAAGGTTTATAAAATTATTACTTTCTGCCTTTAGGAATGGTACCCATATGTTAGTCGTTATCACAAAGTAAAAATTATTAAGGACACCAATGGACAGGAAAGAAAAATTGAAAGATGTATTTTAAGTGAACAGCTATTTGTGTGCGGACAGATTGATGAGGGCAGCCCTTTAATGAGGCTCAAACTTGAGGATGGTATAATGTCTGGGGCAACGTGCTTCAAAAATGATATCATCTTTAAGGAACAGGTATGTATATATTCCGGAAATCAAGCAATGAATTGTTCTGTGTGCAACCTTTACCTGTAGGTCAAGATTACACTAAGAAGTCAAATAGCAAATATATAGGGGCTCAATCTGTGGTTTAGATAAAATTAATTTTAAATGTATTCAGATGATGAAGTATTATGGTATATAATTGGTAACTACTAATTGAGCAAAAGATACAGATGTTCACTGTTTAATACATACTAGTACATTTTTCATTTATTTTATTTTATTTTGATCAAACCCTGCAATGTAAAAGTTACTGTATATATGACTTATCTCAATATTTTCATTTGATATATATATTCTTTTATTTTATTTTTATGACAACAATATATCTTCTTAAGAACCATTATGGCTGAGTGTCCATTCAGCCTGCTTTTGTCATATAATTTTATGATTAGAGCTAAATATTAAGGAAAAAAATCCCAACTTTTGGACATTATCTTCGAGATAAATTTTCATTTTTTTGATATTTCTTCAATATTTGAATTCTGGTTTCTTAACACTTTTACAGGTCACAGAAGCTAAATTTGAAAGTCATTCAATCTTTGTCATCAAAATAAGGCAATCCTTTCTTAAAATCTCTTCATTTCATCTATAACACTTTTCCTTATAAATGACAAATGGCTATTAGACCCTCTTGTTTTGTAAATTTATATTTGCTTTATATTCAAACAGAACCATAAAGCTGAAATTATTAAAATTTCTTGGAAGAAGAAAATTGCAATTCTGGCTGACAAAGTGGGACAACTCTTCCTGATAGATTGCAGTACAAAGTTCAATGAAGCAAAGTAATTACCTCCCTTTAGTCAGTTCTTATTTTCTTGAGGATAGTAAAAATAATTCATTGATACTTCTGTGACAAAAAATCACCATTCTGAAATTTATATATATATTAAAATTGTTTAATTAGAGAGACTAATAATATTTATAATGAAAAAGTGATTTGTAATAGATCTAAATGTTGTTACCACTCGCCAACCTAGGGTAAGTAACCAGAAGCTTTCGTTAAAATCATGCTAACAAAAGCGTTAGCGATCGCGTAACAAACATGTTAGTTATTTTATCGATTGTTTTTGTTGCATAATCTGAAAGCATCGTTATACAATCGCTAATCAATCATTAGTAAAATTTATAACAAAATCGTTGTGTAATCAGTAAGGGTATACACAGCATATTGGCACCACCTGCAATAATGATTTTTCTGCACTAAGTACATTGTAAATACAAATAATTTTGTATAAATTGTTTTTACATTGTTTATAAATATTTGAACAAATGTACAACCATATATCTGTGAACACATAGCTGCTTCAAAGAAACACTTGACACTTTATATTTGTTTGTTTGTTTGTTTGTATGTTTATATATATATCATACATTCGGCGTAAAATGCATCTGAAGAAAACAATCCTAAGTTGTCAGATACCTATACAATACAATACATTACAGTTTAATTGCTTTAAACATTATACAACGTTTCTTGCATAATATATATATATATATATATATATATATATATATATATATGTGTATATATATATTTTTATATATTCACACATATCTTCACTTACGGGGCCCATATATAAGACCGAGTTGAGTGGCATTATTTCATGCAGTCAGTTTTTATATACGCCACTATATAGGCCTATAATGAACATTTCCATGCAACAGAACTAAGGGGTACTAAGTTATATATATAAACTATATATTTGATTTTACCATAGGTGAAAACATATTGACCAATAACATAAAACCCCATTAAAAATATATACATTTGTGGGACATATATCATTTACTACTAAAACCGGCCTACGGGCACTATGTTAGAAGGGTAGCCTACGCCCCCATACATCGTTTTAAACATGCCAGAGTTGCGATATATATATATACAGTCACATTCCTCCATTTACGGGGCATCGGTCTATTTGAGACCATACTTGTGGGGTTTATATTTAATGTGGGGCATACATAAGGCCTCGCAACTCTGGCATGTTTAAAACGATGTATGGGGGCGTAGGCTACCCTTCTAACATAGTGCCCGTAGGCCGGTTTTAGTAGTAAATGATATATGTCCCACAAATGTATATATTTTTAATGGGGTTTTATGTTATTGGTCAATATGTTTTCACCTATGGTAAAATTAAATATATAGTTGATATATATAACTTAGTACCCCTTAGTTCTGTTGTTTGGAAATGTCATTATATGCCTACATAGTGGCATATATAATAACTGACTGCATGAAATAATGCCACTCAACTCGGTCTTATAAATAGGCCCCGTAAGTGAAGATATGTGTGAAAATATATATATATATATATAGACAGGAAACATAGTTAATAGCAACAATATGCAAACACAAAATGTTATCAAATCTGGTTTAGCGGAGAGTTGTTTGTTATATGACCAAAATTACAACGGAACATTTTGGGTTTGTAACAAAATACAAAATGAAAGACATAAGCGACCATAGTTAGAAGTTCATTTCCTCATCTTTAAGATGCAGAATATTTCGGCCTTGACAGGTTATATGTGTGATGAAATACAAAAAGAGAGAGAAGAAGACTATTTTTGAGTAAATGTAAATCTTCTTTAAAGTGCAAAGTATATAAAACTCAATAAAAATTGGATACGTTTCAAGATTAATATACAATGATAGCAAAATGAAAACTTATCTCCTCTATAAAATGCAAAATATATAAATCTTGATTTGATATTTCTTTGTGATGAAATACATAAATAAAGATTAATACACAATTTAAGAGAAAATGCTAATTACCTCTTTTTTTTAAGGCAAAGTATAATAATTTTGATAAATTTTGAATCATTTTTCTAGAATTAGATGATAAAATAGTTTCAAACTTTGTGATTGTTGGCCAATGGCAAGAATATCTGGCAAATATTACAATCAATGCTTTCGAATTCAGAACTCTTTCAAAAATATTGACGCTGAATAGCAAGGTAATTTTGTTTTGATTTTAATGATGCAAATCAATGAATGATCTGCATTTTCTGTAAAGCTTTGATTGCATAATTAACATAAGCTTTGTTACTGAAAATATTAAATAAATGTTTGTATGTTGTTAGCTTGAAAATTATTTTGGGAAACAAAACAAGTTTCAATTAATTAAGTTTACTTTCCATGAAAATTTTTGTAATTGAAGCTAATGTTGAGCACTCTGTGTTGTTTTGTAATGTTTGCTATTGCTTTTCAAGATACCTGTTCATATTTCAATACTCTTAACATTGACTATTTTATGTTGAAATGTTGGTCATTCTGGGATAATAACTGTGTTGGTAATTTACAGGAAGTTTTCAGACAGACATGGAAGTAAAGTTGAAGACATTTTTTTTGCACCAGGAAAAAAAAATATGACATTTTTGGTGAAATATTCCAACAGTGTTGATATCTGGGAAATAGCTGATGATGAAAAGGTAATAATTATATAATTCTAACAATCCATCTGACTTTTTTTTTTTGGTTTTATATAAGTCATTCTGACTGTTTATGTCAAACATTTGACCTTCACCTTAACCTGGAATGGAGTCATCAGGTGGGTTTCTTTCAAATTACCATAGACACTCTGTCATATAGCCAGATAGCTTCCTCACATGAAAAAATGTATATTCCATGTCAGGCTTTAAGTCTACAGTGATGAGGGCCAAGTGACACAAATCACTTGGCAATGGAGGCCCTGGCAAACTACATCTATACTTAATAAGTGATGTTATGTTGATATTCCATAGGAAGTTTGTTTATAGTTGTTTTCTTTTTTATCTTCAGCCAGAGTTGTTGACTTCAAGCCCAATGTTACCATCTAATTTAATTCATGTGTGCTGGGCTGGTCCAGAAAGTATCGTCATGGCAACAGAAGAATCTTGTCTACATGTCCTTGACATTGCACGTAAAACTCCAATGTCACCTGTAGAGAATAATAAAGGTATATGTACTGATTTGATTATTTGATTTTTTTTGATAAAGTAAATTTTGATGTTTGATTGACTTATACAATAAATCTTGTCTTTGTCAGTTACATTGTCTACAATTTTAACGTTTACCCCACTAATTACCTTAATGTGGACTCTTCCATCTTTCAATCTGGTCAAAACCATTCACCAATTTTAGGGGATTAACTCAAAATATCTACTAACTGAATAGCAAACAGTTCAGATCATGATCAGACAGCATGGATGTGTCGACTGATCTTGGTCTGCACTTGTTGCATGGAAGATGCAGTCCCTCTACCAGGCGGAAGGTTAATAAAATAAAATTTTGTATTTACAGATGATTTTGTGCATGTGAAGAATGTGACTATGAAGAGCAAAAATTCTCCTATTTCTAAATGGAAATTATCAGGTAATAAACAAATAATACAGTATACTTTAATTATTGATAAGAATGATGTCCTTTCAAACATGTTCAAATTTATCAAAAAAATCAAACAGGACCTTGAAAAATGGACTATCAAAAGTGTTCAAAAGCTAAGGATATAGTTTAGAAAATATCACCTTCTTCATTTGGTCTGAAATGCACGTTTGTACCAAATAATATATTCTTTCCTCTGACAAATCAGACCATCCTTGCCCTATTGACAAATTTCTAGTTAAATGCAATTTAGCAACCAAAAAGAGTAATAATAAAAAAAAAATTAAAAGGAATGTGAAATTGATTATACTCTTTAAGCCTAGGGGGCCATATAGATTTGCCCTTGATGCCACCCTGTCCAATTATAGACTGACAAGACAGTGATGAAGGCTATTGAACCGCCGAAACGTAGGTCTTAAATAAAATTATAGAAACCTGACCCACTTTGTTTCGTGTGTTTCACTTTCCTTATTCTTTTTATTAAGACAGTGAAATGTGGGTGTGGACACTCTTTTACCTTAATACAATTTCAGCAACAAAAAAGTAATTAAGAAAAAATGTATTGAAAACCAAGAAATGATAATTAAATAAAAATGATCACATTATAAAAAACATCAAGTTTTTGCCTAACTGTGACATATTTAAATGAGTCTGACCATATCTGTATCATATTTTACAGGGCTCAAGCTAGGTTCAAAATTTAGGGAGAAGTCACTTCTCCCTCCAGCTACTTTAGGGAGAAGTGGGGAGACTTTAGGGATAGTCAGGAGATTCATGTTTGTTGTATGTTATCGCAATTATGTTGACTCACTGTACATATCTTATTAAATGAATTGGATTTGTGTTACAACAGAATATTCAATTTTAATTTAAAAGTAGTTTGAAACAAGTAATAAGAATGAGTATCATGTAATGCAACCATTGCATTAAATGAAGATAAAAAAGCCATAGTTGATTCCTATCATGGATCATATCATGGGTGGATTAACAGTTATTCCCTTCTGATTTACTATTAAAAAGCTTGCGCCGGACATTATATTCATATTTACTTATGTTGTAAAGAAAATGAAAGTAGATAACGAAAGAAACGATCTTTAATTTAACTTCATTTGTAATAAATACAGTGTAATACACTGTCAATTTTATCAAATTTAACTCGTCGACAAAAAAGGTACCATAACTTTCATTTAAAATTACCGTTACAGTTATATGTCGAGCGGTCCTCTTAATTCTGACAATCATTCGATAGTGAACATTTAATTGACGTTTGATCCGTCCATCATAAATAATTGTTACGGGTAGTTGTATGTTAGCGATTTAATGATTGGTTTAATAATGTCGCCTCGATTAAAACGTGAATTACGATTGGTTTCTCACACGTATCGGTAATCTTGCCGTGGGCGGAGTCTAATTGTTCCTCGAGTGTCTGTTAATTAGACTTTTATGACATGTTGGTAAACAAACGGATTAATGACATTTCGCGTTGATTGAGATGCATGACAGTCCCTTTTTCCGGCGGCGAGGGTAAACAAAGCAAACACACACATTATGTTATTCACAGTTATTGTTGGTAATTTTCAATAATGGATCAATAAAATCGGGCGACTTCATCTTCGCTTTCATGTAGGATGTCGCCGAAGTCAGGCGGAATTCGGCGACTATTTCGCCCGAATCGCCCACTAGCTCGAGCCCTGTTTTATGAAATATATTCATCTTTCTGCAGGGATATTTAGTGCCGCTTTGATGGAGCCTAAACAAGCATTTTTATTCAAATACAGTCTTCAGTGTAACATACAGCCAACCAATGATGCTATAGAACACCATTTAAGCCAAATTGACAGGTAAATCTGTTAATAATAAAGGAGCTACATTGTGGTCCAAAATTCTAAAATAGATAAAATTTGAAAATCTTACTTAGATCAACTGAGGCACTCCAAAGGAATAAATATGAAAAAAAATAAAAATAAAAGAAATATGCTTGGAATAACTGATATGTGTAAATTCAAAATCAATATTTAGTGCAACTCTTAACCAGATTTGAATTAAAAGTGTTGAAACACTTCATTTTACATAATAGAATAATTAATATGTCCCCTTTGAAGGGGAAAAAGAAAACAAAGTTGACCATGTAAAATATATAGCCGTTTATTGTTTGCAGTTGGATGTTTTAAATTTCTTGAATAGAGATATGTATGTTTTCAGAGCAACATTGAAGTATATACAAGATGGAAGTACTTCTACAGCAGAAAGATGTTACCAGGTTGCTAGGTGAATATGTCCTTGCTAATAAACACAACTTGTACGAAAATACTTACTTTGAATGTTTCTGCAAGCTATTTGAGTTTGGAACTTTTTTTTGTACATTTTTATGCTCCCCGAAAAATTTCGGGGGAGCATATAGTCGCCGCCTTGTCCGGCCGTCTTTCCGTCCGTCCGTCCCCTTTTCTTGTCCGGGACATAACTTTGAAACAACAAGAGGTAACAACATGAAACTTTGTAGGTAGATAGATCTCATTGAGTAGGTGTGCAGTGCACAAGAACCGTAACTCTGCCTTGCCTAATTTTTGAATTATCCACCTTTGTTTATTTTACACTTTGAACTTTGCCTGGGACATAACTCTGAAACTATAATAGGTATCAACATGAAACTTTGTAGGTAGATAGATCTCATTGAGTAGGTATGCAGTGAACAAGAACCGTAACTCTGCCTTGCCTATTTTTTTTAATTATTCCCCTTTGTTTATTTTACACTTTGAACTTTGTCCGGGACATAACTCTTAATGTATAAGAGGTATCAACATGAAACTTTGTAGGTAGATAGATCTCATTGAGTAGGTGTGCAGTGCACAAGAAACGTAACTCTGCCTTGCCTAATTTTTGAATAAGTCCCCTTTGTTTATTTTACACTTTGAACTTTGTCTGGGACATAACTCTAAAACTATAAGTGGTATCAACATGAAACTTTGTAGGTAGATAGATCTTATTAAGTAGGTTTGCAGTGCACAAGAACTGTAACACTGTCTTGCCTACTTTTGGAGTTATTGCCCTTTGTTCATTTTGACACTTTGAACTTTGTCCGGGAGATTACTCTAAAATTATAAGAGATATCAACATGAAACTTTGTAGATAGATAGGTCTCATTGGGTGAAAGCGCAGTGCTTAAGAATCATTACTCTGCCTTGCCTTATTTTGAAGTTAGTGCCCTTTGTTTATTTTTACTTTTTGACTTTTGTCCGGGACATAACTTTAAAACTATTAGAGATATCAACATGAAACTTTGTAGGTAGCTAGATATAACTGGACAGAACTGCAATGCTTAAAGAACCTAAACAAAGCCTGGTCTAATTTTGGAGTTATTGCCCTTTGTTCATTTTTACACTTTGAATTTTACCCGGGACATAACTCTGATATCATCAGGAAACTTTATAGATAGATAGATCTCATTGAATAGAAGTGCAGTGCAAAAAAAACATGACTCCGCCTTGCCTAATTTTGGAGTTTTTGCCCTTTGTTAATTTTTTTTATACTTTCCTGTGTCCAGAACCTTCTTGGGGAGCATCACCCGGTTCAACCGGTTCTTGTTTTCAATAACAGTCACTTTTACAATATTTGCAAAATTTGAATTATTATCTTTTCTAAAAAAATTTTATTGATCCAATATCCTAGGATAGTATGGAACTTGGTTCTTTGAAAGCTGAAACAGGGACAATTCCTTGCAGTTTCCAACTTTTATAAATGGGCCAGTAAACTACGCATATCTGCTTATTTTGAATATTTTGATACAATAACCCCTCATATTAACAATCATTGATTATTCCAGATTTAAAATGGAACAAGTCCATTTTATGAATATAGGTAGATAAGGATTGAAACTGTATTTTAAAGATGCACTTTTTGCTGCTTTTTATATAGGAACATGAATATGGAGTATGATATTATAAACTTGTAAAGTTTATATTTTAGAAATGTATACATGTATAAATATTTAACTAGATTATTTGGAGATAAATTTGACATGGAATTCTGGACAATGGTACAATATGCCAGTCAGGGTGCTAAAGCAGATAAAATAAAACTGGTATAGATATAGCCCTTTGTATCTAACCATTAACCTCAAATCCCATATCCAAACTTCAACCAGCCATTCACATGTTAAATTAATAAAGTTCCATCACCAGTTACATGCTAAATTAATATAGTCCCATTACCAGTTCTCAATGATCCCTTACATCTATATTTACCTGATTATATCAGTTTTCATACCAAGTTTCTGATTACCCCTTTGCAACTACATACCAGTTTACAAGATATCCTTTATCAAGTCTCCATGGGTCACTTTATACATTTGTATCTTTACTGTGTAACATCAAATCCAATATCCACTTTTAAATAAGTTCAGTATGTTCTACCTGTTGACATCAAACCCCAAATCCACTTTTGAATAAGCTTCTTTTGTCTATATGTTAACATCACATAATACAAATATATCATTCAATTGCCATTGTAATAGAATAAATCAAATTAAAGTAAACCTGTCATTTCTCATTCGTAAGTTTCCAGTGAATTCATAAAAATTTCCACTTTTAAAACTTTATAATATTTTCTCTTATACTAAGCCCACTTGTACCATTTCAAATTATTAACATTATTATAAACATGATTCTGCATTAAGATTTTTCTCCAATTAAACTGATTTTAAGAATGTTGTATCACTTACAATTTTTTTCTGGTGATTTTTTGCCGACTTTGCTCCTATTCTTCATTCTTTTGATGATGACAATTTTTCAAATGTAAGATAATTAGGTATTTGTTTTGAGGTAGTAAGTATTAAATTTAAGTTATAATAACAACTTGAAAAAGAAAATGGTAGTGGTAGTGGTGGTGGTAGTTTACTATCAGGGTCATGGCAGTAAGACAGTTTGAATTCATCAGAACACAGCTGAGCCACAGCATTATTCCTGGGCAGGCTGTCAAGCAATTTACAGTGCGAATGACCATAGAATTGATTTCATGATTATTTACCATGAAAGTGACCAGCACCCTCCGGGAATAGAACTGGGTCGCCCCATTCACTGCCCAACACTCTACCTATTGAGCGAAATGATAATTATTGCTTTAAATACGAGGGGTTATCCAAAAATTCCTGGACTTTTTAAATATCTCTTGAACGTCAACGTGTATTGTAATGAAAATTTATCAGCATACATTGTAGAATATTATCAACACATTTTGAAAGGAACAGTTAATCATTGAGTGTGTCAATAAATAATGATTTAATATTGTTTTTAAATAAGCACATACACGGCACCTGGCGCACTGTAGAAAAGCGCAGTAAGTCAACGCATATTTCTTGCTAAAAAACTAAAACATTAACGTAAAAAGCCCGCTAAACATCGCATGTTTCTTCTATGATGTCATTTAAGTAATTCTTTAAAATAATGGACGTCCGATTTCCGTTTATTTTTGTTGATATGGCTAGAAACGCCAGACGCCTTTATTGTTTACAACGGGAAAATGGAGGACACGCGGTAATTAGAAAATTGCACGATCATAAACAATCATAAATTTTTGTTGTAATTTGGAAATGACACCTACAAAAACATTTAATAAAAATCAGCAGACGAACAGAGAAAAGAAAATTTCACGATCATTAGTGTTAAAGTGGCATAAAAAATTTAGTGATGGACATTTCTTTGAGAACCATAACCATCATTGACTGCGTAACGTTGAAGCACAAGTTGTACGTTGACATCAATAACTTTTTCTGTCGCCGACATGTGTTTATGTCAAATTAAATATTGTTGTAATGTTAGAAGCTACTCACATGAAATTTTCTGTGTTTATTTGTTATTAATTCTTCTAAGCAGTGTAAGAATTTCAAATTAATATCTCAGATATATTTTACGCAACAAAGAAAGTCCACGAATTTTTGGATAACCCCTTGTATATGATACTTTCCAAGCATTAGAAAGTAGTACTGTACTTAAGAATTATGCCATTGTATCTTGTTTTGTAACAATATTCTGTTTCAATGTATATTTCAGAAAGACATAAGAAAACCTCTAGATTTGATGGAAATATGTTCAAATCTTCTAATGCCAGTACCAGAGACCAATGACCTTATCAACCTTGACCTTTCTAGTGACCTTGACATTAGTAGTTGCAGTGACAACCAGAGGTCAGATGGTGACATGGATATTAGTTGGTTAAACAGTATGGAGAGAGATCATTCAAATGTAGGGCTGGTGACAGGTTTAGGAGAAATGATGAAGTGTAGTCACTATAAAGTAAACTTATTTTCTTATGCATTGTACTTATCAACATTAAATTAGTAATTTTCCATTCATTATATGTTCTCATTTTCTGATCATTCCTTTAATATTGTTTAATTAGTTTACAAATCAAAGGCACATAAGGCTTGTTGTATTCTTAATTCATGTATTGTTTAATTGTAAGTTATTCAACATTTATATGTTATGTATGACATACTATCTCCCCTTTCTTATTTAAAATTTGACATTCATTATATCATCATACTTGATATTTATTATAAAGTTTCATTAGAACAACTAGTAAACTAAGAAAGTTTTTTATTTGAATTTTTAAAAAAGAACTAAACAAACACAAAACAAATTTATGTTTCCAAAAAACTTTGTCTGAAATTTGAAAAAAAAATGTGGTAATAAAGAAATTTTAAGCTCAAACTTAGATATCAGACATTTGATTGGTCAGATTAACTGGCACAGAATGTACACTGACCAATGAAAATCCAGAGATTCACGATGGATTTCAGCTAAAAGTTTTTAACCAGGTTTTCCGAAGGAAAAAACTGGTTATTAGATTGAGGTATGTCGGCGGGCGGGCGGATGGGCGGGCGGGCGGGCGTAAACAATTTCTTCTGTGCGCAACTCCTCCTACATTTCTCAACGGATTTTGACCAAACTTTCACAGAAGCTTCGTCATCAAGTGCCCTGGCGCATATTGTCGGGGTTTTGCGATTAGATAATATTTGACCTAATTATGGCCCTTTGTTTTTTTTCCTTATATAGAATATATAGTGAACAATTTCTTCTGTGCGCAACTCCTCCTACATTTCTCAACGGATTTTGACCAAACTTTCACAGAAGCTTTGTCATCAAGTGCCCTGACACATATTGCCAGGGTTTTGCAATTGGTATATATTTGACCTAATTATGGCCCTTTGTTTTTTTTCCTTATATAGAATATATAGTGAACAATTTCTTCTGTGCGCAAATCCTCCTACATTTCTCAACGGATTTTGACCAAACTTTCTTAGAAGCTTTGTTATCAAGTGCCTGGCACATATTGTCGGGGTTTTGTGATTGGATAATATTTGACCGAATTATGGCCCTTTGTATATTTTTTCCTTATACAGAATATATAGAGAACAATTTCTTCTGTGCTCAACTCCTCCTACATTTCTCAACGGATTTTGACCAAACTTTCTTAGAAGCTTTGTTTTCAAGTGCCTGGCACATATTGTCGGGGTTTTGTGATTGGATAATATTTGACCGAATTATGGCCCTTTGTATATTTTTTCCTTATACAGAATATATAGTGAACAATTTCTACAGTGCGAAACTTCTCCTACATTTCTCAATGGATTTTGACCAAACTTTCACAGAAGCTTTGTCATCAAGTGCCCTGGCGCTCACTAAATTCCCATGTTTCTTCCAAGACATCATTCAAGTATTTTTTTAAAATTGTGAACATACTTTTCTTGATATCGCACAAAACACCACACGCCAATATTGTTGACAAAAGAAAATGACAAGAGACGCAAAAATGCAAAAATTAAGCAAAAATAAAGTACTGTTTACCTTTCTAAAACATTTGGGAAAAAAAGGCGAATAGACAACATAAAATTTCTCAATCATTTTTGTTTGAGGAATATTAAAAAAGCCATAATTCCTCCTAAAAGTTCAATTAAAAACAAATGCCCCTTCATGACAAAGCTTCTGTGAAATATTTTGCTGAAAACCTGGTTGCATCGCATTGCGATGTTCCTTGTATAACTTTGTGGAGACTTCAGATCTTCGTTTACAGATTAGAGTGCTTGTCGGTTAACAGGAACAAAAGTTTTTATCTTTTACTGAACTTCAGTAAATCTCCATGATTTTTTTTGTTGATAATATGAAAATTTGAATATTTTATAGGTGTACGAAACTGCCAAACTTGACCTACATAATAAGAGACGTTGTGACTATAGGGTAAAACGTGTGTGTAGTAGTCGTTATATAATGACAGGGAGGGTAGATATGGCTGTACAGGTTCTGATGGAGACAGATACTGATAACACAGAATTCAAGGCAGATTATCTTATGTAAGAACTATATGTGCAATTAAAAATAATGCTAGTGTACACAGAATTTGTTTTAGTTAGATTGTGTAGAAAGCTTAGACGATTATAGACTCTTGAATCTGTTTCTGGAACTGACCAGTACATAGCAATAAGTATAAAGTCTTGTGACGTGGAAGCCTGGGAGAGTGGTAAATGCATCAGGCTAGTAATCCAAGGATTGCTATCCATGTGGGTTCAAATCCCGTCAGGGATGAGCCGTTGTTCCCTTGGGCAAGAAAATTTACACTCGTTGCTCAGTACTCATTGCTCATTACTGGCTGGATTCAGGAACAGATTTAATAAGCACAAAGCTTCCTATACAATCAAACTTAAATAAATTCTACATAAACCAAAGTCTCTTGCTGAAAGAAACAATGGCTTGATGGGGTTTGAACCCACACTGCCACAATTACTATAGATTATGAGTCTGCCGTGTTAACCACTTGGCCATGTGTGTTAATAACTTTGCCATGCTGCCACTAACATGTATTAACTCTTTTACACTTCTAAAACAGAAAATGATTAACTTTTTCACTAGTAAAGAGCTAGACCAGTCTGCACATCCGTACAGTCTGACCAAGTTCAATACTGTTAACAGACTTACTTTATTTATTATCCTAATAGTCCCAAATAAATGATGAATGGTTCCAATGGAATCTTGACAAGTCTATTATATAAGGAATTCAGCAGGTTAAGGGTTATAACAAAAATATGAAATCGATACATGCACTATTTAAACTAGACATGATATTTGCCAAGACATATACCAACTTGCCAAGACATATAGTACCTTTACCAAGACAGCCCTAAATTCTGTTGCATAATGACAAGACTATACTATTTCTTACACATTTTGTGCTGTATTTTAATCATAAAATTCTTGGAAAGCAATTACTTATTCACTGTGTGTCAAGATAAGATTATTTTCCCAAATACTGTGGGTAAAACATTTTCTGTACTGTTGTAGCATGCTTTATTGTTAAAACAGGTATATTTTATAGCTACATGTACTAAGATGCTGACAAAATTGTAGAATTTATATTTTGGTCAGTATAATATTCATCAAGATACTGGAATAAAAGTCATTGTTTTTTGTTTTGCAAATGAAAAATTAAAAAAATTATATGTTTATATGTTATAATAGGGCATGTTTATCATCCTGTACAACTCAGCATACAGGGACATCACTAAGTACAGTGAAATTGGCCGCAACCCATTTGATAGTTGCTGGACAACTCTCAGGTAAATTCTTTATTTACAGGAAATCTAACTTAATCACTAAAGTGTCTCGCCTCTGTGTTATACTATATCATTAACTCAGAGTCTTACTTTAAAGCATCATGCCTCCAGATTCATGCCAATTTACATGAAAATTTTGAAAATATATTTGAAAGTATAATATTGTGAAATAACCCAAAGGAAGCAATTTACACATTATCAATGGCACTTACAACCCACGTAAATTACCAAAAAATGGTCGAAATATGCATAAATAGCCCTTACTGCATTAGTAATGCAGTAGAAATGTAATTGTAATTACTGAAAAATCAGTCATTAATGGCACATAACATGTATAATATAACTTGAATCTTGAATAATTTTACTTTTCTTAAAACTGTAGTACATATTTCTCAAGTTTGATTTTATTGAAATATTTTTACTTATCTGGAGGCATGCAGCTTTAACTGTAAGGCTCTGAGATTATAGTTAGGCATGCTGTTTTTCTGAAATATTTTGTGTTTTTCTGGCCTATTAAACAGAACTGTGACTCTGTTTTAGCTAGTCTGTTTCGAAAAAAAAGTTAAGCTGTGTTGTGGTCGTTGTTGTGCATAAACTGTAATGTAGCCCATTTAACTTAAACATCTTAAAAGTAATTAACATGAAACTTCGAATATTTGCTTATCATGACAAGGTACAGTTATTAGTCAATGGGGCATAATTCTGATAGCTATATTTTTTGAGTTATGCCCCTTTTTAAAGGATATAAATCTATATCTGATGAAATATTTTTATAAAATTTATCAACAGTAAAATTATATTTGTTCCATTATTATATGGTTGATTCCCGAAAAAGTTAACATAGAATGTCTCTGTTATTTAACACACATGAATAATGTATGTAAACAGAATAAAATGTTCCAGAACAAAATATTATTTTGCTATTTTAAGTAGGGTTTATCCAATAAGCAATGACTTTGTTCATGTGCCACTCGCTTTAAGGCAATTTATTACCATTTTTGTTTCATAAGCATTTTGGAAGTATTCTTTTTTAAAATCCAAACAATAATTTTTGCATCAGATGTATAACTTTATACACTTTAAGTAAAATTGGTTAATGACAGTTGTCACCCTTAACAGACAAACGTTAACTCTGTATGCCTTGCTACTGTTTAATTTTATAACAGTTCATAAATATATTTCATTTTTCAGATGGTGTGGACTTACTATGTTTGATTGGGAAGCACCTAGATGCTTGTAAATATTTGATTTCTTATGGCAAATGGCAGGAGGCAGTTTGGTTAGCAAAGGTAAGTTAGAAGTTTGGACGACTGTTGAAATTTAAATTTAAGTGAATTCTTTTTCCAAGGTGCTGTCTGTATGAATTTATTAAGTCTTACAGTATGAGGTTACTAAATGACATGTATATTCAAATTATTAAATCCATTACCCTAGTCAAAGGTAACAGTGTCCTTAAGGAATTGTAAAAAGTGAAATTATATATGATATTGTATATGAGTTGTGACTGAAAAATAATTTTTGATAATTTTTTGGGTAGTTTGCCTTATTTATGTATTCGGATCATTTTACGATTATTTAAGGACTATGGTGCCAGTGACCAGTATGTTGTCATAGTAACCTAAGGTGTGTTATCTGACCACACTCTGTACTTATAAGTTTACTTATCACATGAACCACGATGCAGGAGTGTTATAAAGCTGTTTAATAAAAATGATATTAAACTAGTGTAAAAACAATTTGAGGTAACCACATTTGTGTTATACATGTATAAAACATAGCATTTGTGTTATACATGTATAAAACATAGCATTTGTGTTATACATGTATAGAATATAGCATTTGTGTTATACATGTATAGAATATAGCATTTGTGTTATACATGTATAGAATTTAGCATTTGTGTTATACATGTATAGAATATAGCATTTGTGTTATACATGTATAGAATATAGCATTTGTGTTATACATGTATAGAATATAGCATTTGTGTTAAGAATGCATAAAAAATAGCTTTAAAGCACACTTATCTAAGCATTACACTTATAGCCTTGTCAATAATAAAAATACTCTTTTTTAACTGCAAACCATTCTAATTTTGGATATATGATAAATAAAATATTATATTTATGTAGATTCAATACTAAATTTATTGAACTTGTTGAATAAAACAATATTATGCCTGCCTGAGGCTTGCATAATATGATTTGATTTAACTTGTTTGATATGTTTAGTAGTTGAGGAATATTGTTTTATTCAACAAGTTTAATAAATCTAATATTGAATCTAAACTCATTTAATACCCTTGATAACATTATATCTCCAAAACAGATTAAAGACAGTACCAAAAATGGAAGCTGTGCAAGTCCGTTTTAGAAATTTAGTAATTCAGCATTGACTGGCAGCCATTATGAAAAACAATAGAAATTTTAGAATTTTGTTATGAAAAACAAGGAAAGGCATCGAGTGTAATTAATTATTACTGTCACCGAGGTGAAGGTTTTAGTTGGGAACTTATCTATTGCCTGCCTCCGCTGTAACTTATTTTTCCTATTTCAGACAAATTTAAATGAGAAGGAATGTCTTGATATTATATATAAATGGGCAGATCACTTGTGGAACAAAAGTCAGAGGGCAAGTATTAAATGTTTTTTTTTTTTCATGTACAGTTACATGGAATTTAAGACTTACAATGTGAGAACTAAAAGTTATTAACCTTTGCTTCCAGCTACGATATAATTTTCATGCCACAAGATGAAAATAAAACATGTATTCATAGAAAAAACTTGAATTTTCTGCTTATTATATACATTTTTCTCTTTTTTGACATTACAATTAGAAAGACTTTCCCTTAAATTTTGTGTACTGGGCGAATTAAGAAGAAAGTAGTCTGGCAAGTTATCAGTGAAAATACAGAAAATGAAAATATGCATTTTATTTCATCAATAGTTCTCAATATTTCATTAATAAGTATATATTGAAATAAAATATGTATTTAAACTTAAAACATAATTATATTTATATTTAAATGCTTTCTCAGTTGCTATATTCTATATAAAACTAGAAGCTAATTACACAAATAATTCATACACATAATTCATTCATAACCACTCAAAATAATTATGCCCACTTAATGGTTTCCACTCAGATTGGTTAAAAATCCACCCAGGTCTATTTTCATATCCAAAAAGTTCACAGTCTGTTTTTAAAAACTGTCCAAGTTTTTCTAAAAGATCTACAGGAACATTTCTGTAGGCCTGATAAAGGGCCTCTTTTCTTTGAGCTTTTAATTCACTTTTATGCATTTTACTGACACTAACTGCAGTCTGTATTGCTTTAGTGTAAGTCCCAAAACGCGCTGTTCTTGCACTTGATTCGTTAAAAGGCATTTCATAATCTTTGAGGATAATTCCTCGTATTTGATAGCTTGCCCACGTCCTATGGAATAGTTTGTATTGTGAAATCAAATTTTTAGCCTTGTGTTGGAATCTGAACATGTGTCCGATCGTGCCATATATTCTGCCGTCCTTAACGTCAGATTCGACATCTGTTGTATTCATCTTTTTTGAAATTATTCCACGTGTGTTCCATTCCTTTACTAACTGAACAAGATCAGTGGTCATTGTTTCCAGTTTACCTATGAAATTATATTTCTGTCGACATGGGTGGCAAATCGTATGCATGGCTGCAATATGTGGATTAAGGTTTCTACCTTGTTCGTAAAACTTTATGATGTATTGAATAAGTTCAGTAAAGGTAACATCATGACCAAATTGTAAACTTAGGGCCGATGCATTTTGTCTGACCTCCTTGATGATATCAGTTCCCAGTTTTGAAAAAAATGAATTTGGATTGAACAATTTATTCTCATATGCTGAAAATAGTCGGCTGTATGGATCTCTCACAAACATAAAGGAGTAGACGTTAGATATTGTCACATTCTTCTTTATTCGAAGCATAAAGGAAGAAGAATTATTTCCGATTTTGCTTGAAAATAATTTGTGCAGGAATGTTCCCATGAATGTTGAACCACATTTTGGAATCCCACAGTAATATATTGTTTCGTTAAGCAGCAGACGACCATGGTCAGTTTGAAACCATGTGTAATTGTCGTACATTTTGTCACACCAATGTCTGTTTCCATTACTTCTGTAGACTTTGGGTTCCTGTGAAAAAAGAAAACTTCTTTATTATATTATATTAGTAAAGCATTGTAAACTTCAGAAATGAAATAGAATCAGATATTTCTTGATATGTTCTGCATGTTAAATTTAATAAAAATTATCTGTGCTGATGGTTCATAAAGGGCATGATCTATAGTTGACAGATTTGCCATCAAATCTTACTTTTTCAGTCAAATGTTTCAAGATATTTTCTATCACAATGATATCATGTATAATGGAGATAGATTCTGTTCCACACAGGTAGAAAACAAACTGATATACATGTAGTTGAAGAGTTTACGTGCTTGGAATGAAAAGATTACACCCAAAATGATGGGACTAAAATCTCTAATTTTTACTATTTATGAAACAAAACAGTAAGCCAGGCATGGCATTAAATTTTTCAAACTGAGGTAAATTTTTTATTACTATGTTTTGTTTTGACCAAATTAAGAAATATTGGAATCATTGAGAAATATTTCTGTGGATTTGATGATTTGAAGCAGGTGAACTTCAAACTACATTTGCTTTCTCTGTTCTCTAAAAGTCAATTTGATATAAATAAGCTGCAAGTCATATGGTTGTGTTACTTAAAAATCATATGGTTGAGTTACTTTAAAGTCATATAGCTGTGCTACTTAAAAGTCATATAGCTGTGTTACTTAAGTAATATGGTTGAGTTATTGATTTCATAATTATGGTTGTGTTACTTAAAAGTCATAATGGTGTGCTACTTAAAGATCATATGGTTGTGTTACTTAAGAGTCATATAGCTGTGTTACTTTTAAGTCATATGGTTGAGTTACAAAGTCAAAATTATGGCTGTGTTACTTAAAAGTCATATAGCTGTGTTACTTAAAAGTCATATGGTTGTGTTACTTAAGAGTCATATAGCTGTGTTACTTAAAAGTCATATGGTTGAGTTACTAAAGTCATAATTATGGTTTTGCTACTTAAAAGTCATATAGCTGTGTTACTTAAATCATATGGTTGAGTTACTGAAGTTGTAGCTATCCCCCACCGATGGAATCGGGAGGGGGATATAGTTTTGGCGTTGTCCGTCCATCCGTCCGTCCGAATTTCGTTTCCGGAGTAGTTCTCTACAACTACTGGCTGGAATTCAACCAAACTTTATTGGAATCATCAATATCAAGAGGAGATGCGCATATCGTCTGCTTGTTCTGGTCAGACCCTTTAACTCAGAGTTATGGCCCTTTATTAGTTACGTAGTATGCATATAGAGTAAAAATCATTTCCGCACTACTTCTCTGCAACTACTGGCTGGAATTCAACGAAACTTTATGGGAACCTTCAATACCAAGAGGAGATGCGCATATCGTCGGCTTGTTCGGGTCAGACACTTTAACTCAGAGTTATGGCCCTTGATTAGTTATGAAATATGCATATGGAGTAAAAATCGTTTCCGGAGTAGTTCTCTGCAACTACTGGCTGGAATTCAACGAAACTTTATGGGAATCATCAATATCAAGAGGAGATGCGCATATCGTCGGCTTGTTCCGGTCAGACCCTTTAACTCAGAGTTATGGCCCTTGATTAGTTATGTAGTATGCATATAGAGTAAAAATCGTTTCCGCACTACTTCTCTGCAACTACTGGCTGGAATTCAACGAAACTTTATGGGAACCTTCAATACCAAGAGGAGATGCGCATATCATCAGCTTGTCCGGGTCAGACACTTTAACTCAGAGTTATGGCCCTTGATTACTTATGCAGTATCCATATAGAAAAATATTTGTTTCCTCACTACTTCTCTGCTA
Source organism: Ruditapes philippinarum (assembly GCF_026571515.1). NCBI lineage: Eukaryota > Metazoa > Mollusca > Bivalvia > Venerida > Veneridae > Ruditapes > Ruditapes philippinarum. The sequence goes on along the minus strand of NW_026856561.1, from coordinate 209,350 downwards.
CTACTGGCTGGAATTCAATGAAACTTTATGGGATACTAAGAGATGTGCATATAGTCGCCTTGTTCCAGTCAGATACTTATAACTCAGATTTATGGCCCTTGATTAGTTATGTAGTTTGCATACATCTCATTGGCATTTCCAGATTTTACTATTTAACACAAAGTTATGGCTCTGTTATTGCCCTGAATATTTATCAAGTTCAAAGAATATTACTGTTTATGCCATGATTAATATATAAATAAAGCCTTATGTCTTCAGTTGTTGTGTTAATAATAACCAGTACTCGGCGGGGGATATAAATTCAACGAATTTGCTTGTTATGGTTGTGTTGTTTAAAAGTCATGTAGCTATGCTACTTATAGGTTATATGGTTGTGTTACTTCAGAGTCATAATTATAGCTGTGTTACTTAAAAGTCATATGGTTGAGTTACTATATAGTGAAAATTATGGTTGTGTTACTTTATAGTCTAGCTGTGTTACTTAAAAGTCATATGGTTTAGTTACTGAAGTCATAATTATGGTTGTGTAACTTAAAAGTCACATAGCTGTGCTACTTAAAAGTCATATAGCTGGCTGTGCAACTTAAAAATCATATGGTTGAGCTACTTATGTTATATTTATGGTTGTGTTACTTTAAAGTCATGTAGATGTGCTATTTAAAGTCTTATTGTTGTGTTACTTAAGTAATATGGTTGAATAATTGCAGTCATAATTATTGTTGTGTTTTTAAAAGTCATATAGCTGTGGTACTTAAAGGTCATATGGTAGAATAATTGCAGTCACAATTATGGTAGCGTTACTTAAGAGTCATATGGTTGCCTATTTTAAACATCATGTAGCTTTGTTACATAAAAGTCATATGGTTGAGTTACTTAAGTCATAATTGTTGTATTGTTAAAAGTCATATACAAGTGTTACCTAGATGTCATATAGCTGTATCACTTAAAAGTCAGATAGTTGAGTTACTAAAGTCATATTTATGGTTGTGTTACTTAAAGTTGTGCTATACTTAAAGGTCATATGGTTGTGTTACTGAAGATTCATATAGCTGTGTACTTAAAAGTCATATGGTTGAGTTACTTAAGTCATAATTATGGTTGTGTTACTAAAATGTCATATAGCTGTGCTATACTTAAAAGTCATATGGTTGTGTTACTTAAAAGTCATATGGTTGAGTTACTTAAGTCATGATTAAAAGTCATATGGTCAGTTTCTTAAGTCATATTTATGGTTGTGTTACTTAAAAGTCATATAGATGTGCTATTTACCGGTAATAGTCATATGGTTGTGTTACTTAGAAGTCATATATCTGTATTACTTAAAAGTCATATGGTTGAGTTAGTTAAGTTTTTTGGGTGTGTTGCCTAAATGTCTAATGACTTGAGTTTCATAACTGTAATATGGTTGTGTGAGCATAAAATTCATATGCAATGTAGTTGTGTTGTCATACGGTTGTGATTTGAAAAAGTAATATGATTGTGACACTTGTCATATTGTTCTACCTAAAGCTAATAGGTTTTTTGTCTTAAAGTCATACAAGTTAGGTTTGGTTAATTAAAGGTCATTTTGGTATACATTTGTATATGCAATGAATGTCTTACTTTTTGAGAGTTCATCCTTTGAACAAGTGTATTTCTAGAATTGTTTTGTGACAGCAAACTGCCTGATTTCCAATGTAATTCAATGGTAGCAAATCCTGAAATTGTAACACAATAACACTAGAATCAAATGTACAGTTAAACTTGTGTTAAGTAGCCAGCTTTGTGACTAGACAGAAAAGACTGTGCTAAACACAAAAAGATTGAAGCGATTACTTTATAGAGAGTACATGTAATCATTTTTTCCCATTTAAATGAACGTGAAAAAAAGAAACATTTAAACCATATTACAAGTAGAGAATCTAGTAGTGAACAGCATGGATCCTGATCAGACTGCGCGGATGCGCAGGCTGGTCTGGATCAATGCTGGTCGCAAACACACTATGTTGGTTTTGTCATGGCAAGCTCATTAATGTACTTCACAATATATTCAAATTTTTACAGCAACATGTCTTAGCAACAACAAAAATCTTCTTTAATGTCTGCAAAGGGTGTTGCTTTGCCGAGGTTACACTGTAGTATCAAAATGATCACAATGCCATTGCATGTTATGATAGTCTGTTTTAACAAAATATGTTTGTTTTTAAAAAAAGAATTAAGTTTAACATTGTTTTTCTTATATATAATAGGAATACTAATATCAGTTTGAATAGGGTTTGTATTTGAGTTATCTGAAAATAATCTGCTTATTATATTTATGCTCTTTGAAATTGATCCAACTATTCAATCATCACAACAGATATAGGTGTACCGTTTCATTAAGTAAAGACAATTACCTGTAGTTAAGTATTGAGCTAACAAATGCTTTAATTAATATATTGAAGTAGAAATATAAACTTATAATGCTATCTCATTATAAACAATGTATTTCACAATATAGATATGTTACAGGCATTTTCTGAAATTAGGCATTTTGTAAAATATCCAGGCCCCGTGTTCACAAAGATTTAAGGATCAGGATCAAGATCAGGATCAAATTTAAAAACTCTTATATTCTTCATTTTTTATCCTCATAGATTATATATCTAATATTAATTTGATAAAACTGGACATGCAATAGCAAGTTTATGAAATTTTAGGATAAATTTATTGTTATTTTTGCATGATACAGGCATTTTTCAGTTGATCCAAATATTGATCCTGATCCTAAAATTGATTCTTATTTTGATCCGAATATTTTTGTATTTGTTCTGTTATTTGTTGATTTTATCCCAAAATAGTTCGGTTTCTTTGCAAATCAGCAATTTTTAACATTTTTAATTTTTATCATTTAATTCTAGCAAATACGATTAATTTCAGTAACATAAAACAATAAAAATAAAATAAGAATCAGTTGATCCTGATCCTGATCTTTTCTTTGTGAACACGGGGCCAGGTGTTTTACTCATTTTATAAAATGACTAAAATTTTTGGCAATTTTACATATTACCTTGAAATATAAGCAGGTATTTTGTCAAATGCCTAATCGCATTTATATAATAGATAACACAAAGCCTTTTATCTTGTTGAAATGGTAATGAATTGTGTTGAGAAGTTAATTATTACAATATAGCAACTAATTTTATTAACTTCTGTGAAATACATGCATCAGGCTATATTTATAAGTACAAAAAGTGAACATGAAGAAGCCTGCAGTAAAACCATTGAATGCCATTCTAAAGGTGCCAGGTTCAAGACTCTGTCACCATGTGAAATTTTATCATGTAATGCCCCGGTCACATATTCAAGGGTAACGTCACGGAAGAGCTACGGTCTAAACGTTCATGGATTACTATGGAAAAGTGAAAATCCATAGTCCGCTACGGTTCCAGTACGGAAACACAACGGTATGAGTACGGAGTTCGACGGATTTACCACCAAAATGTAGGTAAAAGCCCCGGAAGAGACACGGAGTGATGCGGATCGACACGGTTTGATACGGAGCAACACAAATCGTGACGGACGAACTACGGATTCCCTATGGTCTGCTACGGTATACGCACGTGTTAGTACGAATAAGTACGATCTGATACGGAGAAGAACGAATCGCCACGGGTCTATACGGACCTATTATATCTGTGCTCATTTTTAAAATGCCTCACAAGAAAAGAACATACAGAGTTCAATGATTTTGGCAGAGAGGATTCAGCCTCACCGCGTCCGACCCCCGAGTTATATATATCGGGTCCAATTCTAGTGAATTTCTGGCAGGATCCTCAGCAACAAGCAACTTGCCATGAAGCGGTCTTCGTAAAAGCTAATCTCTAGTCCACCAACTTAAATATGTGTCTGCTTATGTAATCATTAATGAAAAATGTTGATCAATACTGCTGCTTGAAATTGGCTGTTCATTTTACAATTACATTAATTATCGTAGATGTTTATGTTTTAAAAATATCATGCATTGATTATTTTCACTGTATTTTGCAGCCGAAAAAAGGCTATTTCCCCTAGCCCAAAATAGATATATTTTCCCCTAAAAATGCTACTATTTTCCCCTAAAATGCCTTGTGCTCTTCGTTACAAGAATGATAACTTAACAGAATCTGACATATCACCTAGAAGACAGAAATCTGTCCCTATAGATAGCCTCTGCTATGTACCATGCATGTTAAATTGAATTGAAATTATTTTATCCATAAAATGTGTGGGAAAATTCCATTTTCAGTTGTTGGACTTTGATTTCAGGTTTCCCCTTTTCTGATTTATCCCGCTATATTTTCCCCTTCAGAAAGCCACAGGTTGTTTTAAAAATTGGAAAAAAACACTGATATGTAAAAAAGCTTGTTAACTAATCTTATCATCACTCAAGGGCCAGCGACCGAAGCTTATGAATCACTTCGTTTTATGTACATATTTACTCCAATTTCACGATCCAATGTTTTGTAAAATTTGTAACCTTAAATGTTATTCTATCATTAGTGCATTGTACTACGATATTTATATATTTTTGATCTCTATGCATGTCATCAAGCAGCTTGACCACTGCCTCCGAATTCTGAGCATTTTCAATATACAGTTGCAGCCAGTTAATGGCAGGGCCATTAACAAATATCTTTTATTGAATGTTCATGTTCGCAATATGAAAACGCAAATATGTCTGTTTTTAACAAGAAGGTGGTATTCATACCCTTGAAAAATTACATGTTACTCAATTTATCCGTACTAAACAGTGGTGGACTGTACCATTCCGTACCGTTTCGTGTTACAAGGCAATAAACCGTATAAGACCGTGCTAATCCCTGCCTCTCCGTAGTACAAAGTATTATGATTGTGGCTTTCCGTGACAATGCCATCTTAATCCGTATTAAAACCGTAGCTTATACGTAGGGTAACCGTACAAATACGTAGTTGTCTGTATCAAACTGTGGAAATCCTTGACAAGTTGGAGCGTACGGATCAGTATGGACTAGTACGGTTTTTTAGTACGGACCAGTACGTATTAGTATGGTTTAATACGGACTAGTAGGGATACGCTACGGTTGATTTTTCCGTAGCAAATTTTTGTGCATGTTCAAAAATTGTCAAGGATCACTACGGATATACAAGGACTACTACGATTGATTACGGTTACAATACGGAGAACTACTGACCAGTACGGTTAGCTACGGACGATGCCGGAATTAATCCGTGGTCGTCTTCCGTGAATATGTGACCGGGGTATAAGGGGCTTAAATTGGTTACTAAGTTCTGTCAGTTAATTCCGAAATCCCAGTGAAAGTGAACTTGAGACTTAATATTACAGGTCCTATTATTGTGTGTAAAATATAACATGATTAGAAAAGTTCAGTTTGTTTATTCAATCAAAATTTTTATAGACCTTTTTTCCTCTCTTATACACTGGCATACCGTATTGTTTCCATATTACCATTTAACACCCACAAGGGCTTGTTTTTTTCAAAAGGGATGGGGGAGGGGCTAAATAGAACTATTAAAATGTGTTATATATATATATATATATATGTGTTATATATATATATATGAAATATGTTACGAAATATGATACGATTCAATAATAGAAATCATTATTTCATTATCATGATCTTATATATAATACAGGATTATTTCTTTAATGTAAATTGATCTTTACAAAAAAAAAAAAAAAAAAAAAAAAAAAATGGATTTTTTTTTTATTGCTCTTTCATTATTGATTATAAATCTATAACTTCTACAAAATGTGATAGGGGGTACTCATTAGAAGGGGGGGAGGGCATTAAATGGACACAATAAGTTTTATCTTGTAAATGTTTCCTTTCAGGGATCTATCATAGTAACACGTTAATGTCAATTTTCTCTGAATCTACCTGAGCAATTCCTTTTTAACTTGTTTTTCTTGCACATTATCATCATGCGATGCAATATTAACCCATTACTTCATGAGCATTTTGTGAAAAATGGCTGTTTTCATTGAAAAGTCTCCCGTTACAAGTTCAAATTGCTATAATACTATAAAAACTGCTTCAACACTAATCAAACTTGGCACAAATGTTGACTGGACCATTGCCCTTGCAACAACATGCTCAGACTTAAATTTTCTGTTACCATGGCAACAAGGGGACATCTCAAAATTGCCAAAAATCACTATTTTGCGTTGATTTTTTCCATTATAATTGATTTCAAAGTGCTGCAACTTCTCAATGGATTGAGATAGAGTCAAATGCTTTTCAGCGTTGGTTACACGTTACCTTATGATCAATCTGGGGTCATTTATAGCCTCTCACAAGTCCAAAATTTTCTTGGCGATGAGGGGGACTCCGCCCCCCTTCAAACCCCCCAAACAGAAGGGGGCACATCCCCCTTCTGGCAACCCCCTGATGTATCTTTTGGTTGGGGGGCCGCGCCGAAAAAGTGGTCACTTTTTTTAACAACATTTCTCAAACAAAAACAAGTGTTAAGGGCCTAAATAATGCATTTTTCACCATTTGAGACAACAAAAAGGGGGGGGGGGGTGAAAAAGGCGTTAAAAGGCGTGTATATGAAGTAATGGGTTAATAAAAGGGCAGAATTACTTTGAATTCCAAAATCTAGACTTCAGTTTTGCAGAAAATCGTTTTCATATCCAGGCTCAAACTTTAGAATTCTCTTCCCTAAGATATAAGAAATTCTACAAATTTACAGTCATTCAAAAATAATTATCTGAAATGGTGGTTCTCAGCAGTGGTAGAAATCAAACAGTCTTCAAGTTGTATTATTAAATGATGAATGTATATCTTACTTACAATGTTTATATTTTTGTTTTATGTTTTTTTTATTCTGTAGCTATTCATTTTAAATGTTTCTTAATTATTTGTAATTTTTATTGTTTATCTTACCTTTTGTTTTATGTACATTGTATATCTAATAGAGGCTCATTCTAAAGAAACTAAACTGGGTATGCCTACTTGTGTTGCCTTTTTAAATAAAGACTTTATTGTTGTTATTATTAAGTTTATTAGCTCACCAGAGCCGAAGGCTCAGGGTGAGCTATTAGTATCAAAGGGGGATGCTCCGGCGTCCATCGTCCGTCGTCATGCGTCAACAATGGTCTTCTTCTCTGAAACTACTGGACAGATTTACTTCAAATTTGGTCTGCAGCATCCTTGCGACAGTCACACTTGAATTTGCTCATGTCATTCCCATTGGCCCCTTTTAGGGGTCAGCAGAGCTAAAAATAGAAAAACCTTTAAACATCTTCTTCTACAGAACTAATGATTGGATGATCACCAAACTTTGTCTGTAGCATTCTTGGGTAGTCTTTTATCAAGTTTGCTCATATTAATTTGATTGGCCCCTTTTAGGGGTCTCTAGGGCTAAAAATAGAAAAACCTTTAAACATCTTCTTCTACAGAACTAATGGATGGATGATCACCAAACTTTGTCTGTAGCATTCTTGGGTAGTCTTTTATCAAGTTTGCTCATATGAATTTGATTGGCCCCTTTTAGGGGCCGCTAAAGCTAAAAATAGAAAAACCTTTAAACGTCTATTTCTACAGAACTAATTGATGGATGATCACCAAACTTTGTCTGTAGCATTCTTAGGTAGTCTTTTATCAAGTTTGCTAATATTATTTTGATTGGCCCCTTTTAGGGGTCTCTAGGGCTAAAAATAGAAAAACCTTTAAACATCTTCTCCTACAGAACTAATTGATGGATGATCACCAAACTTTGTCTGTAGCATTCTTGGGTAGTGTTTTATCAAGTTTGCTCATAATAATTTGATTGGCCCCTTTTAGGGGCTGCAAAAGCTAAAAATAGAAATACTGTTAAATGTCTATTTCTAGAGAACTAATGGATGGATGATCACCAAACTTTGTCTGTAGCATTCTTGGGTAGTCTTTTATCAAGTTTGCTAATATTATTATGATAGGCCCCTTTTAGGGGTCTCTAGGGCTAAAAATAGAAAAACCTTTAAACATGTTCTCCTACAGAACTAATTGATAGATGATCTCCAAACCTTGTCTGTAGCATTCTCGGGTAGTGTTTTATCAAGTTTGCTAATATTATTTTGATAGGCCCCTTTTAGGGGTCTCTAGTGCTAAAAATAGAAAAACCTTTAAACATGTTCTCCTACAGAACTAATTGATAGATGATCTCCAAACTTTGTAAGTAGCATTCTCGGGTAGTGTTTTATCAAGTTTGCTCATATTATTTTGATTGGCCCCTTTTAGGGGCCGCAAAAGCTAAAAATAGAAATGCCTTTAAATGTCTATTTCTACAGAACTAATTGATGGATGATCACCAAACTTTGTCTGTAGCATTCTTAGGTAGTGTTTTATCAAGTTTGCTTATATTATTTTGATGGGCCCCTTTTAGGGGCCGCAAATATAAAAATAGAAATACCTTTAAATGTCTATTTCTACAGAACTAATTGATGGAAGATCACCAAACTTTGTCTGTAGCATTCTTGGATAGTCTTTTATCTAATTTGCTCATATTCATTTGATTAGCCCCTTTTAGGGGCCGGTAAAGCTAAAAATAGAAATACCTTTAAATGTCTATTTCTACAGAACTAATGGATGGATGATCACCAAACTTTGTCTGAAGCTTTCTTGGGTAGTCTGCTCATATTATTTTGATTGGCCCCTTTTAGGGGCCGCTAAAATTAAAAATTGATATTCATTTAAATGCTATAGCTACAGAACTAATTGATGGATGATCACCAAACTTTGTCTGTAGCATTCTTGGGTAGTCTTTTTATCAAGTTTGCTCATATTAATTTGATTAGCCCCTTTTAGGGGCCACTAAAGCTAAAAATAGAAAAATAGAAAAAACCTTTGAACATCATTTCCTACTGAAATAATTGATAGGTATCACCAAACTTTGTAGCATTCTTAAGTAGTCTTTTATAAAGTTCGCTCATATTAATTTGATTAGCCCTGTTTAAGCTTAAGCTTAAATACCCCAGGTCATGGCATTTCTTCAAATTATTGTTTAAACATATTCTATTCTCAAATTTAATATTAGAATATATTGACATTCCAACACTGGAAAGCAGTTGTTTCTGGTGAGCGACTCAGGGCCATCATGGCCCTCTTGTTATTATTATTATTATTTTTATTATCATTATCATAATCATATGAAGTTATATTGTGCTAAGCTATATTCCTCCTTTTTTTAGTTAGATATTTTGCCCTGATCAAAGTTTTTTGTATGGTTAATTTCTTAAAAATGAACACAAAAATAAACCCATGAAGGTAACACCTACCATGCTGACTGATAACTTAAGTATTAGTATTGAAAGTCAATATTTTTATATAGTATAATTCTACTAATATGATGTGTAGTATTAACTACAAAAGCTTTTTTTCTCTGAACAAAATATTGCTTACACATATCCTATTCATTTTATATAATCTTTGTTTGATTGGCACACAATGACTTAAGGCGTTTTAGCAAAAGGTAAATAATTTCTAAATATTTTATTCAATAAGCACACAATAAAGTGACAATAAGATTTGACCATTTCAATAGTTGATTGTTAACAGACTAATAATCCGTGCTCAGGCCTGCAAAAAAGGTCGATTTTGAGTTTTCCTACCTGCCTATAATGTTTTTTTAAACTACTTATCCTAGAGTTTTTGCCATTCAGATCTTTTAAATTATCTTCTCATTATAAATGAAATAAAAAAACAATCTATATATGAATACCTTTCTGCTTTATCCTCTTTTTGTTAATGGCCGTAGACCAGAATTAAATCCCGTTTTTTTTCGGCCTCAAGACATAAAAGAATTTTGAGCTGCATGGTGCATTAACAGACTACAATTCGTACAATTTTTCTTAATTTTTTTTTTTAACACATTCATTATTAGATGATGAACAGAAAAACAGACATATTTGAATATTTTGAGATTTATTTTGGACAAAAATAGTGTATTTTATCTTTAGGTTTCAATTTGTATATTTATTTGGTTTTGTTTAAGTAAAATGTATTAATAAATTTGTATTGAATATAAATATTGTATTATAATGATGTAATTATAAATTATTTAAAATAATATCATAAATTTTATGCTTTGAAATTCAAATGACATGCCTCCAGATTCATGCTATATTTCATAAAATTTGGAAATAGTTAAAAATAGTTAATAATAGTTAAATATGTAAAAATAAGGTGAAGTGCACAAGTAATGTGCATGTACTTTACAACCCAAAATATTCAAAACTGAGCAAATCTGTTACATAAATTCAAATGACTGGTGTGGATAGGACATATCATCATCACCTTAGTTCAAAATAAAGAGGGAAAAATAAGGAATCCATAAAGAAAATGCTCGAAACTGCAACATTAAAAATTGTCAAGATAACATTAAAATGGAAAAAGCTTCAACATACCTGATAGAAAGTTTACAGCCAGTATTGAAATAAATATAACACATGTTAATATTCCAAATGACAATTTATACTCCGATACAAGCATAATTTTAAATTCAAAGCTTTTATTTATTTAATTGCCTTAAAAGTATAACTTTATCTAGTTGTATACATACAATCTACAATTAACCTAGAATGTAATGGTAACTGGACACGCTGACTGACCAAAATCAATATTTTTATTGTACGGGCATAACAGCTTTACAGTTTTTATTGATCATTTTCAGCTATTTTTAAAAATGGTTTAAAAAATTTAAATCCCTATCATAGTAATCAGTCTGTGTTAAAACTATGTCTTTACTTGAAAGGAACTCCACTGAGGTCCAAAAGCTTTAAAACATTAAATTTGTATTTCTTGTATACAGTACAGGAGCTGGGACACTTAAAACAGAAAGATATGCAAAAAACAAAAAAAGAATATAAAAATTGAAAATCATATTTTGTGCAGTTTGTAGCTGATTTGAGTGAAAAGCATTGCAATGCTTTTTCAATTTTGGGTCATTTTTCACAATTTCTGTAATTATTTGGAAAAATGGACTGAGCAAATGATCTGAAAATTTGCACACAAGTTACTGATGTAGACCTACATTGAATAGAACATTTATCCTGAAAAAATATTTTCAGTCCTGTCATGGTAAAAACCTCGGTGTAGTACCTTTAATTTTGTCATTCCAGTGGGAATAGATTTGAGTCCTTTGAATTGTGAAAACAAGTTTAGTATTGCTGCAATCTGATTAAAATCAGCTCTAAATAACGCTCCGCTTTTAGATCTGACCTTGACCAAATATGAAATCATTTCTGGTGACCATTCACTCAGCCAATCATATTACTTAAAAAAATAACTTAATTTTTCCTAACAATAATTACATATTAACAATAGTCTATTTGTAAATGCCAGTTTTGATTTATATTTTCAGATTAAAGCTATGTTACTGATGTTATCCCACAACCAGTTTGCTACAGTTCTACACATGTTGTGTTCTCACAGACAGTTTGATACTGCTGCTTTATTCCTCCAGTCTTGTTTAGAACAAGGCCTACTTGAGAAATCTGAATATACAGGTTTGAAAATTCATTATTCTTATACTTTCAAATTTTCTTATTTTGACTAACACCTACACTCCAATAACCGCCCCTTGCAGCATTGTAACCATCTGGTTAGCTCAATAGGTAGAGCATTGGACTGTGAATCGAGCAACCAAGGTTCGATTCCAAGATGGTGCAGGTTGTTTTCGTTGTGATTGATCATGACAAGGTTATTTGTACTGTACATCTGTTCTGATATATACAGAAGTCATCAGTTCCTTGTGAAAATTAACACATTAGTACTGGTACAGTGCTTTACAGCATACCCAGGAATAATGCAATGGCTGAACTGTGCTCTGGTGAATTCAAAGTGGCTTATGTCTGTGATCTGGTGGGTAAACTGCAAAATCCAACATAACCACCAGTCAGCATAATTTAAGGATGTTGATTAAAATACAAAACAAACTGGCATACTCAAAGTTAAGGTTAAACTTCATATCAAAATTATTTTTAAAATGTCTCCACATCACATTAATAACCATGTCCAACAACAGATGGGGAGCAGTGGCCTAGTGGTTAGGGTGTCTGCCTCTCAACCCAGGGGTCATGGGTTCAAGCCCTAATTGCGTCAAGACCATGTTTCTTCATAAGTCACCAGTACTGGTTGGTTCCAGGAAGTGGACTCAAAATAGATAAATATAAGTTGCAAGAATTTGTTTCGCAATCAAGCTTAAATAATACATATGAATGTTTAATCCAACAAATTTAGATGGCAAAAAAGAAATAATTTCCTAATAAAAAAATAAGTTTATTTTCTAGAAGGTAAAAATATTATTGAAAGTACATAAACAAGCTGACACATTCATTATTTATTTGTTTTACAGATTCTGTGTTTGTCGAGTTTTCTAAATTACTGACTGTAACAGAATACAACTCTGCCGTGAAACATTACTGTCAACTTGCTGGAGAAAAGGGAGACAATTTCATCGCAGATCTTGACAAGAAATGACAAGATTTACTTGCCCTTGAAGAAAATTGAACTCTTGAGACATGAAAGTGCTAATTAATAAAACTTTTCAAATGGAAAATTAAATACAATTGAATCTTTTTTCATTCAATGATACAGTCATGTAATAGACATTTTTACTCATTTTAAATAATTTTGTTTTATTGGTTGTGGTTTAATTTATTCTTAATTAGCAGTAAGGGTGGATTCTGCCTATTCAAAACTTTGCCATGATAAAACACAGCCATTTTTTGTTTTAAAAGGAAGACAACTTGTAACTTAAATGTGCATCATTCTTGTTACAGTTATCTCCCTTGGTTTGTTTTGAATAAAAAATGATTTTGGAAAATCTCATGTGCATTATCCTTATAGAAAAAATATTATACATATTCAAACAGCATACTTTTCTTTTTGTTAATTATTTATTGCACATTTTGAAATGCTAATTTATACTTAAAAAAATAAAATTAAATTAAATACGTTTTTAAAGTTTAGTGTAACACCTGAAAAAGTGGTTGATGAAATATGATGTTAAATGTCTGTCTGTTTTGTATTTCTGAGCATAAGTATTCACCATACGGTCTTCATTCAATATTATTATACTACAGTGAAGTTATAAAGATTTTTGGCAAAATACAATTTGACGCAGTTCTGGGTATAGAAAATATCACATCAATGTATTTGTTGACGAGTGATTCAGGTCCTTAAATCTGGCATGGAACTATGGGTTCTTTCAAGTGAAGAAGATACCCAGGTAGTTTACCAAATGTTTAGAGTTCTTTTTTGTCTGAAATAATGCACAGAGAGGCAACTGAGGTCTTCCTCCACCAGTAAAGTCGTTAAGTTGCCTATGACCTGTACTGTTTTGGCGTGGACCTCTACTGTTTTGGCAAAATGTAAAAACCAACAAAAAAATTACAAACAGCCAATTATCATAGCATTGCAAGCAATGCAAAAGTCCCCCACCGGTTAGAACCCCAGCCATTCAATAATGCCATTGTGGAAGAAAGTATGAACTTAATCCTTTAAAGTTGTTAGTTTGTCTATTCCATGATAGTAATGTGTCAAGTTTTCCTGCTTTGTAAGGAAATTGTTTATACAACAGATAATCAAAAGATCCAATTTTCTCAGGATGAATATGTATAACTAATTTTCAATTTTTTCTCTATTTTAAGTAAATTTGTTGGAAAAGTTCCTTAAAAGTGATCTCTGGAAACAGTTTTTAGGGACAGACTGACAAACGCTGAGGGTAAATCTTGAAACATCCTTGGTTGTTACCAGAATATTATATAACATGTTTAAAGGAAGTCTTAAACTAAAGAGGAGATAACTCTTGAAATAAACCCTTAAAGACTTATGAACATTGTTATACAAGATGCGAGTGATGACAAAGAACAATTTCATCCATTTTTTTCTGTTTTGTTTGCCACAAGCAGACTCCTTATAATAACTTTCTCACAGGAAAAATAATCAAGTCTTTGCTGGGATCTGAACGCACTGGTCTTCGGTAAGGTAATAGAAAAAATAAACACTTTTGGATTAAAGAAATCAAATAGTTTATTTTAAGAAAAGTACTGTATTGACAGACCATACAGGACTGTTATCAATTACAGTAATAAGGAAAGAAAAATGTGCAAAAAATAAAGCAAATATTGTTAAGTTCTTATCCATTTCAACATAAAGCAGTTAACAAAGAAATGAAGAAAAATATCAAAAAAGATGAAATGATAAATGTTTATCACTTCAAACTTATCATGAGGTAATAAAGGGTTATCAAACAGAACACAGTATACATGTTTGAGGTCCGTATAAGCAACTTGGAACCTTATTCCTAACTTTTAATACTAACTTTCTTTTCTGAAAATCCCTTTTCTAACTGCATGGGTGAAAGTTGGAAACTTTAAAAATCAAATTTAGTTATTTTGTAAATAGTAAATAGTTTTAAAAAGAAGGAGACCGCTTTCGGGTGTCTAGAAGTTCTGAACTTCAGGTATACTCCCTTGTAATTGCATTAAGGATTATAGCGGCCATTGCATACCAAGGCAAGGTTGCTTTATGTTGTTGGTTTTTATTTTTAATTCTGTAACTTACAATGTAGCTCAATATTATTTTTTACAAAAAATTAATTTTCTTTGTTAGTTTTACAAACAGACATAAAAAAATTATTACTTAAAGCTTAGTAGCCTATTACAAAATTGAAGTACATGAGTAATTACTTATTAAAGTTCAACAGCCAATGAGAGTTATTATGCTAACCAAGGTTAAAACCAATACCAAAAAGGTCATATGACATTTTTTTCACCTTAAACGATGATGGAGAAAACTATAGGCGCCAAGTTGTACATCATTTGGGATTATTTTCTTAACAAGAGGACATGGCAGTCATACACACCTGATAAAAGAAAAACAATGAAAAAATAACTGTTTTGACAATAATCTCAAATTATGAAATAATAAGTGAATAATAAACAAGAGGGCCATGATGGCCCTGAGTCGCTCACCAGAAACAACTGCTTTTCAGTGTTGGAATGTCAATATATTCTAATATTAAATTTGAGCATAGAATATGTTTAAACAATAATTTGAAGAAATGCCATGACCTGGGGTTTTTAAGCTTTGGCTTAAATGGGGCTAATGCAAAGGTGATAAATGACTACATAAGAATGCTACAAAGTTTGGTGATCATCTATCAATTATTTCAGTAGGAAATGATGTTCGAAAAGTTTCTCTATTTTTAGCTTTAGTGGCCCCTAAAAGGGGCTAATCAAATTAATATAAGCAAACTTGATAAAAGAGTACCCAAGAATGCTACAGACAAAGTTTGGTGATCATCCATCAATTGGTTCTGAAGTAGAAGATGTTTAAAGGTTTTTCTATTTTTAGCCTTAGAGGCCCCTACAAGAGGCCAATCATATATGAGTAAACTTGATAAAAGATTACCCAAAAATGCTACAGACAAAGTTTGATGATCATCCATTAATTAGTTCTGTAGGAGAAGATGTTTAAACGTATTTCTATTTTTAATTTTAGCAGCCCTAAAAGATGCCAATCAAAATAATATGAGCAAACTTGATAAAACACTACCCAACAATGCTTCAGACAAAGTTTGGTGATCATCCATCCATTAGTTCTGTAGAGATAGACATTTAAAGGTATTTCTATTTTTAGCTTAAGCGGCCCCTAAAAGGGGCTAATCAAATTCATATGATCAAACTTGATAAATGACTAATGAGGAATGCTACAGACAAAGTTTGGTGATCATCAATCAATTAGTTCTCTAGAAATAGACATTTAACGGTAGTTCTATTTTTAGCATAAGCGGCCAATCACATTAATATGAGCAAACTTGATAAAACACTACCCAAGAATGCTACAGACAAAGTTTGGTGATCTTCCATCAATTAGTTCTGTAGAAATAGACATTTAAAGTTATTTCTATTTTTAGCTTTTGCAGTCCCTAAAAGGGGCCAATCGAAATAATATTAGCAAACTTGATAAAAGACTACCATAGAATGCTACAGACAAAATTTGGTGATCATCCATCAATTAGTTCTCTAGAAATAGACATTTAAAGGTATTTCTATTTTTAGCTTTTGCTGCCCCTAAAAGGGGCCAATCAAATTTATATGAGCAAACTTGATAAAACACTACCCGAGAATGCTACCGACAAAGTTTGGTGATCATCCATCAATTAGTTCTGTAGGAGAAGATGTTTAAAGGTTTTTTCTATTTTTAGCCCTAGAGATCCCTAAAAGGGGCCAATCAAAATAATATTAGCAAACTTGATAAAAGACTTCCCAAGAATGCTACAGACAAAATTTGGTGATCATCCATCAATTAGTTTTCTAGAAATAGACAATTAACAGTATTTCTATTTTTAGCTTTAGCGGCCCCTTAAAGGGGCCAATCAAATTAATTTGAGCAAACTTGATAAAAGACTACCCAAGAATGCTACAAAGTTTGGTGATCATCTATCCATCAGTTCTGTAGAAGAATATGTTTAAAGGTTTTTTCTATTTTTAGCCCTAGAGACCCCTAAAAGGGGCCAATCAAATTAATATGAGCAAACTTGATAAAAGACTACCCAAGAATGATACAGACAAAGTTTGGTGATCATCTATCCATTAATTCTGTAGAAGAAGATGTCTAAAAGTTTTTTCTATTTTTAGCCCTAGAGACCCCTAAAAGGGACCAATCAAAATAATATTAGCAAACTTGATAAAAGACTACCTAAGAATGCTACAGACAAAGGTTGGTGATCATCAATCAATTAGTTTTGTAGAAATAGACGTTTAAAGGTTTTTCTATTTTAGCTTTAGCGGCCCCTAAAAGGGGCCAATCAAATTAATTTGAGCAAACTTGATAAAAGACTACCCAAGAATGCTACAGACAAAGTTTGGTGATCATCTATCCATTAGTTCTGTAGAAGAATATGTTTAAAGGTTTTTCTATTTTTAGCCCTAGAGACCCCTAAAAGGGGCCAATCAAATTAATATGAGCAAACTTGATAAAAGACTACCCAAGAATGATACAGACAAAGTTTGGTGATCATCTATCCATTAGTTCTGTAGAAGAAGATGTCTAAAGGTTTTTTCTATTTTTAGCCCTAGAGACCCCTAAAAGGGGCCAATCAAAATAATATTAGCAAACTTGATAAAAGACTACCTAAGAATGCTACAGACAAAGGTTGGTGATCATCCATCAATTAGTTCTGTAGAAATAGACGTTTAAAGGTTTTTCTATTTTTAGCTTTAGCAGCCCCTAAAAGGGGCCAATCAAATTAATTTGAGCAAACTTGATAAAAGACTACCCAAGAATGCTACAGACAAAGTTTGGTGATCATCTATCCATTAGTTCTGTAGAAGAAGATGTTTAAAGGTTTTTCTATTTTTAGCTCTGCTGACCCCTAAAAGGGGCCAATTGGAATGACATGAGCAAATTCAAGTGTGACTGTCAAAAGGATGCTACAGACTAAATTTGAAGTAAATCTGCTTAGTAGTTTCAGAGAAGAAGACGATTGTTGACGCATGACGACGGACGCCGGAGCATCCCCCTTTGATAATAATAGCTCACCCTGAGCCTTCGGCTCTGGTGAGCTAATAACTACAGTATAATATCTTCTATTTGAAAATATAAATCTATTTAAATGTTAACAATATTATATGACAAAACCCGTAAATAAAAAAAAAATAAAAAAAATTCAAATTGTCTAGATCCAGCGCAGATTTCCTACCTGCTCAACATAATCAAACCAATAGTAACAACAAAATCACAGTTGCAGTTAACCCTTTCACTGCCATAGGGACGGCTTAAGCCGTCCCTGTTATTTTTGGCGTATTTGCCATATGGACGGCTTTAGCCGTTTCTATAATAATAATAGTAATAATAATAAATCAATAATAATAATAAAGAAATAATAAGAAATATAAAGAAAATTATACCATCTACAATAATTATTATTATACTAACAATTTTGGAAACATATATAATTATTATAATACTAATAACAAATAATAATAATTATATTAATAATATAGTAATTTCTTAGAAAATCCTCTGGCAAATAAGTGAACGATAAAACAATAACCCTCTGGCAGCGAAAGGGTTAAAGAACAAAGAAAAATATAAACTGGAGTACAATATATCAATAGTTTGTGTTATTTTTGTTGTTTACTTTTTGTTTACTATTTATGCATCAGCAATTTTAAGTCTTGGAGAACACACAAATCGTATATCATAACCAGCAGACTCAATTACCTTGTAAAACACTTGTAAATTAGTACATCATGTGATATTATAAAACATATGAGCAACGTCACGACAAAACCAACATAGTGGGTTTGCGACCAGCATGGATCCTGATCAGACTGCGCGGATGCGCAGGCTGGTCTGGATCCATGCTGGTCGCAAACCGATTATGTCGGTTTTGTCATGACAAGGCTCATATCAGTAATTTCTCTTATTCCCAAATAACATCATCTATATTACACTAGAAGTTAATCTTACTTATTCCTCTCTAAAATGAGATTATGAAAGCTGCTTTCATTTTCATCATTGTATTCTACAATGACATTTGAATTTTTCAATCACAAGATTTTTTTCCCCCCAACACCAAAGCTTTAACTTCAAAAAGCAAAAAAACATTTGGCTATATGCTGCCATCACTTACTGATTGTTCAGAGAACACCTTCATTTGGAGTGCTTATTGTGCTTGTTATTTTTGTGAAATTGGAAATCTGAAAAGTTTCATTGAACATTTCATTTGCAAACGTTTTTATTTTGGCACTTGAAAAATATCAGTTTTAATGTAAAAATTGTTTATATCCTGCACAAATTTAATCTTATTCTTGAAGCCTTATTGTGATTTTTTGTAACTGCTACTTAGCTTGTTGATTTCTCAGTTACGTTATCCTAGCAACTGATATACTTTGATGATGTGATGGATAAAATTGACAACGATCAGTTTATTATCTGACGTGAGATGGATATCAGATGGGCGGACAATTTTTTCATCAAAGTCGATCAACCCTGTGAATGAACCATCATGTCTGAACACCTGCAAGTAAAACATATTTATAGATTGTCATTGTTAATCACTTTATAGGGTTTTCTAATCATTTATATAGGGTTTTCTTTTTTAATTGTAAGTCGCACATGTCATAAGGAGCAAGATTTCAGTAGCATACTAGAATTCTTTCAGATGTAACAGTGAATCTCAGTAAAATAACTGTTGTGTATGCAAGCTTGCTTTATGGCTTCCTTATTTGAAAGAATCCAAAGTCTCGCGGTGGATTTACACCCTCCCTTGGGTACAATTAACCCACATTGGTGTGAGGTATCTGAATCAGAAACTTTAATAACTAAACAGACAATGCTGATACTAATCATAAGAAAATGTTTCCTATACATGACTTGCTAAATGAATTATTTTCTAGATGTAACTTTAATACATTGTGGTTCTTTTTTTCTCTTTTTGTTGGACTTTACATCTCACCAACATGGTATAGGTTAAACAGCAACTTTCTAGGTTTATTGGTGGAGGAAAACCAATATTTCAGGCATAAACGGACACCTTAGTAGAACCGTAAGATAATTTCCTCAAATGGGAGAATCTGAAGTCTCTGTTGGGATTTGAACCCACTGAGGTAAAGGCAAGTGGTTTGATGTAAACAACCTCAACCACTCAGCAAATGATGCCCTTTATTCCACCATGAAAAACAAATCATTTAAGTTTGCTTGAAATGACTTTTGTTTACATATACTTAGCAATGGAATGACATACTTTGCAAATGATGTTGATCCCAAGCTTCCCCTTTAAAAATTCAAAGGCTGATTCGAATGAACATATGGAAGTGACCAAAATCCTGGTCCATTTGTAATGTGTGGAAAAAATAAGATTATGTTATGTTTTTATTGATTTTGACCATTTACCTCCTGATTTTGCGTAATTGATTTGCCCTGCCTTGAATCTAGATCATTCCATTCAAACCTTGAGGGATTTCAATATCATAATCAAAATACAAAACTTGAACTATCATCAGTAGAAAACCAGTTCAGACTGCATGGATGTCAAGCTGGCTGTGCTTTTTACTGGTGCCAGAGGCTTATTTCTTGGTTGTAGCAGGTTAAACACGACTTATTCAAACATACCTGCACCCTATTGTTTCTACTGTCTCCTATGACAATGTTGCCATAGTTATCAACTGAGATTCCCGAGGGTTCATAAAACTGCTGTGGTTCATGCCCTGGCATGCCAATCACTTTGAAAGATAACCCTTCAAGGTCTGTTATATAAATCTGGCTTAATCCTGTAATCATGAAAACATACACTCACTGACATTAAAAGTTCAGACCATTTTATGGTCTCTGCAATTTTTTAAAAATATGTTAATTGGAATTGTATGTAAAAGCTTTTATTTCATTTGATGTTGATCCACATATTCTTATGCATTCACAATTTTGTTCTTATTATTTATATGTACTGTACAACGCCGTTGAATATTGGTAAATAGAAACAGGCGTTTAATTAAATAAAAAGTTTCAAGTTTCAAGACCATAACTGAGCAAAATCAGCATAAAGAGATGCTATTTTCCAACTTTCTATTAAATATGATATTAAAATCTCAATATCTCAGTACAATAGTGAAAGGCACTTGTTGTTATGTTGCCTCAACATAGGGAATAATTTTTTAGAGCAGTACTTGGGGAAACAAAAACAGTTTCGTAATATCACATCAAAAGCAGTGTTTAGTTGAAGGAAGCAAACTGGGGAGTGTTTAAAAGAAGCTATAAGCTTCATAATCAAGTTTGAATAATTTTGTTTTAATACATACTAACACAGAAATGCAAATATCCCATTTCTTTTATTCTCATTTTTTATGTTTATTCAGAAAAAGCTCACAATAATAAATTGCAAACTCAGTTAAGTATACAAACCTAAATCACTAACTAGTACATGATTCTCAGAAACTGCCATAAACCGGCATTTGCTTCCTGGCGGGGCATTTATCAGTGGTAAATAGGGAAACCTCCAGATATGTCCGCCATCTTGAGAAACGTGCACAAGTGCTGGATGGCGTCTGTCCGTCTCCAACACAAGCAGACATTTAGCCGGGGTAAGCACAAGACCTGCATTAAAAGAGAAAATATAAATCGCTTATGTTAGTGTGAATAAACTTAGGATGATATTCTTAAAATCATGACATATTTTTTAATCTGTAGCCACCTTGCTGCAGCTGAAAATACCCATGCAAGAAGTGCAGACCAAGATCAGTTGGCATGTAAGTGGTCTGCACTGTTTGAAATTTTCCCTACAAAATAAATGGTTTTGTCCAGATTGAAAGGCGAATAAGTCCATAAGATATTTAGCATGATTTGGTTTAAGTACTAGCTTGAAAATTAAGCTAAATTAAGGGTTAAATGATTTATTAAATATAGTTAGCTTACCAAATGGCCTGGTAAATTCTGTATCTATATTCATCATGTAGTCACCAAGATTATCAAACACTTTGATAGACAGGTCATCCTTCACAAATATATGATCAAACTCATTCACTACTACTGCTGAAGGTCGACGCATATTCTGAAGTAATAAATAACAAGCCTATCAGTGACACCATATAGTTGCTTCTTGACCTGGCTTTGACGAAGCTAAAAGCAAGTCATTAACCATTAACCCACTGAATTTGAGTAATTGATTTGCCAAGCTTTAAAATGGAACAGTCCAATTTGAAAATTCTGGGATATCAATATTAAAATACAAAAATTTAGCTACTAACAGTAACCAGTACAATGCCTGGTGAGACTGCATAATTATATCAGTACATGCTTTAAGGATCTTACACCAGAAACCCGTACAGACTGGAATATCTAACTTGAGGGTAACTTTTTATGGTGGTAATGTCGAATTTCCCCTAAACAGTTACCTGAGAGCTATATAATCCAGTATGTTACAGCAGTCATTGTTTGATTCTTTTTTTTGCATACTGCATATAAATCATATTTCGGTAAGAAAACTAATATTTTCATTTAGCACTTTTTTCTTGTGTAGTGTATGCAGGCTTTCTACTGCCTCTACCAAAAAAACTAGGGAAAAAGTAGGGCATTTTTTTACCAAAAAGTAGGGCAAAGTAGGGATTTCTGATGTTAAAAAGTAGGGAAAAAGTAGGAATTTCTTACCGTTTTATTTAAGAATTAGCAAAACATACCATCACCAAGACCAAATCCGGCTGTATGTATCTTCAGCTCAGTCCATGCTTGAAAGACTGTGAGGCACCTCAAAGCCAGAATGTTGCTGAATGTTTTGCCAAGGCACCATGAGCAGAGCTGCATCAGTACTAAGGGTGTAGTACTTAAGTACCAGTACCAGTACTTGCCAAGTTTTGCAGTACCATTACCAGTACCAGTACTTGATTTTAGCTTGGTACTGCAGTTCCAGTACTTTTTTGGGGGAAGTAAATAAGTACCAGTACTAATACTTTTATATATTCATCAAAGTTTGAATAAATACACAGTGTCATTCAAAATAATTGCAAACATTATTCCACAAAGAAATAAAATCATTTACTTTAAAGTTGACATTGCATTTTTACAACTTAAATGAACGAACATACTTTTTACAAACAATAATTACAACATATATTCATGTCATATGTTATTGTTGAGTAACCGATTCAACTGTAATACAATGCAATAATTTTACATTTTAAACCCACCAGTCTTTTTGTTGCCTTTCACACCTTTACACCTCTGTTCAAGTTATACCAATGTAAAACTTTTTATGGTGCTAACAATATCACTTGAAATAGGATTATTTAGAATAGAAGTAATTAATTAGTGTTTATTTTGCTCTTTTTTTTACTAGTAAATACATTGTAATAAGATTGCAATAAGGATTTTTTACCAGTAAAGAGTTATTGACTCTGTTTATCTCAATTTAATTTTACTTTAAGTCTTTGGTGCTTTTTTATGATGAATACTATGTTAACATTTGAAGGAATATTGCAGCAAATTATTTATAGATTTGATAACTTACTTTTTCACAACAATAAAATAATACATGGAATTTACAGCTTTACTATATGAGTAAAAATAATGACATTTTTATCAAAACCAAAAATCCATGTAATGCAATAGCAGTACTACTTTTTAAAGACAGTAATGCAGTACCAGTAGTAGCAAAATTTTGTAAGAGTAATTTAGTATCAGTACCAGTACTTGCAAAATCGCTGCAGTACATACTGCAGTACCAGTACCAGTAATGCAGCTCTGACCATGAGTCTTTCAAGGATGGACATCACAAGGAGACACACACACACCTGAACTATTAATCAATTGCAACTGAAAATACAACTGAAATACCATTTTAAATATCTTCTTTTTTCATTTCATTTCAAATTGAAAAAGTAGGGATAATAGGGCTATTTCAGAAAAAAGTAGGGCAAAGTAGGGATCAAAAGAAAAAAGTAGGGAAAAGTGGGAAAAGTAGGAAAAGTAGGGACCAGTAGAAAGCCTGTGTATGAATTTACAACTTCATTCATAAAAGCAAAATTAAGTCATTCTAAGAACGTATCAGAAAGTGCAACCTTGTTTTGGCAAAAGTTACTTCTTGGTTTAAGCATGTTTTGGTGAATACAAAGATGAGTAAGAACATCAATTTTTAGCCCAAGAAGCCAATATCCAACTGACATTAAAACCCTTAGAATAGAGGCCCATGAAATGAACCAAAAAACATGCAAAATTTATTAACATAAACATGTATATATAAAATATCAAACAAATACAATTTTCTCAAGACACATGTAACACAATACATACATGCCCTTTACAAGCTCTGATTAATTTTCCATTCTGATCAAACATTTTGATACAATGATTGCCTGTATCAGCTACGATAATCTGTTGAAGACTGTTTGTTGTGACTCCTATAGGAAAATGCATGTCTTCTGAACAACTGAACAGGAACTTAGCTTTTATAGCTGAAATTTACAAAATCTCATACAAGTTCTCACTAAACTAAGTATAAAACTTCATTACTAGAATTTATAGAAACTTATATAGAAATATATAGATGATATAAAACATATAGATGATATAAAACACTTAAAATTGCAAAATAATTCTGAGCAAGCATGTATACATTAGCAAGCATGTATACATTAATGTGACCACATGCAACTTTCCAGCTTTTAACCTGAAGAAGACCTTAGTTGCCCTTCTGTGTGCCTCGGCAACAAGAGACAATGTGAGTAAAATCTTAACAACCTTCAGTATAACTAGAAACGATGTAGAACGTTGTTATTCATCAACAACTCACCTGTGCCTGGTGAATTTTTCAACCAATGAGCTTGTAAGGCACCAAGTCTTGAATATGTTGATGTGCACCTTTGATTAGCCTCTCTTTGTCCACCTTAAAAACAAAAGCAGACCAGAAACATGATTTACATTACCACAAAGATCATCCCTGTCTCTAGTGATCGTCAGTAACTATTTCAATTATTTGTTGGTGTCTTTCAATATCTAAAGGAAATACAGTCATGGACAACAGAGTTAAATACAAATTACTCAACAGACTTCTTAAAGATTTTTTTTTTATTTAATATGCTGTTGATTAAATTTAATACAAAACAAATTATAAGGTTATCTATTTACGTACAAATTTGTTTCCTTTAGCATGAATCTTTAATGCTTAAACATTTTTAGACCTGACAAAAACTTTTCTTTATGATTATTTTATTTACATTAAATGAAATTTAAGTTTTTGTTTAAAGTAAAAAGCTGATACCTAAAAATCCTTTTACTGCACTCTTCAGATTTCTCATATCTGTTTTTCTTTCAGTTACACTGTCTTTGTTTGGCTCGAAATACTCCTTATTTGTCTGTTTTGTCTTTGAGGTATTCACTTCCAATTCCGATTTTTTCTTCAGTTCAGCTTCAATTACATCTGAACCTGAATCAACAGTTTGCACATTTTCTTCTTTTACCACGGTAGAAGTTTCATCATCCATATTGACACTCTCTGATTTTGACCTATCAGTCAAGTTACTTTCCGAGCTATTGTTATTTTCATCAGTTATTTTAGGTTTCGTATCCTTCTCTTTGTTTTCTGGTAACATTTGCTGTAGATAACCCTTTAGCCACTGAGTCTGAGACTGCAGAGTTATTTTATTCAATTCTTTAACCTCTGACTTTGATGGACCTTTACTCTTGACTACATCTCTTAAGTTGGTACCAGATGAAACACTTAAATCGAGTAACTCGGAATCTTCAGTGTCTGGCACTTCTTCCACTTTAATGTTACTGATATCTGTTCCATTTGTTACAGTTGGTTCTTCAACATTCTCTACTTTAACACTGTCTGTGTTCTCTTGCTTGATTACCTGATCAAGACTTAAGGGAGACATGTTTTCAGTTGTTTGATCTGGTACAGAAAGTTTCTTATCAAGTTGGGTAGCAAATGTAGTTTTAGTGGTGTTGTCATTTGTGTTTTCTGTTGCAATAACTCCACTGTCCACACTTGACAAAGAATCATTGTTAGATTCTGGTCTTGTCTTTGACTGGGACAGGCATTTCTTTGGAAGTCTTAGGGGTCTTCTTAATGGTTTCATTGTTGTAACATTTTCTTCGCCTCTCTCTATTTTCACTTTCAAATCTTTACCAATACTTGATAATAAACTGTCTACAGTCCCTAGAGTTCCTTTGTTTATGTTACTATTTTTGTTTGGAGTAATATCTTTCTGCTTATTTTCATCTTGTATTTTTTGTATATTTGTAGTTTTCTCTGCATCCAACTTTTTAATGAACACTTCCTCTGCTTCATCAGTTCTTTTTGTTTTATCAACATCATTAATGTGACTCGATTCCAACAATTCATTTGTTCTTTCAAGAAGCTTTTCAAATCTGTGAATATCACTTTGAGGTTTGTTCATTTCTGACAAGCCATTTTTTCCCTCGTTTACCAATTCATCTGTCTCCATTTCAACTGCACAATTGTCATTTCTGTTTTTACCAGAGTTTTCTTTGTCGCTTGATACCAAATACAAGCTTTTATCACCACAAGTCTTTTCAACAGCTTCAGAAGTTTGTTCAAAATCAATGTCCATCTTTTTGTTGCAATGTATTAAATTCTGTCTGGGCATAGGGCCCATTGGAAGAGGAATATTTGAAACTTCGCTATTTTCAACAGTTTTATTGGAATTGTTGCTAACTTTTCTAACATTAGTATCTGGACAGGAAGAACTTTTGCCATATTTATTAGATTTACTTACAAGAGGAATACCTGTATAATGCTGTTCTGATGTATAAAAACATGGTGGGTCTTGTGGCACTGATTTACTGTAAGGACATGGATATGTATTCTGGCCTTGATAACTGTTGGCTGAGGTAGTCATGGCAGCATACCACTCGTTACAACCAGAACCCTGATAAATTGGAGTATTGGTCAATATGTATGGATTCACACTTGGCTGTTGAATTCCAGCTACTTGGTACGGCTGAGGGGCGTGAGGTCGCTGGTAGACAGAAAATCCCGGTGGTGGGTTGAGGTTGGGGTATGACTCATGAGAGCAATAAGGCATTGCAACATGTCCAAAACCTGGTGGTGAATTTTGGGGATATGATACATATTGTTGATCACATTGCATATTATGATATCCTGCAGAATCCTGGTTACTAACCTGCTTCTCTGTTTTATCAGTAATGTTTGCTTTCTCAACAACCTTATCTGTCTGGGTATACTGGTCTCGTTTCTCAACAACTACAGCACGTTTTGTGGGTTTTTCACCTATTTTTGTTTCAGAACTTTGATCATTACTAAAGTTACTTTTTCTTGCTGCTAGAACAGACATGGAAGTTTCTGCAGGTTTTGTATTACTTCCTATGATGAGGTCACCAAACATATTAGGAACAATGCTGTCAGTATGTAGGGCAGGGTAAAATTCCAGTTTTACCAGAGCACAAATCTCATCTTTGCCCGATGTCAACTCTAACAACTGGCTGAAATAAAAAGAGCTTTAGAATAAAAGTCAGATAATACCTTATCACCAACTTTTCACTCTTTCTTTTTGAAATATCAGTTATTATAAGTTACATTTTTACTTATATAAACATTCTCCATTTTGTTTCGTATTATAATTATTGACATTATGCAAAAAAAACCATAACCAAAGGCACTTAAAGACACAAGCACGCAAGAACAGCAAAATCCTTTTTAGGCACTTAGAGACACAAGCATGCAAGAACAGTAATATCCTTTTTACCATTTACAATATGGTAATCATGGATAAGTGTCAATGTCAATGTCTGTGTCACAGGTAACAAAGAATACGTCTAAGCTCAAACTCAGATTTAAGGTAATTGATTGGTCAGAAACCAGTACAGAATGTATCTTAAACAATCAAATACCAGAGATCTGGATTTACAAATACGAACATCTATATAACCTCCAACTCTGGTCACAAACAGCTATCATCTTTCTACTGATAGAGAAGGCAAAATTACGATGACCTTCTATATTATGGCAAATGGCAGCAAAGGCCTCGTGGTTAAGGAGTCTGCACCTTGGTACATTATTTCAGGCAAAAAGCAGGCTGCTAGGGTAATATAGCTGAGTATGCCTGCCAAGAAGATGGAGGTGTCAGCATCTCTAGCGTGCTTCAACCCTACAGCAAAGAGGAACAAGAGCCATGTCAACATGGCCATCCCTCGCCAAATGTGTTTGCTCATTGGAAGAATATATATGTAGTAGTGCAGAATAATTCAATTTAAAGAGGTCTTTTGGTAATGACAACTGATGGCTGAAGTGATTACAGATTTGAAACCTATGTGAATACTGATGGCTAAAAATAACAAAGGGCAATAACTGAAAAATAATGCAGGGTAAGTTATCATTCTTGTGTGCTGCACTCCTCCTCAATGAGATCTATCCACCTATTT
This sequence comes from Ruditapes philippinarum, assembly GCF_026571515.1. NCBI lineage: Eukaryota > Metazoa > Mollusca > Bivalvia > Venerida > Veneridae > Ruditapes > Ruditapes philippinarum. The sequence continues at coordinate 181,457 of NW_026856561.1, read as the reverse complement.
AGTTTCAAGTTGATATCTCAAAGGCTTTTATAGTTATGCTCTGGACAAAAATTAAGCATGAAAAATAACAAAGGGCAATAACTGAAAAATCATGCAGGGTAGAGTTGTCATTCTTGTGTGCTGCACTCCTCCTCAATGACACCTATCCACCTATGAAGTTTCATGTTGATATCTCAAAGGCTTTTAGTAATGCTCAGGACAAAAATTAAACTTGAAAAATAACAAAGGGCAATAACTCAAAAATTATGCAGGGTAAAGTTATCATTCTTGTGCACTGCACTCCTCCTCAATATGATCTATTCACCTATGAAGTTTCAAGTTGATAACTCAAACACTTTTTGAGATATGCTCCGGACAAAAAGTATGAAAAATAACAAAGGGCAATAACTCAAAAATTATAATGGGAAGAGTTATCTTTCTTGTGCTCAGCATTCCTCCTCAATAAGATCTATCCACCTATGAAGTTTCATGTTGACATCTCAAAGACTTTTTGAGTTATGCGTCACTCAGGTGAAAAATTAAGTATGAAAAATAACAAAGGGCAATAACTCAAAAATTATGAAAGGTAGAGTTATCATTCTTGTGCACTGCACACCTCCTGAGTGAGATCTATCCACCTATGAAGTTTCATGTTGATATCTCATAAGCTTTTTGAGTTATGCTCTGGACAAAAATTAAGTTTGAAAAATAACAAAGGGCAATAACTCAAAAATTATGCAGGGTAGAGTTATCATTCTTGTGCACTGCATTCCTCCTCAATGAGATCTATCCACCTATGAAGTTTCAAGTTGATACCTCAAATACTTTTTGAGATATGCTCCGGACAAAAATGTTGGACGGAAGGACGGACGGAGACTATTTCTATATCCCCCGCCGCCTTTCGACGAGGGATAAAAAGTCAGCAACATGAAAACCACTTTATCATAACTATCATATCTAAAATATGTTTCTTGTTCTAAGGGAACAAGATTACTGATTGAAATAAACAGGTGGCCATCCTGCTTGATGGCTGCAGCTGAATATACCTGTCATGTGTCCAGTGCAGACCAAGACCAGCCACCACTATATTTTTATATTTTCTGAAACAGTCTAAAATGGGACGATAAGTAACCCATTGTCTGCTGGTAGAAACTGATTCTACCAATGTGACCAGTGCAAAGTAAGATCAGCCAGTACATTCTTCTTGTCTGATCAATCATCATGGTCTGCACTGTTCATGTTTCAGTCATTTAGCGTTGCAAAGGTTAAATATACTTTTTAATGATTTCATATTGCAAGCAATTATAATAAATCTTTATACTTACTTGAACTCTTGCAGAAGCTGCTTAGCTTTACTCCTTTCCTCCGGACTGTTAAGACTTTTCCCAAAATACATTAATTTTTCACCTGCATCACATAACTCGGTGTAGGATTTTATATTTGCTTCATATTTCTCACAAAGCTTCATTAGTTTGCTGTTTTTAAGCTCTACCTCTGCACGTATGGAGACATGCATTTCTGCCCTGCAAATACAAATAACTTGACAATTTTGGACTGAAAATAAAATAAAAACTTTCAAAGATGTATGATATCTCTCCTGTTTTCCTTGCAGAGGGAGAGCTTAAAATGCTGCTTCAGGCAAGATATTAGGCACTAATAAACATCTGATAAAGATCATCAACCCTCCATTACAGACAATATATAAGACCTGTCCGTGATCCACTTTTCTCAGTGCTGTATAGTTTAAATAAAGCAATAGAGAATAGGGGGCATAATTCTACAAACATGCATGGTAAATCTACCTGCCTTTGATAGTCAACTAATATTTCAAGTTTGAAAAATTTCTTTCATTTTTTTTAATCTTTGGCTGGCAGTAAGATTTTATGCATACCACCACTCAAGATCAGCAATCATGTCTGTGCATGGTCTGCATTATTCTGTTTTAATTCAGTTCATATTTTTAAATTTGCCCTAAGTGTTCAAAGGGTTTGTCAAGATCCAATGATAGACAAGTCAATTTGAGATATTAAGCTAACAGTTAAACTTTCTAAATGCTGAAAATTCCTACTTTTTGCAAAACTGTGTCCAAAATTAACAATTTCACTGTTATGGTAACTAACTTGGTCCATATTATTTACCTTACCTCATAACTTGAGGGTTGAGGGGAAACACTAGTAATGGAAAACCTCCCACTTTCTTTATTACCTGAAATCTATCAGTGATTCAGACAATTTGTTAACGTAGCCTTCCAAATCTTTCTTTGCTTCATCTTTTCTCATCTTTAACAAAGCCTGTGCAGACTTCACTTTGCGAATCAAACCTTTGAGATGAAGACATTCTCTTTGGCCATGACGAAGCATTTGATTCACTTCCTCTTGTAGCTCCATTCCTGCAATGTATTCAGGCTTTTCTACATAGAAATCTGAAAATAGATAAATAATAAGTGGTAACTTATTCATTCTCTAGTTTTAAACAGAACAAAATGCTTCAGAACAAAATACAAGAGGGCCATGATGGCACTGAGGTCGCTCACCTGTATATAGGCCCCCCCAACCCCGGGCCAATTTTTACCCAAGAGCTTTTATTTGTTTATTTGAACAGACTTGGTAGACACCCATAAGAAGATGTTTCATGCTAAACATCTAAGTTCTAGCTCATTGGGTTTTTTAAAAGAAGATTTTTAAAGTTTTTACCATACACATATAGTTAAAAACAATGACACCCCTGGGGCAGGGCCAGTTTTGACCCCCGGGCTTTTATTTGAACAAACTTTGTAGATATTTACTTAAAGATGTTTCATGCTTAATATCTAAACTCTAGCTATTTGGGTTTTTTCAAAGAAGATTTTTAAGTTTTTGCTATACACATATAAGGAAAATCAATGACCCCCCCCCCCCGGGCGGGGCCAGTTTTGACCCCAGGGCTTTTATTTGAACATACTTGGTAGACACCCATTAGAACATGTTTCATGCTAAATATCTTAGCTCTAGCTCTTTGAGTTCTTTAAAAGAAGATTTTTTAAGTTTTTACTATATGCATATAGGGAAAATCATAGACCCCCTGGGGCGGGGCCAATTTTGACCCCAGGGCTTTTATTTGAACAAACTTGGTAGACACTCATTAGAAGATGTTTCATGCTAAATATCTTAGCTCTAGCTCTTTGGGTTCTTTAAAAGAAGATTTTTTAAGTTTTTTCTATATGCATATAGGGAAAATCTATGACCCCCTGAGGCGGGGTCAATTTTGACCCCAGGGCTTTTATTTGAACAAACTTGGTAGACATTCACTAGAAGATGTTTCATGCCAAATATCTAAGCTCTAGCTCTTATGGTTCTTTAAAAGAAGATATTTAAGTTTTTACTATATGCATATAGGGAAAATCAATGACCCCCGGGGCGGGGCCAATTTTGACCACAGGGCTTTAATTTGAACAAACTTGGTAGACACTCACTAGAAGATGTTTCATGCTTAATATCTTAGCTCTAGCTCTTTGGGTTCTTTAAAAGAAGATTTTTTAAGTTTTTACTATATGCATATAGGGAAAATCAATGACCCCCTGGGGTGGGGTCAATTTTGACCCCAGGGCTTTTATTTGAACAAACTTGGTAGACACTCACTAGAAGATGTTTCATGCCAAATATCTTAGCTCTAGCTCTTTGGGTTCTTTAAAAGAAGATTTTTTAAGTTTTTACTATATGCATATAGGGAAAATCAATGACCCCCTGGGGCCGGACCAATTTTGACCCCAGGGCTTTTATTTGAACAAACTTGGTAGACACTCACTAGAAGATGTTTCATGCCAAATATCTAAGCTCTAGCTCTTGGGGTTGTTTAAAAGAAGATATTTAAAGATTTTTCTTTCGGTTGCCATGGCAACCAGAGTTCTGCATGGAATTAAATTTTTTGAACAATTTTTAAAGGTGACCACCAAAGGAACATTCCTGTGAAGTTTGGATGAAATTGGCTCAGTGGTTTATGAGGAGATGTCATTTAAAGCAAAAGTTTACGGACGGACGACGGACGGACAGCCGGACGCCGGACGAAAAGCGATCACAAAAGCTCACCCTGTCACTTTGTGACAGGTGAGCTAAAAATGTAATGATAAGTTGAATTTGTTCTGCTACACACAAAATATTATTGAATTCATCAATGAACTTCAATGCACACATATAGGACAAGTCAAGTATGCAGGTAATACAGAGTCCCGTGCTACTTACTTGAGACTTTATGGAACAAGGATTTTTCTTTTAGTTCTTGTACAAGTGGTTTAAAAACAATTTTAATGAATAAGTCAGATGTCCTTTCGTGCAAACACATTGAAAGATTTTTACAGACCATTAAATTTTTACAGGGGCTATTCAAGCCAGGGGGTAGGGTCTGACGACCAAGTGTCTGTGCTTCTGTTATGTCTAGGTGTTATGTCATGTGTGATTACTATTTAGTCTTCAGTTTACAATTTTGCTTATTTGCTGTAAAAGTCAGTGGCCCTGAACAATTATGTTCCATTATTTTTATTTTTTTAGTTGTCTTAACTTATTTTATCCCTAACTTATTATTAGTAGTAGTGCTGATGAAACTAAAAAGTGGTTTATTTAAATTTATTTAGAAAACAATTCTTATCAAACAAGGCAGTCTGAAGGACAGCTAAATCCTCTTCCCCAGTGGACATGAATGTGTACTTATTGACCTTTAACAAACCATGACCTTGATAGTAATTTGAATTATTTGTGCCAAGCTATTTAAAATCTTCTATAAAGTCAAAAAGTTATGGAGAATATTTAACATTGACCTTTGGGGTAGAAACCGGGATGTTGGGTTCTGCACATCGTGTCAAAATGCTGATGATTTCTGCAAGGTCATTTTAAAAACATTACAGCGTTTTAAAAGTTATGGAGAGGCCATTAAATGTAGACTTTTTAACATTTGACCTTTAAGTGTGACCATGACCTCAGGATTAACAACCCAATTATTGCGCTCTGCACATCGTCTCACAAAAGGGATCATTGGTGACAAATTATTTAATTTTTTTTTAGTGGTTTTAATGTTATGGAGCGGACACGAAAGTGTAACGGACAGACAGACTGACAGAAGAAGGCCATTCCTATAATCCCTTTCCAGCTACACAGAAGGGGATTAACCCATTACACGATATACACGCCTTTTATCACCTTTTTCAACCCCCCCCCCCTTTTTGTTGTCTCAAAATGATGAAAAAATGCCTTATTTAGGCCCCCATTGAACACTTGTTTTTGTTTGAGAAATGTTGTTTGGGCCATCCTTAAAAAAATGTTTGTTTGCAGTAACACGACCAACTCACAAAATTTGCCCCTACTCAAATTTTTTTTTCATGGTCTGGATAAAAAATTTTTTTTTTGAGTCAAAATTATGCCTTGTGCTTTGTTTTCGTTCTTTTAAAGGTTAATAGAAGAAATAAAATGTAGTTCTTATTAAATTAGAATTCAGTTATCAATTTATTTATTGTTACCAGATTATCAAAGCATATATTATCCAGCATTTTGAAAGTCCATGTTTTTTGGGGAGTACAGTTCAATAAAAAAAAAAAAAAAAAAAAATCGACCTACCTACCCACCTTGAAAATTCTGGGTCGGGTTACTGCAAACAAACATTTTTTTAAGGATGGCCTTAAAAAAGTGACCACTTTTTCGGCGCGCCCCCCTATCCAAAAGATACATCAGGGGGTTGCAAGAAGGGGGATGTGCCCCCTTCTGTTTGGGGGGTCTGAAGGGGGGGGCAGCAGTCCCCCTAATTGCCAAGAAAATTTTGGACTTGCGAGACGCTATCGATCATAAGGTAACGTGTAACCAAGGCTGAAAAGCCTTTCACTCTATATCAATCCATTGAGAAGTTGCAGCACTTTGAAATCAATTTTGATGGAAAAAAATCAACTTAAACTAGTGATTTTTGGCAATTTTGAGATGTCCCCTCGCTGCCATGGTAACAGAAAATTTAAGACTGAGCACGTTGTTACAAAGTCAATAGTCCAGTCAACATTAGTGTCAAGTTTGATTCATATTAAAGCAGTTTTTATAGTTTTATAGCAATTTGAACTTGTAACAGGAGACTTTTCAATGAAAACAGCCATTTTTCACAAAATGCTCATGAAGTAATGGGTTAACAAACTATCACAATAATGTGACTAGTTTTGTTTGTTTGTTTTGGGTTTTACGTCACATCAACACAGTATAGGTCATATCGCGACGTTCCATTTTTACTGGTGGAGGAAGACCTCAGGTGCCCTTCCGTGCATTATGTCAGGCACGAATTGGCACCTGAGCAGAACCACCGCTTTCCGTAAGCTAGCTGGATAGCTTCCTCACATGAAAGAATCCAAAGTCCCTGTCGGGATTCGAACCCACAGCAGTGAGGGGCAAGTGGTTTGAAGTCAACGACCTTAACCACTCGGCCACGGACGCCCCAATGTGACTAGTAATCTTATAAATCTGACTTTTCTCAAACTAAAACTAGGCTTCTTTCTTTTCATGTATTGCACCATGGCTTGTAGGACTAACTGAAGCCATGGTTGCATCAAGTTAGTTGTACTTATCGACTTCCGACATGACACGTCGGCAAAGCATATCTTACGTGTGGCTTGTTTAATTCTTTATCCTCCCCAAACCCAAAGCATTTCGGTCATTTTCCACAACATTTATTTAAGATACATTGGAGGATTTTTAGATTTATTTTTTCTACATTGACGTTTGAATCCATTATGATTTGCTTTGAGAAAATACATTACTTGCTCGCTGATTGGATGTCCGAGTTAAATTAACCAATTGTATTTCATGTAAATTAGCGGCATGCTAGTTAGACTGGGACCAATCATTAAAATTTACTGGCCTGAATTCCAATTTCGAATTTATTCTACAATATATTTAACTAAATTTTCTTAAAAGTTTCACTGGCCCGAACTAATTTTCACTGGCCATGGGCCACCAGGCCAGTGCTAAATTCGGTAACTGTGGGACAATAACTCACATTGTTTCCGTATTTAATTTTGGTTGTGAACTGAATCAAAATTCTTATAAGTTATATTTAATTTCGGAATCGAAATGGGCACTTTCAACAGGCTGGTGAAAATGCCTGATGGGGCTTAGACATAAAAACATCATATTTCTATATAAGTAATTAATATGTTTCTTTCTCACTTGTTATGTTTATTAAGCATTGATATATTATACAAATCAAAATATTTTGGTTATCTTTTATTTTCTTAGAATTATTATCCGATGTGCGATTCCGCGCATGCGCGCGACGAGACTTTAAGTGTCCGATCCTTGTAATATAACTCCGTGCTTCCATTAACCTTTAAAAGAACGAAAACAAAGCACAAGGCATAATTTTCTGATTCAAAAAAAATTTTTTGAGTAGGGGCAAATTTTGCGAGTCGGTCGGGTTACTGCAAACGAACATTTTTTTAAAGTTGGCCTGACGGGCATTTTCACCAGCCTGTTCAATGCATCGTAACATATATCGTAACATATCGTTGCACCTCTAATTAAATCTATGTCCCTAATTTTTGTACAAAATATCACTGAAGGAGAAAAATTTTCTATATAATTTCAATAAAAAACATATAGTCACAAAATTACAAACAAAAACACTGGATAATTTCAATGAAAAACATATAGTCACAAAATTACAAACAAAAACACTGGATCATAATTTGACAACATTCATAAAAATACGGCCGGACCGAGTTTGTTTAGGGCCGAGTTGACAATAATTTATCGTGCAAAATGACACAAATTGAGTGTATTTTAAAAGTTATATTTTATTGTTACACAGATGTATATCTGAAAAACTAGTTCATGCAAAATATTTACTTAGACAATCTAGATTCTACCTTTATAGTCCATGTTTTGAAGACTTGACTTGTGTTTTGATTTTCGAGAACATGTTTTGTAAATGGCACGAGGGTGTGACAATCAAAAGACAAAATAGATGTGAAGAAATACGTCCCAATACAATTATCTAAATGTGAGCAGATTGTACATACTTGTTTAAAGTATATTTAAAGTAGAACTGAAATGAAAAATTATACAAAATTTCTCCACAATTAGCCTAAACGATTTTAAGTCTCCCTTCTAGTAAATAAACTCGTCCGATCTGCATCATGATGACGCATTGATTCCCGCTAAATTATGTAGATTCTAGCTCCGAAATCAAAGTGGAAACATCATTCAAAATAAAAGCACAGGCAATTTTCACAATCAGTATCCCTTTATAATTATTAAAATATTTTAAAAAAATAATTTAAACAATAATCTACTCGATATTTTGCAATTCATATTAAAATCACTTTTTGAACACGTAACAGCGTAAAGATTATTTTAGAGATTAATGTGCGCGATTTTTTGAAGATATATTTTTGTTCTGCATCCAGTAAAACACTTAGAGATATTTTGAATCAAACTTTATCAGGTGGTGCCTTTACTATGTAAGTTATAAGTAAAGCTTAAACTATGTTATTTTATTAAGACTTGCTCACATAGTTAACCCTGATAATAAAACGGTCATTTTTTGATGTTCAACAAGGGAAATGCATTCAAATTCCAGACGGGGTTTTGGCATTGTATCTTTGTAGCTGCTACTTTTCCAGGGGTCTCGTAGATAAATTGAATTTTGTTTAATTTTCACCTTATTTATATCCAGACCTCTGAACTACTGTAGATCTAGAAATATCGATAATCTTAAAATATTTTCCCCGTTACGGCACGGATTTATATAATCCGTGGTTACGGGCAGTTTATAGTATGTTCAACAGGGATTTTTTTCAAGGATTTTGGGAACATGACCCATACCCATGGATTTGGGAATTTTAGCAGTGTTTTGTAAAAAATTGGGGAAAAATGCATCACGGGAATTTTGCAAATGGATGCAAAGAATCACTGTCTATGATAAGAACTTCAAACACTTAAGCACTACTGTATTAAAGTGAAGAAGCCCTTATTTGCGATGATTTTAGAAAATATAAATATTTTTATTTAGTAACTTTCAATTGGGGATTTTTTCCTGTGGATTGGTAAGTTTGGCTTATAGCCGTTATTGGGTCATATTCCAAATTGAAAATAGTATATAAGTTAGTAACTTATATACTATTTTCAATTTGGAATATGACACAATAACGGCTATAAAATAAGTCAAAAAATTCTTGTTCAAAATTGATATTTGAACATACTGATAATTGTTCTACGCTACAGTCTGACCGTCAGATGTAAATAAGACGTATTGTAGTAGGTACTAAGCACAGAGAAGATATTTACGTTTGAAACTCTATATACAGTCAGTTGTGCATTCTCTAATTCAAATTAAACAAAGTCAGATTTATCTAGATTTCAATATTTTTGCAATAAAGGTTGGTTTTTTTATACCAAAGGTTAGCATAGAATGTCTTTAAATAACTGGACAACTCTCTTATTGATTTACTGATTTTCAAAGCGCGCAGTACTTAGCCAGTACATGAATTGAAGATCTCTCCACTTCATTTGAGGCGTAGGCCTAATTAAGCTGTTTTCATAAGAGCTCTGTAATTAAGTTATCACTGGGACCAAAAAAAAATCTAAAAAAAAAAAATAAAAAAATGAAAGGATGGTGCTTTTTACGGCACCTTTTATGACATTTATTTTTTACTCTTTTCAGAAACTTTTAGAATGTCATTGTCCGAGAAATCATCTGAAATTTCCCGAAGCTACAGTCACGAGGAGGTCCGAGATGAACTGGATAGACTGAACAGACAACTCGAGGAGATGAAAGAAACCATTCTTAATACAAGCGGTGAGATTCTGTAGTGTTTTTTCAATCAGGTAAAAATAAGAAAAAGGCTTGCAAGCCAATAACTTGAATAAGATTATATGAATGCATTAATGATTTCAAGTGATTTATTTAGTTGCATCCAGTAGATCTACCCAAAGAAAAATGTTATTAATTTACACTGAAATATCAGCAATAAAAAAATCATAGCAATTGTTGTGTGCAAGTCTGCAGATTAGTCCAATTTTACAATATCACTTATGAATTATAAAACTGTTACATGTTTTGCAATAAGTACAATTTGCCGATCATCCGTTCATTTCGTTTGGCTTACCTTTATCCATACAGGTGAATTTGGAACTGTTTACTTGTAATGTTTGCGCTTCAAAGGTAGAATGACGTCAGCGATTATCTCCCAATAGCAGTTTTCTTTAAAATCATGCAGTTTTCGCCAAAAAAAGTTGAATTTACACAGACGCTTTTACTTCTCAAATTAGCAATTTAAGCGGTACTTTTTCCTAAAATAAAGAGGCTAAGACCTCTTCCCAGTTAAATGAGAAAAACCCAAACAAGTTAGTATGAAGGGCAGCGTCTACTACTCTTTTAATAAGCCAGTCTTTTGTAACGCCATGGATGAAAGCGTTTTTATCTGCGAGAATTTACCCAGGCCTAGCCATAAAGAGTGAGACTGAAAAAAGGCGCTGGACCACCAACCATACTAAATACATTTGTACGTATAAGGGTATAATTATATCGGACAAGGCGCTCGAATGATTAAATGCTAAAATCTCGCCTTTTCATCCGACGAAATGAACTTTAAAACGTGAAATTTACTCTTCACACATATTTATATACAATAATGAATGGAAAAATGTAAGAATCAGCGAAAAAAGTGATTTTATTTCTACTTTGTGAAGCGTCTAAAGGTACTGCTCCAACACTGCAGTGAGTTAAATCCCACCTTAATACGTTGTCATTCAAGGAATAGCGAATTACATGTATCTAGGAAATTCTTAAGATCCGTGCATGTTTTTATATTTCAGTCCGCGCACATTTACTTGATGCTGACCTAGCTACATTATTTGATCCGCGAATAGCAGAGGAATTGCAGACAGCAGAAAAGAATTGTGATAAATGTATGAAGTTGTTTTATGGAGAAAAGGCAACGGTATAAATCTTCTAGAGGGAAAAAATGAAGAAAAAACAACATTAAACATATATGGTTACAGAATCTTGTTAAGGAACACACATATTGAACCTTTAACTTTTCAATAAGATATCTAGTGATAGTCATGCTTATTTAGAGCAGCAACAAACAAACAACAATACGCAAGATAGAGACATTGAATTTGTTTTATATGTATATGTAAAAACACTTACAATTGACGAGTACGGACTGGTTCATCTTCGATGTAGCTTGTCTTGAGTTTTATCACAGAAATAAAAGTTTAAAGTTTTTGTTTTTATCATAGAAAAAAATGTTATATTAAAGTTGTTTACAAGAAAGTTGTTAAATATTTCTTTCTACTCAAATAAAGTAACAATACAATCAACGTTTTATATCCAATCTAGCACGATATACACCTAACACAGAATATTCATAAAGAAGTATTTCGATCAGATAAGAAAATATATAAAAATGTAATATAAGTTGTTTACATACAAAACAGATGGGTTATAATGACTGTCTGAGGCAACAGATTGCTGCATGATTTTTCAAGTTCATTGTTCTCGCCACTTTCAATCTGTTTATATTTACACAAAACATATTGTAATTGTGTGGTCATTTTGTCCTGCTTTTTATTTTTCCTGTCTGGCTGGAATATAATTAAGGTCAATTCGTCCCTTCAATTTAGCATTGAACTAACCTACCGAGCAAACAGTCGTTTATAAGCAGGAGGGTCCGTTTATTAACTTAACACCAATTCCCCTGACTTATGAGTTTGACACGTGACTGCTTTTCGGACAGTTTTAATATTGGCAATAGCACCTTCACTCTATAAGTCATAGTTCTTTTATTTACATTCAAACGAATGCTTTATGTAGACGAACGTTTTATGGAATGGAAATAATATCATTGGATCTCTAAATAACAGACCATAAGAATTATGGAAATCTTGGTTGGAAAACTAGTATACACCGGGTAGTTCCGGGAAGTAGACTCAGTGGTTCATATATAAGCTGCATCACAAACAAATAAATAAATGAGCCGCGCCACGACAAAACCAACATAGTGCGTTTGCGACCAGCATGGTTCCAGACCAGCCTGCGCTTCCGCGCAGTCTGATCAGGATCCATGCTGTTCGCTATCAGTTTCTCTATTTGAAATAGAGTTGGTAAGCGAACAGCATGGATCCTGATCAGACTGCGCGGATGCCCCGGCTGGTCTGGATCCATGCTGGTCGCAAACCCATTATGTTGGTTTTGTCGTGACGCGGCTCAAATATGTTTAAATCAAGCTGATTGGTTATCCCTTTGTAATAATACGCTTGTAAAATATTGGCAAATGAAGAAAAATATATATTAAATGCATATAGAAAAAAATAATAGTAAGAGCACGAGGCTATCTGATTTGTACGAGGGGGCGTTGCCCCCGAGTATAAATCAAATTGAGTGTTTTGGTGTTCTTTCTCTTTTGTATCATAGGCAAAAATTGTAACACGTTCTCTGTTGTCACAATATGAAACCCTAGAAAAAAGTGACCAGTAAACGAGCATCTGAATATGCACTCCAGTTAAAGGACTCTGCATGACAGACAGACAGACAGACATTTTATTTCAATCAAAAAGGCTTATAAGCCCATGATGACATAATACAGCATATTTACAAGATAACAAAGATGCATGTATATGTATACGATACTTTCAACAGAAAGGTCCACATAACATGATATAACACGTAAAATAAAGCAAACAAAATGTAATATATATTTTTTTTACTCATCGAATAGCCTAACCTTTGTCAGGACATACTCTCTATTTGGAAGATATTAACTTTGTGCAAATTTATAAACAAGATTATAAGCCGTGGGAATGGTCAGTACATAACTGGGAAAAGAACATACAAACAAAGTAATAATACAATAGATATTGCTTATCGGTATTGTTATGACTAATTCTAGTCAAAAATAGTGTTTCAATTTCTATTCTTTGAATGAATGGTGGTTTTATATATAAATATATATTTTTAATTTTTACCTATGTGATTCGATTGAAATAAAAGTTGTCACTGGATGGACATAGAAATTTACAGTCAAAAATGTAATTAAGATTGGTATGTTTAGTGTTAAAGAAAAAACGAAAAACTAAAATAGAAGAAAAAAGGAAAATAATTAAAATAAAAATACATTCATAGTATTAAATTGACATTCCAAAAGTTATATCAGCATTTTTAAAGATATAACATCATGGTGCATGAAAGTATTGTACTGATGAATATACTATTTCAGTAAGCATGCTTGTAAATGGAGAAGTCTAGTGGTCGTGCTCTGACAGATGAGGGGAGATAACAAAAAATTGCCTTACTTGACATATATAGTTGCTATTTACTTCCCTTTAATTAAAAGGCGTTTAATTATGTAAGTCAATTGGAATTTAAAATGCATTTTATAGAAAAGTCTTCAGATTGGAGGAAACTGGGGGTCTCCGCCTACTCTATCGTGGACCTGGACTCAACCCAACCCAACCTGGGGCACAGAAGCTCCAATAAGGTCTTCCTTAGCATTAAATGCGATGACATGCTTGCCAGGTGCACTCCCGACCTCGACTTCCCTGGCTAAACGGTAAAAATTATTTTTTACATTTTACCTCAATTAGTTTGGGGAAAAAACCCACTTACCCTTTATTTTCTGGAAAAACAAAACTAAAACATGTATATAGAAAATAGTAGAAAAACCGGGGGAAATGACAGTGAAAACAAATTTTTCATAAAATTTTAAAAAAAAGCCCAAAAATGCTTTTGTTCGGGGGGCCCTTTGATTTTTTGGGTTTTGTGTTTTTTTATGTTTTGTTTGTTTTTTTGGGGGGTTTAAAAGTTTTGGGTGTGGGTTGTTGGTGGGTTTAAAAAATTTCAAAAGCCTAGTTTTTTCTCCCCGGTTTTTTTTCTTGAAGCATTTTAACAACCCAAAAATTTGCATTAAAAATATTCTAAATTAAACTTTGCAAAAAGGGACCCCATAATGCCCCAAAAATGCATAGTATCTTCAAAGGATTTAAACATTTGCCCTTTGTTTATTTTTACTAGCGCGAAAAACCCAGTTTTTCCCTAAACTGATAAATTTAATTTTGACCCAATTTTTATGTATTTTTAAAAAACCCGGATTTTTACCGGGGTTTTCCCAAAAATGGGTTTTCCTTTTTGTTTTAAAAATTTAAATTGATGTTTTTAATTTTTTTAACTTTAGTTTAAAAATTTTAAAAATTTGGTTTTGTTTTTGTCTTGATTTTTTTTAAAATTTTTTGGTTTTTGTTTTGGTTTGTTTTTTTTTTTTTGTTCTTTAAAAATTTTAAAAAATTTAAAAAAAACTTGTTCTTCTTTCGATTTTCTTTCCCCCATATTTTTTTCCCCGTAGGGGTTTTTTAAAAGGGGTTTAGAAAGTAAAAAGTCAAAAAAATTTTTAATAGAACCCTTTTGGTTTGGGTTATTTGCTGAAAAATAATAGTTGATGCTTTTGCTTTCTTTGGTTTTAACAAAAAAGGAAGTGGGGAAAAGTTGGTTTTAAATTTTTTTTTTGTTTGGTTTTAAAAGGGTTTTTTTTTTTTGAAAATTTTTTGTTTGGGGTTTTTTTGATTTTCCCTTTTTTGAAGGTTATTTAAGTTAATTAAAAATAGTTTTCCCCATTTTCCTTTTAAAAAAAGTTTCCCAGCCTTCAAAATATTATAAGCCCCTTCTGTACTAAATAAGGCTTTTGGGGAAACTCCCATGTATATGTATTTGGTTTTTAAAATTTTGGGATTTCTGAAAATGTAAACTTCCCGAAATTATTAATTTGATCCAATAATTATTTCTTTGGAAAACGAAACGTTTTTACAAACCCCAAAAAGTCTTTGGGTTAAATATTTAAATGTTTTTTAAAAAAACCCTTTTTTTTTTTTTTTTGTGTTGGGTTTGGGGTTTTTGTTGTTTTTTGTTTTTTTTATTTTTTTTTTGTTTTAAAAGGTTTCTTTTTGTTCTTGGGTGACTGACAATATTTTTTTAAACACTTTTTTATTTGCTATATATTTTATTTTAACTTCCGGGCCCAGATGGTAATAGTTAAATACATCCCACCCCCCAAATCAAAGATGTAAAAATCTTTTTAAAATTTAGTCTTCCCTTGGAAAATGTTTTCCCCAAGGGGACTAAAGTCTTTTACTTCTGAAAAATTTTTACGTTTCGTTTCTCTATATTATTACTTTGGGGGGAAATTTAAGTGAAAAGTTATTCCCCCATTTTTTGGGCCTCAAAAATTCGTTTAAACCTAAGTTTTACGTTTTTTCCCGGGGTTTTGGTTTGTTTGTGGGTTTTGTTTGTTTTTGTTTGGTTTTGGTGTTTTTGGTTTTTGTGCTTTTTTGGGTTTGATTTTGGGCTACTTGAAAAAAGTTTACCGTAAAAATTTCCCGGAAATTAAAAACCAAGAAAAAGTTTAGCACTGGAAAAAAATTTTGGAACTTTTGGGAAAAACTAAAAAATTTTTTCCTTAAACACATTATACCCGGGAATCTTGAATGTCATTTTTGGGGGTTTTGGGCCCAAGGGGGTTTACCCCTTTACAATTGCTCAAAATTTTCCCCTTTTTTAAAAACTTTCCCTGAAAAAAAATTTTATTTGCGAGGGTGGTGCTTTTGGGGAAAACCGATGTATCCCGGAGGGAAATTTTCTTACGCCCATTTTTATTCATTTTTTGACAAACTGCACCCAAATATATTTTCCCCTTATATTCAAAAAGGGAAAAAGCCAGTAAAGTTTAAAATTTTGTTTTGTGGGGGGGTTTGGTTTTTTTTTGGTTTTTTTTTTGGGTGGTTTTTTGGTTTTGGGGCCGTTGCCGCCCCCGATCCCTTTATTTTTCCAGCCCACTTTTTTTTCCCCGCAACCAGAAATTTAAAAAGTTCCCTTTTTCTCTTTGAAATTTTTTCGGGTTGCCGCATTGATTGTTTAAAATACGGGCAAAATGCCCGGTCGCTCCAGGGGCCCAGGGGGAATAATGCTAAAAATTTGCCCAGAATCCCTTGGGATGGTTTTTCTTTTGGGGGGTTGGTCTGCCGTTGTTTCGGTTGTATTTTTCGGGAAATTTTCCGTTTGTTTTTGGTTTTTGATTTTTTTTGGGGGCTCGAAAACACTAGAAATCTGGACTTAAATAATTTTTCTTTTTTAACGAACACATTGTCTTTTACTCTAAAATAAAAAGGGCCCAATTAAATTTTAAAAATGATAAATGAACACAAGCCCGCATTGCGGTTTAATGGCTGAATTTTAGTTGAAAAACCAGTGTTTCCCAAAAACTAATTCAATTTGTTGCATTTCTATTAAGATGGTAATTTTAACGGAAATAAAATGAAAAATTGTCAGAGATGCTAGAACATTGAAAAAATGTTGATACAAAAATACATGTATATCAACTTGTTTTGACTTATGAAATTATATATCATACATTCCATTAAGTAAAGTGTGATGGGTCATTAAATTTTATCAATTTTAAATAAGTTATTTTGAATTGATGAAAACAGAACTACGAAACCACTCTATTATAAATTATTAAATTCCACTGCCATGAAAAAATGTTTATACCAAAAAATAGCATTACCCCATAGGACAATGTGAAAAGACAATCGAAAATTTCTTAGAATTCTTGCAGACGACTTTTCCTTTACAATATACCCACAACCAGTTGCCTCCCTTTGTCTCCAGGCGAAAGAAAAATGTTTGAACTTCAGTGACCCGGGTAAACTAAACAAAATTTTAAGAAAAAATATTTTTAACAGCGGGGATATTTTGAAATTTTTTTTATTATTTTATTCTTTATTTTATTTCTCTTTAAATGGGGCCCAGTTTTTTTAAAAATTTTGGTTTTTCCTTTAAAGGTTTGGTTGTTTGTTTTTTAAAAAAATTTTTAAAAACAAAATGGGTTAAAACCCATTTTTTTCATATATAAAAATTTCCCATCGGTATGGACTTCATGTTTTTAAAATAGTTTTGCCCAGTCATGTTCTGGATAATTTTAATAAAACTTTGGAATATGGGAATGAATTTTTAAAAATTTGGGAACAGGGATATACGGGAAACATGATTAAGTACAGTAATGTTTAAAAGGGGGGCCCAAAATAGGAACATGGAAAAACGGGAATTTTTCAAGGGAACAAAAATTTTATATGATATGATAAAAAGTACTGTTTGAAAGGGGACATAATCTTTAAAAAATATGTTTTAAATTTAAATTGAAAATTCATGA
This sequence comes from Ruditapes philippinarum, assembly GCF_026571515.1. Taxonomy (NCBI): domain Eukaryota; kingdom Metazoa; phylum Mollusca; class Bivalvia; order Venerida; family Veneridae; genus Ruditapes; species Ruditapes philippinarum. Next base: position 164,281 of record NW_026856561.1, on the reverse strand, counting down.
GGGGTTATAAAAATTGTTTTTTCCGGGTTTGTTGTTAATTTGGGTGATGGTTTTTTGAAAAGGACGGGGAATTTTTAAAAAACATAAAAATTTTAAAAAAGAACATAAAAAGGTAAAAAGGACAAACCCAAACACTGTTTGTAGGGGTTTGGGGCCATTAAGAACAAAAAAGTAAAGGATATAAAAATTTAAAAAATAGATCAAAAAGACATGAAAACAAAATAACAAAGAAATGTGATTATTTTAAAAAAATAAATGTATGGGAAATTTTGGTTTAATAAAATAACATGAATGTTTGGGGGTTTTTTGGTTTATGTTTTTGGGTTTTGGTTTTAAAAAAAAAAATGTTTTAAAAAAATGTGTTTTAAAAAGAATTTTGTTTAAAAAATTTTTAATTAAAAGCTGTTAAAAGGTTCGATTTCATTTTAAATTTTGGGAAAACCCGGGTTTTTGGGCCCTTTTTTTTTTAAAAATTATTTATTAATAGAAAAAATTAAAATTTTTGATTTTCTTTCCCCAAATGTAAAAAACCCAAATTATTTTTTTTTTAACAAAAATTCTTCATATACTAGTAAACTACTTTTTTATGGTTTTTATTTTTATAAAATTTCTAATAAGACTTTGGTTTTTCCGTTTCAACTCTTTTTTTAAAATTTAGGACAAAAGTCTAGCTTTAAACAGGCATTTTTTCATCCCCCCCTTTTTTCCCAAAACGTATGGGCACAAAAACCCACATCTAAATTTACTGAGCTGATTGTTTTTAGGGGAAATTTTGGTTTTTCTTTTTTAAAATCTTTTTTGTTTTGTTTGTTTTTAAAATTTTTGGGGGTTTTTTCTTTTTTAACTGCATATTTTAATGTTCTATTTTTTTTTTCCCCAAAATTTGCTCCCAAAACCTTTAGATGACAAAATTACTACAATTCATTAAAATCATCAAATCTAAACTAGACATTAAAACTTTATACTTTGGGAATTTCCCAGTTTTTACACCCTAGAATTTTTTTATTTCTACATGCCCAAAAAAATCTTATAGTTTCAGCCGTTTTGAAATTCCAACTGCTAATCTATCCATTTTGGGAGAAAAGTTTTCCCCTTTTGTTTTCCCTTTCGGGGGACCCATGAAAGTTTCACCATATAAAGCTCTTTTGGGAGTTATTTTCCCCCAAACCCAAAGGAAAGAACCTTTTTGCACGATTTGTAGGGCTTTTAACGGTGAAAGTTTTAAAAAATTTGCCCCCTTAAAATTTAAGGTGGCTGTCATAAATTTTTAAAAAATTTAAGGCTACCCCCAATTTTTTTGCTTTAGCAATACCCAGTCCTAAGGCTCTGCCGGCACTTTGAACAACATATTTAGCAGTCAAATCAAAGTCAAGAAATTCATTGAGCATTAAACCAAGGTATGTATTGTGACCAACCATCTTTAGAAAGTGATCTCCGCATTTAAAGCAACAATCCGATCTGCCAACCGACCGTGGAAGAAAATGTACAATATTACTTTTTTTCTGGGTTAACAATCATTGTATTGGTAGAACACCAATCTGCTAAAACATTTAACATATATTGAAGGTCTGCTTCATTTGCAGCAATGAGCACAATATCGTCAGCATATAATAAAATACAAACTAATTCGTTATCTATAGTAACGCCTTTACCAGTGTTTTTCATTTTTAGAACTACATCGTTGATGAACTTGTTAAAAAGAATAGTTGATAATGAACAACCTTGACGAAGACCAGAGTTAGTTTCGAACCACCATTTTGCTCATCTGCTAAAACATTATTAGATTCCGACCAGGATGAGAGCCTGTTATTCAAAACTGAACAATAAATTTTACATGGAGCAAGAAAAGTGCTATTTTCCTCTAATGATAAACGGGTCTCGAGGGTCATTCGTGCCCTAGATTTGGGGGAGTAATTATTCACTTTTCCCCAATCTGAAGGCACAATTTTCTTTTGTGAGACAATTTATTATATTAGAATATTGTAAAAATGAAACTGAACAATTGTTTCTAAAAATATCAACGGAATATATCAAATCCTTAGCTTTACCAAGTTTTGTCTGACATATTGCCAATACGCTCCCCCCCCCGCCCCCCCCCCTCCCGACTTTTTAAATGAAATATTAACATTAAAACATCACCAATTTTCAGAAACAACCCTCCATAGGGATAAACCTTTTCTTGGGACTGAGCAACGCCTACCCTACCTATAGTTTTCCAAAAATTTTCTTGTTAGTTTTATTACAATGGACACAAAATTTATTTGGACAAATCAACCCGATTTAAAACAGTTTACCTTTACCTCACGATAAAATTTTTTACGTGCTAAAATAAAGGCTGTTTTTTAAAAACATTTTTAACAGAAACCTGTTTACATTTTAACCAGTTATTTTCTTTCTCACACAGAATTCCATAGACGGGATAGGTTGTCGTTCCACCATGGTTTACCAAGTTGCCGTTTTTTATTTGAGGACTTAAACAGATTTATAATTTAAAATATCGTACATTTCCTTTCTTAACATACTACATAAATCTGAATATCATTCTGAGATTGTAAACTCTGTTCTAGTATAAAAATAGTACTATGAATATTATGTATAACAATGTCTTCACTTAATTTTTTTTAATAGTTTTGTATTCTAAAAAAACTTCATGATAGTGTTATCGTCTGCTGTCACATCTTAGTGACTGTGTTAACACGTCTGCAAGCGGGGCTAATCAGTCAGTAGATACAAACAGCGTGGCACTAGACATGTTACAAACGAAATTCATTGTAAAACAGGTATACGCTTTTAAAGGACCACACGAATTAATTAGCAGGATACTACGAAAGACCGGTGGTGACATTTTCCCGTTCACAAAATTCTTTGATTTCACGTTTTCATATTTTCATTTTTTTCGGGTTTTTTTAAGAAAAATCGTAAATTATAAATTTCCCAACAAATTCCATTAAAATTCAATATTTCACCCCCAAAAACAATAAAATATTTTAAATCTTGAAATTAATTTTGGTGAACGGGGAAATGTCACCCCCGGGTTTTTGTGGTATCATGGGTTTAAATTTTCTGTTTAAAATTCCCTTTTGTGTAGGAAAAAAGGGAAATTTTACAAAAAAATTTTTTTAAGGGGTGGACCCTTAAAGATTTTTTAAGAACGCTTTCTCAAGTTTTTTTACATATCACTTTAAAAAATAAAATAATTTCATACCTTCTTTATGTACATTGCTAAGGATACATAAATCCTCAGGATGAACGAACTGGTATAAAGATTTCCCGCACAAATCCGCCGTGGAATACCCAAGAGGTGATCTAAAATTTTCAAATTAAAAAAAAAAAATAAAGAAATCGCAGACATAAAACATAATTAGGATACAAATGGTTAATGATTCACTTACAAACTATTCGATTTCAACAAGTTGCCTTTGTACAGCTTCTAATTTATCAACAACAAATGTAAATGAAACTGAATGATATGTTTTAAGAATTTTATGGTATTAGAATCTACCAGAATTTGCAGCGGAGAAATTTTCTATTAAGATTGCCGAGAAATTTTTTTATTAAGATTGCCAATGTAATCACTTACGAGTCCTCTATTTCCTTAAACTTTAAATCGAGGTCATGTTTGCTCCAGAAAACGTCATTTCTTTCATCGTTAATGACGTCATTTCCTGTCTTAATGAATGGCTGACAATAAAGCATCAACACGCTCTTAGATGTGCGTGTAGTATGTGGCATTTCTGACAAATAATACTTAACCCCGCTGCAGTGAAGTTTCTGAAATGAAATTTTAGATTCTTTTATACTGTTTAATAAGAAAGTTTTCGAGGATTTGCATATATGCATACCCACAGCCGAATACTTTAAATCAACAATAATAAACATATCCAATGGCGTAACGTCGTTAGAATGTGGAAACGTTAAGTGATAACGTTTTTAAAAGTGTATATATACAACACATTTTTCAACTCTGAAGACTGAACGGGAAAACAAGTAAAATAGTTTCTCTTTTGAACTCGATTCGCTCTTGACGGGTTGCCTTAAAGGGTTGAGGTATCAGAATTGTGTGTTAGTGCGTCATAAAACCAAACCAAACCAAACCAACAAACAAATAAAACTCGATTCGGCATGCAAAACTCTGAATCTTTGTACTTGAAATAAATTCAACTTCAAAAGTCATAACTATACCAACTTACTATGTAACCTGGAGTGTTACCATGGTAACATCTTATTTTACAGAAGAAGTTTTCTATTTTGTCTCTAGATGGACAGTCGGAACTAGCGGGAGGCATTCTGTCGTCTGCTTCGCTTGTAGAACGAACCTACATGTATAATAGAAAATGTGTACATGTATGTATCAATATAATATTTGATATGCTAGCACAAACAGTTCATATTCAACGGTAAGCATTAAGTTTGTAAATTTTTATACAAACTTCTTTAGCCAGTGCGTTTAAAGGCACATTATGCCTCAGAAGTCATAACTTTTTTTAATGCTTTAGAAATGTGAAACATGCGTTTCATATTTTATAGTGACTTAGAGCATATTTATAAGATGTTAAGTAAGTGAAGAAAATATCAATAACTTCATGTGCAGTAATGTGTCGTTAAGGTAACGAAGTGTCAACAAAGTAGTATTTTGACTTCCATACACAATACTTAATCACTATACAATGTAATTATAAACCAATTGCCAAAAAGCAAAATAAGCAAAAGGTATTTCATCTATATGACTAATGACTCACAATTAACGTTTTGGAAAATAATAGCATTTCGAGGGCTTAATGGGCCTTTAAACAAAATGGTATTTTATGACTACAACAATGTTCCGCTACAAGGTTACTGAATTGGAATTTTACTTAGTTTATCAAACATAGTTGTTAAATAATAATCATGATTGTGTTATTCTTTCACACATTCAAAAGTATTACATCACAAAGTATTCAGAGAAAATTGAGGTGCTTTAAAGAGTTAAAGATTCACACACAATTCATAAAGAAATGGTTTCTACATAAGTATCACTTTTCGGCATGCTCATTGTTTCTACCCAAAACGAATTGGACTATTTCTAATTAGGAAATCCTCACGCTTTCGATAATAAAAGGGAATTCGTTTTCTACCACTCATTTCTTGCATATTGCACATAGATTTTTTGTGCTTCTATATTCCTATTTCTACCCGTCAGAGATACTAGAAGACCGTAACTCTTGAAATTCTTGGATCAAATCTTAAACGCTTTTGCCAGCAATACACGGGCCACGAACCAAGCCAGTTGTTCCCTGTTGTTCAAAGACCAATCAATACACATGGACTGCTAAAATGGAAGTTAGGCAAGTCCATTCATGTAATTAATGAGTGTGATTTTTTTATAGCAGATTGTAGAATATACTGTATAATGTTAAGTTTTACCTCGAGGGCGTTCTTTACCGCCTGAAAATCCTCTGGATGAACTATACTGTACAAACATCGATGCATCAAATCAACCTGTGAAAAAATATAAATCTGCCATTGTATAAAAATAGTTATTTATTGATAAAAATTTCTTTGTTCATCTGTTAGCTTCTTAAGTTTTGGTTGGCTACAGACATTTTACTAAATTCCTAACTTTTATATACTAAACTTTAATGCATCGGAATCAAGCAGTTACGTTTTATGAGTAAGAAAATGGTCCGCTCTAACAGTTAGTCGAGAGTGCTTGTTTGTCCTCAACGACGTTTATACTTTATTAGCATAACTGATGTTCAAATTCAAATTCAAATTTTATTTGTAAATAAATGCCTCCAAAATATAACTTATACGATATAACATCATATGTTTAAGGTTGTAACATGGTATTATACATTTCACGTTTCATAATTGCAAGTGCAAAAAAAACAAAAGATCTTATTTTATCATCATCAGTACACTGAACACGGCATTAAATTACAAAAATCTGCATATTCAAATCTACCATTATATATACCAGCTTGGTAAAAATTGTTGTCGTTTCATGTCTATATTTGTAACATTTAAAGAATACATGAAATTCATCTTCAAGACATCGTGTATCTAAATTAACATAGCAATATTGACAATAAAGATCTTCTCTTGGAAGACCATTACTAGTTTGACGTCCAGTTTCAATTTAAAACCTATAGCTATGACTTGAACAACGGAATTTTGCAAATGCTTTCCTTATATAAAATGGTAGATTAATACATAAATATCTTTCAGGATTTCACATAGTTTTGAATTGTTGATATGTATCACAACGAGACGAATCATTTATCTGTTGATATATAAAAATTTTGCAATTTACAATCAACAAGTCTTCTTGCTTAAAGCAAGACAGAAAAACTTTGATATCATTAATAGTGTTATTTAACCAAACAAACCCAAAGCCATATCTATATAACAAATTTCTAATAGAAGATGTCCAATTAATTCTTCCTACACTATCCTTTTATTTAAACACTGAATAACAATTTCGCGAATTCTTGGATATCTATTATCAGGCATACATATGATGGTCAATACACAATAGAAGTCTATCTCATTCCCCAAACGCTACCTAATCAATTGACAAAGAAACCTTACAATATTGAATCTGAACTTGCTCTAAAATATCCGGATATTCACTACCATATACTTCCGCTCCATAAAAAAAAGACAGTGAGAATAGGCTTGAGAATTGAATCAAATAATTAAAAAAAAATGTGTAAAAAAATATCCAAAAGTTATCTGGTATGATTTAATAGCAAAAATAGATTTTTTTGCTTGTGTGGCAAGGTTTGCTTTTGCTTAGACCATGAAAGTTGTAAGTAGAAAGGTGTAAATTATAATCCCATATTCTTATAACAAGACATTATATTTACAGATACACCATTATATGACCACCGTTCGTATGACCGTAATGAACGGTCATTTCTAAACACGATTATTTCGGTTATCGACTGATCTATAGTCATTCCCGTATTACTGCAAAATTCTGCGATGGTACCTAATTGTAATTGCATTTTAATTGCTGTTTCGGCGCAATTTGCAACGTTATCTGCAAAATACATCATGGATTTGATGTTCGTAGGCAACGAGATAACTCATTAATATAAAGATTGAAAAGTATTGTACTATAGTTACGTCCCCTTGCCATGGTAAAACCGCTTAGTTTTACTGTATGCAATTATATATTCATCACTGACGATATAAAAAGATGTAACAAACTTTTTGCATTTCCTTGGTACAGTATTTCATAAATTAGTTAAACACTGTAACTGAGGTTGAACTGTACTGCTCAGTGACATGAAATAATGACTCACAGGATTAAATTATATAATTTAATGTAGGATAGCAAAAATTGCCAAATTAAGTATCATTTCGAATCTTTATTAATTAACATGTAAAACTGACGTTTGACCTTTCCCATGGCTTGTTTCAAGAGTATAAGTTTCCTTCGTAAAAAGTTCACTTCGATGAAAAAAAGGTAAAAAATACTTAATCATTGTTTTGAGTAGCTTAAAGTTTGACAACAACCTTCGGAAACATTAAATATGACAAATTAGCGTTTATTGGTTTCCTCAAGAGGTGGAAACATTAGAGATAAATCGCAGTTTTACCATCTGAAGTGGAATTAAAATATTTAGGATTAGGATGGAATCCTTTATTTATACGCGAAATGGCTTGTTGAAACGCGGAAAGATCAAATAGACATGGAATTATTTCTCACCGCGTTGACAAATGGTGACACGCAGCGTGATCCGCGACCTCCCCGTTCATGACTTGGTAGATAAAATAAAAGTTTGTTTGTTTGAGTGATAGTGAGAAATTGAGATAATGGGATACGATAAGTTTTTTTCATTTTTACATAATTTGCTGCAATCAAGAAACTTTTCATGTGAAAAAAGTATAAATTAAATAATAATAATAATAATAATACATAATAATACATAATAATACATAATAATACATAATAATGATGATGATGATGATGATAAGGCAGATATTTATAGGTAATAAAGTATGTAGTTCATGATCATACCTGGCAAAATCCTGTAAACTTTGAAATATTGTCTGTGACAAACATAATGGTTCCATCCGTAGAGGCCAGGAGCACAAAACCATCGATAACCTAAAAACAGCATATACATAAACTAATAAAATATGACACATGCAGTATTATTCATTATTATTCATTCCCGAATTATAAGGGGGGGGGGGGGGGGCGGCGTTGCGAAATGTGTTATGCGCTAAATTGTAGTTCTCTTTTAGGTAGATTGAATCACAACACAATGTTCCGTTTTATATTTTAATGTTTCTTTCTTAGTGGATTACCACAAATAATATATATCATAATTATACACAGGTTATCCTGATGTTAACAAATTGATATTAAAAACAGTAACAATATTTTCTAGTGGAAAGCCACAATACAATGTTATCACTTGGAAATCCAAAATCTAACTGACCCTAAATTTTCTACATATGTATCTTTACAATAATTTTAAAATTGATTTCGTTTTAACTGACCAATAGAATTTTAACATTTTTGTGTCTTAAATAACAAAATAACCAATCAGGTTTCAATACAAAATAATGTAACATAGCAACATAGAATTTATAACAACGATCATCACCTGGATATTTTATCAGTCATAAGGTTTAACAACATGATAAGTACAGACAGCTTAATTGACCTTATCACCTTATCACCTATATATTATAAAACGTTTAGCACAGTTGATTGGACAAAGAGGAAAAACCGCATTTTAATCTTCCAGTTACATAATTTTGAATTTGACATCTGTTATTGAAACATATAATATTTGTAACTTAACATATTTGAAATTTCACAAATTTTGTTTTGAAAATATGACCTTTTAGAAAATGATTATATATACAAATATTTGTGTTTAAAAGAAAATCATCATGCATATCTATTCTTTTTTTTATAAATGAATTTTATCATTTTTCGGCTGCTCAACACTTGGAGGATATTGAATATTAAATACTGAATTAAGTTAAATACTGAATTTATTTAACGAGTTGAACAAAAGTATATTATGCAAGCCTCGAGCTTGATAAATTTAGGTATGAACTTACAAGAGTTTTTAATATCAGTAGAAGTAAATAAATTTGACATTGACGTGCGCCCCTGCTATGTTTGCATAACGCAGATAACGTCGCGTCAAAATATATGCTAGGCAGTGCAAGACGCCGCAAAAGCTGGCACGGGTATTCTTGCATATCAGACAGGATTATCTACCGTTTCGACGGTGGTAGAAAACCCTGTCTTACACCCCCATGTAAGACAAGTCGCGTGCTTTAAATGACGTCATTGCTGCGCGCCTTTTATGAATGAATTTCGTTCTTATGATGACGTCACTTAACCATTATGAATGGAGCTGTATGTTCATACGCTACTATAAGAAAAAAGTGCGTAATGAAAAGATCAGTCTTCGTAATTTCTGTTCTGAAAATAATTGATATGTAATATGCAAGAAAAAGAATCAAACACCGGCTGCCGGTACAGACCGGAATATCTAGCTCGAGGGTGACTGTTTACGGCGGTAACGAGGCTCTGCCGTTGTTATTTAAGTTGTAAATGCATACATTACTGTAAGAAAATAGTTACGGATGAAATGACTTTAATTTCCATGAACATATATCATATTGAGGTTAACCATTTTAACTATGAAATAATATGGCAGAATATGCAAGAAAAAATATCTAACATGTGTTTGCGGTTCGGATCGGAATATCCGTCCCTCGGGAACCCGCCCATGGGCGATAACTCGGCAAGCCTCGTTACCGCCCAATGGGCGGGTCCCCTCGGGACGGATATTCCGGTCCGAACCGCAACATATGACAGATATTATTATTCTAGCTAATTGAACGTTTGCAGAGATACGTCAACTATCTAGACTACGTTAAATGAACGTTTCTACGCTAATATAACGTTTCTATAATGATTGAATATTTTCATGCTAACTTAACGTGTCAATGTACGAAGGGTGATTCATAAATTTGCGCCATTCTCTTATTTTTGACAAATAATGCATCTAGTGATAGGTTAACTCACGACTGACATAGAGCTCAAATATTATTTAGATACATTAACTTAATTGATGGTAGTGGTTGGCACATAAACGAGTATGGTTGCAAATTTACATGTAATTTCCATTTGTTTGATCGATCGATTCATTCATTCATTCGTTCGTCCGTTTGTTCGTTCAATAACGTCTATTTTAAAGGTGGTTTTTTTTCTAGCGTGCATGTTCCAAATGTAGATTTCCATTTAGATTTGAAACAAATCTGTACGAGGTTTAATGTTTATTAGACAGACAACTAAAAATTTTGATATATTATATACTAATTCAGCGATAGCGATGACGATTTTATTAATAAAAATTAATATGTCATCATAAATATATAGATTTTATAAAGATGCGCATGGCATGCCTTAATTACTACTACTTGTCAGTTACCAAGCTAAAACATTAATAATATTCAATACAAATCAGATTTTTAAGTAACAAATTTGGCAAGACAATTTCTATAAAAATGATTATTTAGATAAGAAGAATGAATATAAATCTACATATTTTAAGTATCAAGCACCTTATTCAATTAAAATGCCCATAATTATTTCAAAAACACGTTTGTTAAGTCCGTGTATTGCATGCATCAATAAAAGGATTGTATTTAGCAGTGTTTACATACAACCGGTGTCGATGTAAACATTTCCGGGATGGTGTACGCCTTCATTTTACACACGTTATTTCCTGGTCAATGTAAAGTGTTGTTCAATCAAATTTACGGATCGGATGAAATAATTAAAGACGATGATGACCAGTCTGTCGACGAGCTTGAAAAACGACAGGAAAGAAAGAAACGGATACAGTTCGTTGCATCTCAGGTTTGAACTGTGTTTAGTTATTTTTCTCCTCGTCTCGATAGTGTATGTGATATACGATTTGATTTGTAATATATTATTACTTTATTTACTAAAGATCAATGCATGGACTCGACTAAAAAGGTAACTTTTAGATATTTATAACAACAGGTTAAAGTATGTGTTTATAGAGCTACAATTACATTTTATCTATACTGCAGTAGACATTTACACTGTTTTAGGTCCTACATTTTTTTTTTATATATCTTCAATTATAACAGAAGATCTAATTAATCATTATTTTGATGGTGACTTATAGTGAAAATTTGTAATTTCAACCAGTAGAATTAGATATAACTTATATCCGGCCCAATGGTCCTATAAATCACCTTGTATTAACAAATATCAAAGTTTTATTAAGTCATGAATAACTGTATGACGAATAGTTTATACAGCGTAAATAGAATGATAGATATTGAAAATGTAAATTATATAATTAGCATGTGCCATAGGCTCCCTACACATAGTGATCATATCTTAAACAAGACTTAACAATATAAGAAGATTCTGCATGATGTTTTATAATTTAGAAGGTAAACAGTATCAAATTAACCTTCATAAATAATTATTATATTTGTAAGAAAACAAGACAAAAATGAAAAGCCTTTTAAACGCTTTAAACTCAAATCGGACAAATATTGCAAGGGATGAAAATAAGAACACCTCTACCGTCTTAGTCATCCCCAGAACGTGAGCAAGTGAACATACTAGTATATTCTGTCGAAAGAAGTGTTATTTATCAAAAAGACGCATTTATTTGTTTGCGAAATGATACTTGTTTGTTTACTTAAATTGGTATTTATGCAATTAATTCACATTAAAGAATGAAAACATTATGAAATTCCCTCAGAGCTACCATTTTACTTTAAGAATTGAGAACATTAGTTATCTAAAGGGGGGGGGGGGGGGTGAAGGGGACAATCGTGTTCTTGCGATCCAGAGTTAGTCTTATAAATGTAATTATAAATAAGAATACATATTATAAATCTGTTTTTACAGGTTCATTCAGAGAATCAGTTTAGACGATCGGTAACGAACAGGACTATTGAGGACGATATTCAAGCAGTCAATCAAGAGGACCAACTTCCGGAATTTGAACTGGGATTTTTCAGATTAAAGGAAGGTCAGCCATTTGCAGACGATAAAGTTGTTGTTTGGTTTGGAGCGGGAAATACGGGGTTCACGTTGATATTACAGAAGGAAGAGAACAGAATATTAGCTGAAAATGTGTTAAAACTGTTAATTCGGTATTTTCAAGAGTATCTTAGAGTTCTTAACCAACCGGCGGAAGCTGCGTTAAAAGCAGACCGGGTGTGTTTGATTCTTCACAAACTTCTTCCAGATGGTGCCCTTGTATTTATGAATCATAGAGTTATTCGTGCTATTGAAAGGGAACTAGAAATTTTAATGAAAAGTTGATACTCATTTAAAAGGAGACAAAAGTGCCAAATATATGCAACTGAACTGAATTTTTTATAGGAATAAGTGTTCATGTTCAACTTAACAGATTTATTTTATCTGTTAACAAATTTTCTCATTTCATTATATCTGCTCATGTTTGCATTAAATTACTTCATTGATTTGTTCTTGATGCCAATTAAATGAATACTTTGTTTCATATATATCTGTTTCACATTGTTCATATTTTGTTTCACTTTATTACATATTCAAGTTCTTTTTTTAAAATGTTGCATAAATCTTTTCAAAAATTTAATTCATTCAGTTCAATAAACGCATTCTGAGTTTAGACCAAAACAGTGCATGTTTTTTAATGATGTACTGTAGCAGCAGCAATTTTGCATTCTAAATACGTAGACTTAAACATATACAATATGTGTTCAATCTGGTATCATCCACATTGCGACATTAAACTATCACCTCAAGCTGACAATTAAATTATTTTATGGCATCATTGTTTGACTTTGACAGCCATTACAATTCATCAACAATTAAGATACAACCCTCTTTAACTTCGAATTAAAATATTTAGAAAGTTAATACAATGTTTTGTTATAGCTCCCAATTGATATTCATCAACATGGTTTATTGAAAATGATAAACGATGATCATGCAATTTTTTATCATTTCATGCTCAGATGAGTAGATTTTTATGAAAAAAAATTAAACTTTATAAAAATGTATAAGTTTAAGAAAAGTTTAAATATTTCCAATTCACGTAACGTATGGACGGGACTGAAGTCCTATTAATAACTGAGAAAAGGCAAGTGTTTTTTTTTTGGCACATACTGATTTTTTTTTCATTTCTGAACAATCTTTTATTGTCATTCAAAAAATTGCCGTGAATCCATAGGCGACTCGCTTTAATACATACAGCTGGGATGTGTAAACCTTACCACGCTTAATATTATAAATGGTTTTGTCAATCTTTTTAATGTAAACAAAACCATTCATCTTTTTTTTCTAAAAATATCATAAATTAGTACTAACTATATAGCGAATATATCAGACCAAGATCAGCCGGCAATTATGTTGTGCCGGCAGATCTTGGTCCTTGGTTCACGTTGATCGGGGGGTTTTACAATCGGTTACCTCCAACAGTCTCAGGGTTAAATAATTCCCATCTTATCTAGACCACCGTGACAATTATCTTTATTTCAACAACTTGTCATCATTATTTATTTGTTTTACTGTATTTAATGGGATTGTAATACAAACTGTATAATATTTATCAATGTTTTCATATTTTTCAATTATTTTGATTATACACAAGTATGTGCAAGTGATTTCCACTGAGTTAAGTTTATGACATGAGTTTAGCTATACTTTCATATTTTTGTCATGAGCAATGCTTTTCGAGTATATTTTTTTCTTTTTAGTCCAGTTGCCTTAATCTGCCACATTAAAAGAGGACTTGTAAAAAATATCTTTGACATTCAGTAAAACAACTTTATTTTAAAGAATGTTTAGATACTTATAATACCATTGCCGTCAAAATTAATACTGTCAAAGATTATGTTTTATCACAAACGGTATATGACATGTTTTCATTTTTTGATAGTTGAAATATTTAGAAAGTGTTTTCTGCTTAGATGATAAAAACGACCTCTTAGTATAGGTTAATGTTTATAAATAAGCATTTACAAAATTAAATTGGTCCGTTCAACCAATTTAATGATGTAAATGCTAACTTATAAAACTAACAAATTTAGTGTTAATAAAACTGCCGATTTACTAGAATGATTAAATTTAGCCAATTTACCAAAGTAAATGTGACATGATTCATTTAGTTTATACAGAATTTGTTTTCGTTCGATGTGTAGGAAGCTATAAACTTATAGACACACTTTCAAATCCCTTCCTGGAACCCACCAGAGCAATGAGTGCAATTTCTTGCTCAAGGAAATAACAACTCTCCCCTGACGGGTTTTGAACCCATGCGGCTAGCGATCATTAGATTACTAGTCCGACGCGTTAACTACTCGGCCATGCCGCCACATCATAATTCATTTGAAACACTGCAGTTCCATCGGACAAAAAATAATTTCAAACACTAAACTGCTTCATTGACTCAGATTTAAAGGATTAGCGTTTAAAATGTTTTTTAAAAGTATTAATTTGAATAGTTTCAATTGTTTAATTGGCATATGAGCACAACAATGTTTTCCGCTTTCTAATTAAAAGAGACAACATAAACACACAAAAAGAGCATGATAATTTATAGCATATTTAATAGAAACAAAAGACGAATCTATGAAGTTGTATTTATTGTAAGTACATGTACATGTAAGTAAAAGTTCTTTTTATACCTGATATAACGTTGCCGCATCTAGAAGTTCATCCCCTTGGTCTCCTACATATGTTGAGGTATCGCCCGGTTTCTCCGGCACACATCGGTCTTGTTGACCTGTATTGTCAACATGTTTCACATCCGTTTCGCCGAGTGTTTTTCCGCAGTCTTTGAAACCAATAGCCGGTCCAACTAGTTTATCATCACCAAAGACGCGCTCTGTGTGAACTCTATTCTGATTGTCAGTGTATTCGAGTGTATAATTTCTTGCTAATTGAAAATTTATAATTTCTTTTGAGTTGTTTAGAAAAGAAACTCACATAATCGTCAGCTCATGCGATTTCAGATTTTATTCTTAATTCTGAAGATGCTTTTAATATTTATGGCAAAATAATTATATCACTTTTATAAAACTATCCTTGACATAGATGTATTTACATTTTAAGATGAGCACAGTACAGTGTTTGAACAGATGATATGGTAAAAAGAAATATGAAACGGAGAAGAAAAAAGAAAATTTATTTTTAACAGATCAAGGGAATCATTTAAAAAAATAATCCGAATGGGACCAAGAAGAAAAAATAAATACGTGAGAGATGATATTCAAAATAATTCAAAATATACATGTATGTTGTATGTCAACATAGATACTTTAATTAGTCTTAAAAACGGGCACTGGGAAGATATTTAACACAAGACAAAAATTGCTTCTTTAGCTTAAAAAATGTGATCATGGATCACTAAGAGAAACGCTATAGTCCGCATGAAAATTATTATTACAAACCGGTTTGCGACATGATGATAAATATATCCAACTAACTGCTTAACAAATGCAGTCGTGGGAAAAATTTTAGTAAGGAAAAAGATGAAGATTTGTAATTTAAACCCTTATTTTTTACATAAAAATGAATAATTCATGTACAATTTACAACATACCTTTCAAATATGATTTTACTCTAAGGTAGGCAATGGCAAGGCGGTAAACAGTTTGGCTATCAAGCTTCTTGTTGAGTGTTTGTCGGTCCACTGGAATAAGGTTCTCCAATGCCTTAACCTCCGTCCGCAGTTTATCTCGATATCTTTTAGATTTGAAACTTGAAAATAGAAAATTGTCTTTTGTTAATAAACCTTGAAAAAAAAGAAACATTTATTAAAAAAAATATTTATTCTTATTCAAAACTACGATTCTGTAGCGAAAACTAATGTTTGAATTTAAATCAAATATTGTATTAGCTGAAATAGCTAAACATGTGTCTATGTACAGTTCAACTTCTCAGCTTTATAAAACCGCATATTTAAATAACTCCCGCTGGCAGTTTTTTCTATACAAATAAACTTTGAGTGATTGAAGGTAAGTCATTAAATATAGAAAATATAACTAATCAAATTTATATTCTTTAAGGATCATCCGGCACCCGACACATTTTAGATTTAGAAAATTTTCATTGTCTCATGAACAAACTCCCTCGTCTCGCAATTTTTAGCATTATTTTTGTTTAACTAGCGTTTTCAAATTTTTTAGCTAAACATTGTTCGTTGTTCAATATTTGAATTTCTACACTATTTTAATATTTTTCAAAGGAAATGAGACCATAGAAAAAATAAAGCTCTCAGAACGGTAAAGACATTAGCTTACTTTTTGTGCCAATGTACCAATATAGAATAGGTATATGTATCTTATTTTCTTGTTTCTAACCAAGGAAACCATTCAATATTAAAAATTAATTAAGAATTCAGTGATCAAAATGACAAAAATAATAATGATAAAGAATAAATATAAAAATGAATAAATGTATAATAATTAGTGATATAGAGATAAAAAATAATAACAATAAGCACGTATTTTACGAAGTTTTGAAGGTCTCTCGTTAACCGTCCCTTCAATAAAACCAGTCGTCCAGTTTTACGGTGTAAAATTGGTTACTGTTTCCCATCAAGAATTTCGCGTTTTTCAGAATATTTATACATATCTAGTATGATATAAATTTGCTTGTTTATAAACATTTGACATATCTGTCTAATTGCATTTCTATGAGAACAGTTTTCAAATTTAAAATTGCAAGTACTGATTTGCACTGAACAATAATTATGTCAGTCAACTACATGTATATGTGAAGTGGCAAAGTTCTGGAAGCGGAATTCCCTCTAGAGTAATGAAAACTTAACTTGCAATTGTTTGCTCGAGTCTGTTTATGAAAGAAAAAATAACGCCCCCCCCTAGCACCGGCTGAAACAGTATTCACGATTCAACACGGAAAGTGTTGAAATCAAACTCAAACTAAATGATTTTATTGCATTAAACATACAATATATGTTTATAGCACATGTGCAGGTTCAACGTACGATATGCATAGGCAGAAGATATGGATTTTTTTACAACAACAACAACAGCAACAACAACATTTTATTTGCATAAATGTTATAACAACATTATAGCCATAAAGTATATATAATGTTAACAGTGATACAAGTTCAAATATAAAAAGTACATAAAAGTTAGCACGGGAAGTATAAAAAAGAATTTAATTTCTCTGTCTATTACACGATGCAAAATAAACATATTTGCCTAAACCAATTAATTCTTTAGATGACTTTGTTAATAATAAATTTTCAAATTTTCTTAATGAAGGCCATCTACAGTAATGATGTTTTAAATATTTATTCCTAATTTCTGTGTGTTTGGGACAAACCAAAAGAAAATGATATTCATTTTCGACCATTCGCATATTACAATTTGTACAAATTCTATCTTGTCTAGGTGCATTTATGTACCGACCAGTTTCTATTTTTAAATCATGTGACGAGGTTCTTAGTCTGCATAAGGTTATTCTAAATTTAGCTTCTGAAATTTCATTTAAATATTTTTCACACACGAAATCATGTTTAAATAGAGAGTATGAGCACAGTTTTGGTGTGTTATTAATGCGTGAATACCACGACTGTGTAAAATTATCGTGTATACCCTGTTTAATTTGTGTCAAATTTATTACGTCAGTATTTTGGTTAAGCCACAAATCAGTCATGCCTAACTGGTTTAACATTTCTCTAATGTTGAATGCCCAATTATTTCCATTATAGGATAAATTATTTTCAGTATCATTTCGGAGCATATTGTATATTAACTTTATGATATGGTTATCGAGTGATTTTAGAATTTTTACCCAAAATTTAAGAATAATTGACTTTCGAATAACTTTCATCGGTAATCTACCCAATTCTCCGTATAGACATTCTAAGTTAGTAGATTGTTTTACTCCTAATATTTTTCTACAAAATTTAGTATGAATTTATTCAATATTTTGACCGTCATGAAAGCCCCATACTTCTGCAGAATAATTTAACACTGGCGCTACCAAGCTATCGAATAATTTGCATTTATCTTTAATGGGTAAATCTATTTGATTAATAACAATGAATACATTATGCATAGAGTAAGCTGCATGTTGTGCTAATCGTTTTTGAGTTCTATTCCAGTTGTTATTTTTAAACAGATGTGTTCCTAGGTATTTAAATGATGTAACGATTTCAATTTCAGTGTTATTAAGATAGAATTTATAACTAGTATGGCGACCCTTTTCGATAATCATTGCCTTTGTTTTTTTGGAGTTAATCGTTAATCCCCATGTGTTACAGTAATTTTGTAAATCATTGAGCATACTTTGCAGTGTTGTGGGATCTTGTGCAAACAGTACTGCGTCGTCCGCGAACATGAGTAAAAAGAGTTTGACATCTTCTATTGTAAATATACCATTTATGTTTGTATTTATATTTGTTGTGACGTCATTGACAAAGAATAAGAACAATAAGCTGAAGCTCGGACAGCCTTGTTTTACGCCCGAATCAAACCACCCGGATGTTTCATTTTTATATCGTACGCAACATTTTACCGAGGAATACATTGCCTTTAATGATAATACTAATTTTGAACTTACTTTTTCTTCAATCAATTTTTGCCAAAGTTTAATTCTGTCAATTTTATCATACGCCTTTTCATAATCTACAAATATGCAAAATAGCTTCTTATTTTCACTAAGTGCTTTCGCAATAATAGAATATAATATAAATATGCAGTCAATTGTAGACTTCCCTTTTTGGAACCCAAACTGCGTTTCGTTTATTTTTTCGTTTATTTCTGCCCACTTGGTTAATCTATTTAATAAAATCTGTGAGTATATCTTACTCATAACATTGCTTAACGTTATACCGCCCCCTAGCACCGGCTGAAACAGTATTCACGATTCAACACGGAAAGTGTTGAAATCAAACTCAAACTAAATGATTTTATTGCATTAAACATACAATATATGTTTATAGCACATGTGCAGGTTCAACGTACGATATGCATAGGCAGAAGATATGGATTTTTTTACAATGTGCTTAAAAATACAATGTGAAATATATTAAATTAGTTCATAATAAAACTTGTTTGAAGTTCTGTAAAACTACTTTCTAATTAAATTTGCATATTAAGAATACTTAGATAGTTCTCTTATAATTATTTTAGATTCAGACAACAGTAAATAAGTAAATGTCGGCAATGTAGGCCATGTAAAATAGTAGCGTCTAAGATATTTTTCAATGATTCTGAGGTGCCGAAAAAAATATAACGCCAAGATAAAGTACCAATTGCCACTCAGTTTTTATGTAAGTCCAAGTTCTTTATTAATTGATTAGTATTTGCTTTAAAATAATATTACTTTTCATAAATTATAAGCAAAACTAGGTTGTAAGATAATACATTAATATTAAGAATTTTAGATATACATGTCTATTTAGTTCATATACTATTCGTTCGTAAAAAAGAAGCTTTTACCTTGGGTCAATTTTCTTCTTTTTTGACTTTCTCGAATCCAAGTCTGACGAGTATTCCATTTTTTCACGGTTTTTCTTGCGGGAATTTTATTATCAAATAGCCACGTGAAAAATATATACCAAATTTGAAATATACTATTTTTTCTTCAACGAAATCTTTTTCTATTTTATATGAAGAAAAGTTATTATAACATATATATGAATTAACAACGAATTACATTTAATGTAAATTATGATAACTTGCCGTTTAATCGAGCAAAGATTTGTTGACTCTTTTATTAACACTTATATTGACAGAGCTATCTTTATATTTATTTTGATTTTAGTTACGTCAGGTAAAATCCATTTAGTGGATTTAGACATCATTCTTCAAACGTATTTAGTGTCCAAGTAGACGGAATTAATCATATTAGAAGGTGGGTACTTCAGTGATACCGACTGTTCTATTTATCCTTGTACTTATAAATTGGACGGTGTTAAAGATAAAACTTTTGGTGCTCTCTTTTCTGATTGGTATGTGGGAAAATAAAAAGAAGTGTTTATTTTCTCGTTAAGTTGCACCAATGCAGTCTTGGAGCTTTAAGTAAAGGTTTCAAACAAGAGTCGTGCGTTAAATATACATGTATATTAAACCAGCTGCAAAGAGGGATCACAAAGTAAGCATAACTTACATTCATTGTTAGTTCTCTTCAAGTTATAGTACAGAACAGAACATGAATTTTATTTTTAAACATGACCAGTTCGCTCCTCATCCAAAACATGATTTTACAGTTTTCTATCAGTATTCTAATGTTTTTTATTGTCATTTACGTACCTCAACGCCTGATGCACATTTTCTTTTTCAGGAAAGGAAATTACAGCTCGCTGTATTGCCATTTTATTAAACTATGTGTGTTATGTCCAATGTTCATAATGAACATTTTGAAAATTATTATAAGCTGAAGATGCGTAAAACAAATGAAAAGATAAAAAGAAATAAATAAAAATAACAGAAATAAAAAAATAACACACAATACACACCACTTGCCGAAAAGAGTTTAAAAATGAATAAATTTATGTTATATTATAATTACGTGTATATGAAAATAAATTTCATAATCCTCCACTTTTGTCTTTGACTTGATTTTTTTTCTGCACGAAAAGTTATTACAGGTTAACTTTTTAAACAGCAGCTGTTTTTTTACCAACATTTATTGATAAATCTCTTATAACACTCCTGAATTAATACTGTTCGATACATTTTTTCTGCCGTTTTGTTTCATTTTTATCACACACCCGTTCCGATTTTGCGACTCCGTAAATATGGTATTGCACGGCCGTGCATATATTTTGACTTGACGTCATTAGCTTTATACAAACATAGTGTAAAGACACGCTAAATGTTAACGTTATACCAACAGGCGCGTCAATGAAAAATGATCCTTATTTCACCATATAAATGGTCTTTATTTTGGGTATGTGATAAATAGAATATTAAATTCATGTAAGTTCATTACTGAATTTATTGCACTCGTTGAATAAAATAATATTATGCTCGCCAGTTGCTCGCATAATATAATTTTATTGAATTCGTGCAATAAATTCAGTATTGAACTTACACTCATTCAATATCCTCTATATATTTTCAGTCATGCCACACCCTTTGTCTGCCACTCAGTGGATTGACTCGAAGATGCTTTGATGCTATCTCAACCAAAAAATTTGAATGTTGGTTTGTCAAAAGTTTGTTGTAGAAAGGTCATATGCAAGACATTTCACCGACAGGATACATTGCATTTCATAAATAGTTTTAATGTTTACATCAGAACTACTTAACAGAAGATTTTATATCTTTGCTTAATTATGTTTGAAGTTGATATGACTGAATATTCATCAAAATAATTAAGCCGCATCACGACAAAACCAACATAATGGGTTTGCGACCAGCATGGATCCAGACCAGCATGCGCATCCGCACAGTCTGATCAGGATCCATGCTGTTCGCTATCAGCTTCTATACTTGTCGTAGGGTTTGCAAGCGAACAGCATGGATCCTGATCAGACTGCGCGGATGCGCAGGCTGGTCTGGATCAATGCTGGTCGCAAACCCATTACGATGGTTTTGTCATGACGCGGCTCATATATTATTATCCCCCGCCGAAAAGGCGGCGAGGAATATAGAAATAGTCTCCGTCCGTCCGTCCTTCCGTCTGTCCGTCCGTCCTTCCGTCCGACATTTTTGTCCAGAGCATATCTCAAAAAGTATTTGAGATATCAACTTTAAACTTCATAGGTTGATAGACCTCATTGAGGAGGAGTGCAGTGCATAAGAATGATAACTTTACCTTGCATAATTTTTGAGTTATTGCCCTTTGTTATTTTTCAAAATTAATTTTTGTCAAGAGCATAACTCAAAAAGCCTTTGAGATATCAACATGAAACTTCATAGGTGCATAGATCTCACTCAGGAGGTGTGCAGTGCATAAGAATGATAACTCTTCCCTGCATTATTTTTGAGTTTTTACCCTTTGTTATTTTTCATACTTAATTTTTCACCTGAGTGGAGCATAACTCAAAAGTGTTTGAGATGTCAACATGAAATAACATTGGTGGATAGATGTTATTGAGGAGGAATGCTGTGCGCAAGAATGATAAATCTTCCCTATATAATTTTTGAGTTATTGCCCTTTGTTCTTTTTCATACTATTTTGTCCGGAGCTTATCTCAAAAAGTATTTGAGGTATCAACTTGAAACTTCATAGGTGGATAGATTTTACTGAGGAGGGGTGCAGCACACAATAATGATAACTTACCCTGCATTATTTTTCAGTTATTGCCCTTTGTTATTTTCAGCCATCAGTATTCACATAGGTTTCAAACCTGTAATCACTTCAGCCATAAGTTTTCATTACCAAAAGACCTCTTAAAATTGAATTATTCTGCTCTACTACATATACATTCTTCCAATGAGCAAACCCATTCGGCTGGGGATGGCCATGTTGACATGGCTCTTGTTTTACAATATATCAATGGTTCATCATCTTTCATCACGTCATTAATATATTGGTACATTTCAATGTGCATTTTAGCCTAAATTTTATGTTCCATAACTGAATTTTCCTATATTCCCTTCTAGTGTCAAGTACATGTTAAACTTACCCCAGATAATCATAGCATTTTAGTAGGATTCTTAACTTTCTATGCAATTTAGCTATTATTGTGTCATACAATATGTAATTTCAGATTCAATTGAGACACGGGCTTGCTCCAATCGAGAATATTAAATCAAGTGATAATACATCTAGCATTCAAAATACACCTTCAATTACTTTATGAATTATTGCATTTAAAGGCCCATTATGCATCAGTATGCTTTTATTTTATTTCTCAAAAGCTTTAATTTGGTGTATTTCTACAGTTTCCAAAAAGTAACTCATTGGCCAAGTACCTGAACCATCATTTTCATCTATTGCTGTTTGACAGTTAGTACAATTATAGTGAATTAGTTTTTTTGTATGAAAGTTAAAATAAGTTACTTTGTTTACATTTAGCATATTATATAACACGCTATTTTATATTTATCGCTACGTTCTTCAGATGATATTTAGTATCTA
Source organism: Ruditapes philippinarum (assembly GCF_026571515.1). Taxonomy (NCBI): domain Eukaryota; kingdom Metazoa; phylum Mollusca; class Bivalvia; order Venerida; family Veneridae; genus Ruditapes; species Ruditapes philippinarum. Next base: position 141,207 of record NW_026856561.1, on the reverse strand, counting down.
ACATGCTCTAAAATTCAGTGAAATATGTTATACTCATAGTTGTTTGAGTGTATTATGTACATAATAGCATGTTCAGATTTGTACCGTATTTCCTTTGGGGGGAATATGTCCCATATTCGAATGATGGCCCCATCAAATGTATTCATAACTCAGATATGGTGTTTTTAAGGTACTGACAACTTTTGATATTTTTCTGTCATTGTAATTCTTTCATGTTTGTGTGTAGGAAATGAGGAGTAATTTTGCGTTTTTACCCGAAACTAAGCATTTTTAGCTCACCTGTCACAAAGTGACAGGGTTTTGTGACAGGTTGAGCTTTTGTGACCGCTATCGTCCGGCGTCCGTCCGTCGTCCGTCCGTCCGTAAACTTTTACTTTACATGACATCTCCTCATAAACCACTAAGCTAATTTCATCCAAACTTCACAGGAATGTTCCTTTGGTGGTCACCTTTAAAAATTGTTCAAAGAATTTAATTCCATGCAGAACTCTGGTTGCCATGGCAACCGAAAGAAAAAACTTTAGATATCTCCTTTTAAAAAACCCAAAGAGCTAGAGCTTAGATATTTGGCATGAAACATCTTCTAATGAGTGTCTACCAAGTTTGTTCAAATAAAAGCCCTTGGGTCAAAATTGGCCCCGCCCCAGGGGGTCATTGATTTTCCCTATATGCATATAGTAAAAACTTAAAAAATCTTCTTTTAAAGAACTCAAAGAGCTAGAGCTAAGGTATTTAGCATGAAACATGTTCTAATGGGTGTCTACCAAGTTTGTTCAAATAAAAGCCCTGGGGTCAAAATTGGCCCCGCCCCGGGGGTCATTGATTTTCCTTATATGTGTAAAGCAAAAACTTAAAAATTCTTCTTTGAAAAAACCCAAATAGCTAGAGTTTAGATATTAAGCATGAAACATCTTCTAGTGAGTGTCTACAGTTTGTTCAAATAAAAGCCCTAGGGTCAAAATTGGCCCCGCCCCGGGGGTCATTGATTTTCCTTATATGTGTATAGCAAAAACTTAAAAATCTTCTTTGAAAAAACCCAAATAGCTAGAGTTTAGATATTAAACATGAAACATCTTCTGGTAAGTGTCTACAAAGTTTGTTCAAATAAAAGCCATGGGGTCAAAACTGGCCCCGCCCCAGGGGTGTCATTGTTTTTAACTATATGTGTATAGTAAAAACTTAAAAAATCTTCTTTTAAAAAACCCAATGAGCTAGAGCTTAGATGTTTAGCATGAAACATCTTCTTATGGGTGTGTACCAAGTTTGTTTAAAAAAAAAAGTCTTGGTATAAAAATTGGCCCTTCCGGGGGTGGGGGAGCAGACGTCATTGTTTTTCATTATATGTGTGTAGTAAAAAACTTAACATCATGAAACATCTTCTAATGGGTGTCTTCCAAGTTCATCAAATGAAAGCTCATGGGTTTAAACTGGCCCCACCCGAGGGGCCTATATACAGGTGAGCAACCTCACGGCCATCATGGCCCTCTTGTTGGTAGCTTTGTATGTATTTTTGACTCTCCGAATGGAGGTGAAAAAGTTAAAAAACAAGCTTTAACAGTTGGCGCCAAACAAGTAAGAAACTTTGGATACATTTTGTGGAAAAACTAAATGGTATGACAGTCACTTTATTTTTCATTTTTAAAAATTCCATTGATTGCACTGTGTGTTAGTGATATTTTTTAAGGAATCGGGCGGATTCTGGAGTATGCTGCACACTTCATATTGGTATATTTTAGGTGTAATTTTGGCTGGGTTGGGGTAAATATAAATTGCTTTCAGTCATTATTTTAGGAGCAATGCATGCAAACTATTATTTTCTTTAATTGTATGTCATATATTCTTGAATAATGCTGTGCAACTGGTTATCTGCCAGTGTAATAGATTTTGAAATGTTTGGAATTATGTTTTTGGCCACACCGAACTAAAGATGTTCATTTTTAGGTCCCCTGACCCCTTTATCCCGAGAAATGAAGTTGGAAACGCGTTCCCCACTACATAGATGGATGTAGGTGACGGAAAATCCCATGGCGGAGTTTGTAATAGATTTTATGGAAACTGTGATTTTTCGTAACCTTAACCAGGATATGTTATATTATATATAGTCAAAATATCTTTATTAATTCACTGTTCTTTATCACGTTATAGACCTATCATTTTCTTTATTGTACATGTAAAATGTAAGTTATAGATATGTACATATGTTACAATAAAATATATAAGTTCTTTTTGTATCGTATATGTGCAACAGTGTTGTTGTTTCTTTGGTTTGTGGAAAGAAATTTAGGACATAAATGTTCTGTTCATACGTCCTTGTTATATGTTGGTTTTACTTATAACATAAAGTTGGTTGTAAATGATTCGGAAAACTTAATGTTATAATACCATTATCAGATTATTTTATTCCATAATGGTGCTTCACAGTTAAATAATCTGCTTGAAGTGAGATAATCTCTTGTTGGGTACTTTCAACCATACAGAGTAAAGACTTTAATTGTATTACTTCAAGCACAGAAAACCGACATTTTTTACCATAGCCGGACAGATTCATGAATTCCTGATATGAAATTTGCTATGTCTGTGTGTGAGGACTAAAGATTCTTATTCCCGACTCTAACTTCTCGTAGGTTCCATCGAAACATTCATCTCTAAAAAATCGGTTGGTTCGAGTGTTTCTCAATACACGTTTTGTGCGTTCAAGAGTTTTCTTATACAAATATTGCGGGTTCTAGTGTTTCCCAATACAAGTTTTGTTGGTTCGAGTGTTTCCCAATAAAAGTATTGTGGGTTTGAGTGTTTTCCAAATACAAGTATTGTGGGTTCCAATGTTTCCCAATACAAGTATTGCAGGTTTAAGTGTTTCCCGATTAAAGTAATGTCGGTTTAAGTGTTTCCCGATTAAAGTAATGTCGGTTTAATGTTTCCCGATTCAAGTAATGTAGCTGTAAGTGTTTTCCGATTCAAGTAATGTAGGTTTAAGTGTTTCCCGATTCCAGTTTTGTAGGTTTAAGTGTTTCCCGATTCAAGTAATGTAGGTTTAAGTGTTTTCCGATTCAGGTTCTGTAGGTTTAAGTGTTTCCCGATTCAAGTAATGTAGGCTCAAGTGTTTCCCGGTTCAAGTAATGTAGGTTTAAGTGTTTTCCGATTCAAGTAATGTAGGTTTAAGTGTTTTCCGATTCAGGTTCTGTAGGTTTAAGTGTTTCCCGATTCAAGTTATGTAGGTTCAAGTGTTTCCCGATTCAAGTAATGTAGGCTCAAGTGTTTCCCGATTCAAGTAATGTAGGTTTAAGTGTTTCCCGATTCAAGTAATGTAGGTTTAAGTGTTTTCCGATTCAGGTTCTGTAGGTTTAAGTGTTTCCCGATTCAAGTAATGTAGGTTCAAGTGTTTCCCGATTCAAGTAATGTAGGTTTAAGTGTTTTCCGATTCAAGTAATGTAGGTTTAAGTGTTTTCCGATTCAAGTTTTGTGGGTTCGAGTCTTACTGTGGCCACGATCATCTTACAGTATAGGACAACATAACTGATAAATCCATCAAGCAGACAAAATCAAATTGATCAATTTAGTTGAGCTTACAGACATTTTTAAATCAACTATATGAATGGAGCTAAAACAAATAACTCCTAAAACAAATAACTCAGAATACAGCAAAGTGTTCTTGAAAATCATCATTTATTGTGTAACAATAACAATCATCCGTACAAGAACAGTAGAGAAAATCAATTGCTGTTGATGAAAACTTTGAAAGACATCGAAGTATGCACAGATGGGAAGGATATCCTGAAAGTATAGAATGTGTTGATTAATTAGGTGAATCATCTAAAATATTTGTTAACTATTACCATACTTGTATTCGAATTCTGTTTGAGTTCCCTCCCTTCAACTGTCAGTAACCAAAAGTTCGTGTTACCTTAAATATCGAGTCCTCATAAAACTCTCCTGATGTATGTAGAATAAAAAGCTTAAATGACCGAGAGCTAAGGCATCTGACTATAAAACTCTTATTTTTTGACCAACGTAATTCAGGACCCATATAGAAGATAAAACGACTATCAATAAAATTACGGAAAATTAAAAGTTTCGTGGGCATATTGTTAAACATGAGAATTGTAGTTCACACCAAAAAGGGGGCTAGGGAAAGCTGTATCTTGTCTTTGCTTAGCTCCAAGTGAACTAATGGTCAAAATAAATTTCAAAAGAAATGATTAATCCTGGCATACAGATAAGCACGTAAACTGCCGGGAAATATGGTATAATATGCAAATAAAAAAAGTATGGCAGTTGAGATTGGCACTAAGTATGAACGGACACGATATGCAAAGTTGACCCGTTAATCACGAAATTACACGAGGTTGTCGAGGACATAAAGAACACGTAATGGGAAAGAAAGCTGATACACGTAACTATTTATTTTAAACAAGAACGCTTGATTGCATGGGGATTGTCATTATTATTAATTATCAAAACTATTGGTTAAACGTTGATTTGACACCAAACAGGAGCAGTTGGTTACATAGATGGAAGACATTAAGTGAGTATCTAAAACTTGCATTGCATTGACATTAAAAGACAATCGTTCCTGTATAAGAAACACTGATCTTGCCTGTAGAGAAAAACGTTATTAAATGAAAAGTTGCAGCCTTGGAACATTTTATTGCTATGAGTGTCGAAACTTACATTAATGTTAATTATGCATTTACATAGTAAGATAATATCAAACAAAAACATATAGTACATGTTTGGTTCACATTTACACACATGCTTTGAGCAAAGTATTTACGTTATGTAGCCTCTATCGCCTTACTGTGCTTCTTGTTTTGTATTGCATAGATGTTTAATGAGAGTCCGCCCTTTCAGGCACCGAGACCCAATAGAGGGGTATAAAAGATACAATTCAAATATATACCTTAATCATCCCATCCTCCAAAAGAATCGCTTTCATATCCACCATTATTGTATCCACCATTACCGTATCCTCTATAAGAGTCACTGTCGTATCCGTCATCATAATCATTACCGTATCTTCCATTCAACCTGACATTGAAACCATTGTTGTTTCTCCCATTAAAGGTTCTGTCGTATCTGTCATCAAAACCATCGTTGGATCTTCCATTAAAGTCGTTGTCGTATCTGTTATCAGAGTCCCTATCATTGTCATCAAACCTATTGCGACTATTGCCATATCCTCCTTCAAATCGTGACTGGAATCCGCCTACAAAATCGTTGTCATAGCTATCATCACGGTCATCATTCCAACCGTTATTTAAGCTGTGACCAATGCTATTGTAAGGCTCATATTGGGCTGTCACGGTCGACACCATGCACACAATGAAAACTGTGACAAGCATTCTTAAATGTCTGAAAATGAAAAAAAGTTAAATACATAGTTTAACAGTAAACACATACAATGTATCTTCTTACACTATTGGTGGCATAGATTAAAGGGCGTAATACTATCATGATTTAATATCGATAATGTGGAACCTCCGTCATATACTGTATCAACTTTATTTTGAAAACATCTAGAAACTTGTTTTTTTTTTCATCTTAAAAAAGGGGAGACCCATTGGAATCAACGAAAACAACACAATTATATAAAGAATGCTGACATGGTTTGATTGAGTCCGTTCAAGAAGGATAAATCACTAGCACCGGTTTAAGTGGTATTCAAACTTCAACGGTAGATGTGTTAGAATCAATGATCCCATAAAGCAACACTCTCAGAAGTTATGGAAACAATTTTGGAAAAAAATACATGAAAATTGTAGACTCGGTTTGATTGAGTCTGTTCATAGGGGATAACGGAAAAGTGCAATATCCTTCATTTTATACAAATGACTTATAATATATAAACAAAATAAATGTTCCGGAATAAAATATTCAGATGCTATAGAAATAATATATGCAAAACGGAAATTTATTCTATCAATTTAAATATTTTAGTATGTTTTTCATAAATACGCAAACGAAATTAATAATAATTGTAATTTATGACATATAGCTATAAACCATAGAAAAAATATAATTTAATTTTGCATAAATATCACCAAATCATGCAATACTACTTATGTACGTTTGGAGAAACTCGTATTTGATGAGATGCTTATGAATAAAGTATAAATAAATTATGAACGCTTCGCATTCGAGTGAAAATATAGCATTCGGCAATTTTCTCGAAAGAATGTAATTTGACGTTAATCTGAAACAAAAACGAAACACACATGCTCTGTTAATACATATAAAGAAACATTCAATAAGGTAAAATCTTTCATTTAGGTTATAAAGGTTATCAATTTATTCTAAATAAGATTGAATTAAGCAATATTTAACAACTTACCGAACAAAGTCTCAGTCATTCAGGGTCTAGCAAAATTATCCATTTATCAAATGTTCTTATATAACCATTTCAATACTTCATATGTTAATTATAAATCTATGACGCATTACAAGATCAAACGTGATCTGACGTATCAACGGAAGGTCAGAAATTATAAAAGGAGGCATTCATCAATAATCATGACTCTGCTTTTCCAAGTTCTTGGTATAATTTAGGAAGGAATGATAATTAAAGTTTAAATTCCTAACTCGCCCACACGTTATGAATAGACTATCGATTGATGGGTGATTTATAAAATTATATGCATAAACGATTGTTATATAACAAAACGGTGCATCGATCTATATTTAACCAGCTAATGTGATGAACTTTCAAACAGACGTATTTTAATGTTGCAACAGGTGACCTGTCTCATTGAACTTTAAAACAAGACATTGAACCTAGGACAATCACACCTTTTCCTCTAAAATGCAATTTTGTTCATCTTTTATTTTTAATGAATTTATGTATGGTTAATTTTGGTTATTGAAAAAGTCTACTTAGCGGTAGGGATGTTGCAGTTTTCATTGTCCCTCATGTACAGACTAAGTCAAAGCGAGTCTGCATTTTTTTCATGTAATTTTGTTGTGAATAATGCTTCCGAGGGATCACTTCGTTTCCAGATTTTGAAATTTGAATTAAAGATGATTTTTTTGCGTGTATTAAAGGCGAAAAAAATTATACGCAACGAACATGAAACTAGCTTTCGCCCAACGAAGGCATATATATATATATATAACCTTGTTAAATGATGCTATGTAAAGAAGTGCCTGAAATGAGGAAACACAGTCACATACACATCAGAATGGCGCCGACGGGACTCGAACCACGGGAACGTGTTGTGGAAAACATTATTGTGCTCTGATTAATTAATTTAAACGTAATGAATATACCGGTGGTCGCTTTAATAGCATATGCTCTTAATTATAGAATAGTAAACATTTATAGATAAATGAAATATTATGACAACAAAGTCATTATATGTTCATTCTTTCGCATTTTTATGATAAAGATACATAAACTTAGTAATAACAAAATTTCAAGACTGGGGCAAGCTCATGTTAAAAATGGTTAGACTTTTATCTATTCGTTTTAAAAAGACGTAAAATATAAGAAGACATTCAAATAGTGTCGCTCCAATAATGAAAAAACTCAGTAACCGGTCAATTAAGTCCGCAAAAGTCGATTACGCAATACACAGGGTAAAAATGCGCAGTTATTCTATAACAGTAGCCCTGTTCGAACTATTTATAAATGCGTATGCTGACGACACGGGTGGTCTTAGGTTTCCGGCACTTGCATTGCTAACGACAATCAGAGTAGACTGCACTATAGTTGAACATAAATTTCCTTGTTCTTTTTCTTCAGTCTTTTTTTTTAAAAAAAAATGCTATTGCACATTTATAAGTTTAAACCGTTCAAATTTTTTCTTTTTACCACGAATATCATTTCATTTATTTGAAAATGGCTGTTCGACAAAGTTGTAATTAGCATAAATTAGCATTGGGCTGATTTGCTATGCAAAAGTACAATGTAAGTACAATAACAAGGACCGGGACAATGTTATGATAAAGACATTGTGAAAACACGATTAAATATGTTCGAGGATAGTCCACAAGTCAAAGTAATGGCGTTTGTGCTAATATATTCATCAGTTAAATGAATGTTCAATATCATTCAAATGCTACTTATAATGGTAATATAAGTAATGTTGAACTATGCGTTAATTACTCAAATGCTGTTGTATTTCGTCATACGTATAAACTCGTTCATTTCAAAGCAAAACCGGCTGCTAATCTATGTTTAGGCCTATCTATAAATTTTTTCTCAACATACTTAAATCTTAAAAAGCCTTTTCTTCTAGTGTTTCCGAAGGCCAATCAATGTCAAACTATAACATTTTGTTAACATCTATTTTATTTTTCGAAAAGGAATATCTTTCAAACATTTTTTTTGTGTTTCTGAAGAAGGTCAATCAATGTCAAACTATAATGTCTTTAACACATCTATTTCATGACAAAAAAATCTTTGTAACTTTACAAAGTAAGTCCAACAATGTCAAACTATAACATTTTATATACATCTATTTATTGACATAAAATATTGAAACTTTATGAAGAAGGTCAATCAATGTCAAACTATAACATCTTTGTATATCTATTTCTTGACATAAACTATCTGTGTAACCTTATCTTATTTCTGTGTGTTTCCGAGAAAGTCAATCAATGTCAAACTATACCATTTTATATACAGCCGTTTTTCGACAAATTTCATCCTACATGCAATTACGTTTGATACACGGTTCATTGAATATATAAGGTGTTTAGAATAAAGTATACCATGTATACACGAAATGGATCTCATGAATACTCAAATGCTGTTGTATTTCGTCATACGTATAAACTCGTTCATTTCAAAGCAAAACCGGCTGCTAATCTATGCTTAGGCCTATCAAAAATTAGGCAAATTAGGCCTGCAAAAATATGAACTTCTGACAGTGTAGCAATACCACGTGACATTGACGTCATTTTCGGCCACATTTCCAAGACAAATAGTGCATGATTCGGAAAAGAAAATAGGCCGTAAATATTTTATTTCTGTACCAATTTCTTTGGGATATGCACCAGTCTACGGGGGAAAAAATATAAGCTTTCTACAGAATATTGGATCTTTGTCAGTTTATAAGCCGTTTTATCAAACACTTTGCATAACCTTGGAAGTTGCTTGTATTAGAGCGGGCTTCAGTTGCAAGCTATTTCGTTTTCTGGCGTTATTTGGTCTACGCCATGATTAAAAAGTCAGGTTTACATCAACCGGGGGTACAGACAGCAAAATCCTACCTTAATATGTTTATATGTTTATTATTTATGGCGTAAATCTTGCCTTTTTCTTCAATTGTCAATTCTGACACCAGTTCGATCCAAGTCGAAAAAAAGGACTACAGTTTAAAGCAGATTTTGGAATCCGTTGCAAATGCAAAGCAACATGACTACCATTCTCTTTCTAAAATTATGTTAACCATGAAAAACATTTTATTTACTATACGATTTACATAAACACAAATGAATATTTAAATGATTTTTACTCGCTGCGCTATAAGTGATTTTAAAAGTCGTAAAAATTGTTGTCTGCATTTGTAAAGAAATTGATTTGCTCTTTAATCATTGTTCTTACACGGAAATGATTATGAAAAATCTATTAGTGTCATGTAGTAATACTAAACGTGGAATATTCAAGAAAACAGAAACCCTAAATATCGCAAAAAAACGGCAAAATAGAAAATGTTGCAGGCTCAGTTTGACTTAGCTAGCCTGTCCAATGAACGTGCACATTCAGGATCACTTCCATTTGTATGCTGTGAAAAGGGTTACGCCTCAACGCGGCAATTTTAAAGTCAAATGTTATTCTTTTCAAAAGAGTTACTTATACGTATAACCTTATATATACTTGGTAAAGAACCTGTAGCAATGTAATAGTATGGTAGATTCAGCTTTTTAACACAGTGGCACTCGTTGATAAAAAATTACATCCTGTTTTCATACCCACGGTAACCGTTTTTCGTGAACTGGATATAAGTTCGTTCACTTAAGAGCACTAAACACTATTTATTTTATTATTGCATTTATTTATGTTGATTAACTGCATATCTGACAAATTTAGTTAATTATATCAGTCAACTCAGCTTTATCAGAGAGCTCACCAATACATATTGTAAAGAGAGGAAGGGAACGGAATATTTATGGTTTGAAAACATTTAAATAGAGTAGAATTTTTAACAATAATGTCTCTTTCAACTAAATAATAACGATAGGGCTATTTGGGACTATTTCTTATCGATGTGGTCATTGGCTGTAAATGCATGGATTATTGCGCGCGGCATGACCTGCAGATGTCCTCAACAGGATTTTTGTGGCATTTTAAGATTTAAAAAAGGACTACATATTAAAATCTAAAACATGATAAACATAATGTATTTGCCAAATAAGTGAATTATCTGATATGTAAATAAAGATTTGCTACATGCAACATTTTCGCGAATACAAACATTCGCGGAAATGTATTCAACGCGAAAAGCGCTATTTTAATAAGCGCGAAATTATTTCTAGGAATACAGTATTGCCTAATCAATACCAAGAGCAAAATCAAATGTCAGACATCATAGATGATCATAGATGAACGAAAGTAGAAAATAAACTACAAAATTAAATTGCATAGATAATTCAGTAATAAATAAGACTACAGAAAAAAAAACTTTACATAAATTCCATGATCAAAAGGAAAAATAGATCTCAAACAAGAAACAGTACAAAAAAACAAGACTCTTGTTGTTGAAAAGGGTGACAAATTTTTGGAATGAAGATACAGTAACTACGAACGTTGTTAAAAATTGAGAGATGACAAGAAATATAGTTATCTAAGATCTTAGAGTAAAGGTTACTTTTTCCAACTCCTAATTATCAAAGGTATATATCTAACTATTAAAATTTAGTTCAAATAGTAACACTTACTAGTATATAGATGGTGATACGAAACTTTTATTTGAAGTAAATCCTTAATTAAAAAAATAAAAATGCTGCAAAACAACAATTTTCCACCAAAATTAGGTGAACGGCCACGTGTTAACATGGAGAAACTAGATTTTGGATAAATTAAAGGTTTTTCATCCTTTTTTTGTTAACCCTTTACCTCATATAGACGTGTTTTGACGGCTTTTCGACCCCTCCCCTTTTTGAGGCCTCAAACAGAAAAAAACTACCCTATTTAGGCCCTAAACAATGATTTTCGTTTGAGAAATGTTTTTAAAAGTAATCACTTTTTTCGGCGCCGTCCTCCCTCAAAAAGGTACAACAGTCTACATTTGTGCCAAGTTTCATCAGTAGTGAAGCATTTTTCATAGTTTCATAGCAGTTTGAACTTGTAACAGGAGGCTTTTCAATGAAAACGGCCATTTCTCACAATATGCTAATGACGTAAAGGGTTAAGAAAAGAAGAAGATATAAAACTTTTTGTTGTCACGGACACATATATGGTAGATCTCTTAGTGTAATCATAGGGAAACATATACAACAAATGTGATAATGAAAAAATATCGAACCTTTAACAGCGTACAGTTATTTCATCGCACCAAAACCCAGCGTACACTTAAATATTTTGACCAGTAAGCGTCTATGAATATCGGAGCACGAAGGTACTTGCTATGCAACTCAATTATGATAAGCCTTATAGAATAAAGAAGAAAAAGAAATTAACTATATTTATATAAACTTGCTTTTAGCGATTTCATTCACCGACACAAAATCAATTGCCGTCAGTTTACCTTCAATAACTTTTTTAATTATAAATTTAAGCATCTGTAATTTTGATGAAATGTGTGTCGGTCCTATCTTTACATCTTCAATACAAATTATGCAATTGTAATCGAAGATTTATGAAATAATTAATAAAATACACTCACTATGACGTGTGTTTACGATTAATACCGCAATTAGTCCGTATCGCATGATTTCGCCTCGCTTAAAGGAGTATCGCACCGCTATACGTTCGACCCCCTGTGACTGTCCGTGTTAAGATAACAAACGTGACAAAAACTATGAGGAATGAAATGAGTTTTTTCCGCACATGCTTAAAGAAAATGTTTGGCCTTGCTAATATCTTTGCAGAACCAACTGACTTTGTATAAGTATGTGTATTTTTCTTTTCGGCCGAATGCCGTCTAAAATTAGTTTGACTACCTGTACAATTTACAGGGAAGAACTCATTATTAACAATTTTCATTGATCATTTTTAAATTACAAACTAATATAAATCAAAGAATCTCATGGGTCATTCTAAAATAATATGTAAAGGATAGTTCTTGCCATTTTTAAATATTTTTTAGGATTGTTCTTATGAATAAAATATAAAGGATTGTTATTGCCATTATTAAATAAAACTCAAATAAAATGTTAACTTTCTGGTCATATTGCTCAACTGTTAAATCATACTTCCTTCCACAAAACATTTCCAATGCGTTTAGATCTCATTTCATTTTCTAGTCAACAGTTTATTTTACACAAGAACTTAAATGTTGTCGAAATATCGAGACTACCAATAACGTTCATGCTCATGCATATGGAAATAATAATAATAATAATAAAAAATCCGAACTTAGCAGGTACCGTCAGTTTTTGAAGTTCAATAAGTATAAAATATATTATATTATCATTGATGAATTACTCTTTATGAATAATATATTTGTATATAATTTTTGCATAAACTTTTGCATATTAATCAAATATTTATAAATATAATTGCCTACTGTCTGCGCAGATGTTGTGTTAAAAAATGAGTTCACTTTCCAAAACACGACAGGTTTATTTAGGAACACATACATGTTAAAGTGTTCCATTTTACAAGGTTAATAGCCCTATTGATTATTCTGTCAATTGTGACAAAAATAGTTTTACATAAATAAGATAACTTACTTTTTTCTGATTCAGTGTTTTTCAGTATTTCCCTCTGCACGCGTTTTCAAACGTTTTGATTAAACGTTAATTGTTAAACTAATTGTTTTTTTTTAATCTAAACTGACATTCAGTATAAAAATTAAACAATTTAAATTCAGAGTTTAAATTTCTATTTCTATGTGGAGTTTAAATTTGGCTTCAGACCCCCAATATTTCAGTCAATTAATGTGGTGGGTTGGGTTAGGAACCACTTTTAGGTCTATATCTATTTGTCACAATTGTTTTTGTTTTTGAACCCATGCCGGTTAAGTTTTTACAGTGTGTAATATATTCCTCTTTTATCAAGGCTGTTTGCATCAAATTAAAGGTTAAACATACTATCTATTATCCTTTTATTTCTCCATGATATGATTTATAATGTCAAACTTAGAAACAAGAAATAGGGACACCTAAATCAATACTGTAAAATAAAAGTTGTCCTACTTTGCTTTGAAGACACATCAATATCAATATGTTTTTAATTAATTGTCCATGTTTTAAAAAAGAAATTCTTAGCTATAAGAAATTATTATGTCATTGTTATGCAAGCATTGTCAGCGTTTTTATATGTACGGAAAACTTATTTTAACATAATTATGCAAGTTAACCAGTTTAACCAGTTTCTTTTTTAACGATACTTCTTGTTTAAAATGGCTCTTGGCAATGGGCGTCGACTACAATGGATGACGAATGCGCTCATGTTAGAAAATGTTGACATTTTCTATTGTATATTGTGGCTAGATGCACAAGAACAATATGCTCGTGAAAATGAATAAAAGGAAATAATTTGAAGCCTTTATTTATTTCCAACTACATACATAGCTGTTTTTTTTTAAAACAAATTTAGTTGTACTGTTGTTCAGTTTCGTTCTTGAGTCTCCTAATATTTAGTGTTTTTATTCGTTTTTATGTCGGATTTCAAAATCCTAAAGGGACATGATGGAACTGGAAATATTTTTTCAAGATTATTGTTCCATTCGATATAGATATAGACCAAAACCCTGTGTGCGTGCAAAATTTCAAATCGTTGGCTTACTCCGCTTTTCCATAAAAATTTTCTGATTGTGAATAATGACGTAAAATTGAAAAGCGTTGCAATGCTTTTTACTCCAAGAATAGAACACAAATACGATTTTCAATTTATTTCTAAGAAAATTTCCTAATTATCTATCTCCTGTCTTTCTGTCTTAAGTGACCTATAGCTGAGCTATGTACGTATTTTTATATGTTATTATGTGGACGTCAGTGGAGTTCCTTTAAGTAAGTTATAATTTATTGTTATCATGCACGTAACTATACCTTACCTGTATTATTGCCTTCACTTATTTGGCATGACTTCAAAAGTTTGTAAGCATTTCAGATATTGTTTTAGATTTTGTAAGATCGATTAAGAGATCGTAATATCGAAAAATCAGCCAATTACAGTGCTACAGTGGTGTAACTGTTTGTATATACATGTACACTGTCACAGTCGTAGAGGAGAGAACAATTTTAAGTACAGTGGCTAGATATATTAGACTTGAATCAGATTTACCATTCCCATGAAGATGAATTACCCCAATATTTTTTGCTAAACAATCATTAATTCAAATTTTGAAAATAAGTTCCTTTCTTCATTCAAAAGACATTTCTTACAACAATGTATTTCTTATTTTAGCTGGAAAGAACGACAGTGCTTTTGATACGAGAATTTTGTAATTTGATATTGAAGTTGGGATGGATGCGGGAGAAGATTTCGTTGACTTTTTATAATATTGATATATAAATATATTTGTAAGTTTTTAAAAATCGACATTTTATTCCATTTATTAATAACAAATATACAATATTATTTATAATAATCATTAACAAGAATAATAAAATGCACGATTTAATGTTGAAAGGATCCTAAAAACAACCAACGCTGGACGGAAATCCGGATTGATACCCTAAAATAAAAGAGAAAATAAAATCATATTTATATATGAAAATAATAATGAATTAGAAATAAAAATATATTTTGTTCAAGGTTGATAACGTTAACATGTGCTAAAATACAAGTAGATCTAAAAGAAAGAAAGCATTTGTCTTTGTAAAACACTTGAAATAGAAGAGGTTTATAAAATCAGTGCCTGAAAGGGCAACTTGGCCATCAATACATGCAAACAGACAGACAGACAGACAGACAGACGGACATGTGATATAGAAAACGTGAATCAGTCGCCACAAAAAATATGTAATTTATGCCATGATTTTATTCACAATATACTTTGTATGAACTGGTGATGGAACAGAGGATGGAAATGGAAAACTGCTGTTAACGTGTCAGGTTCTTGCTTAAAGGCAGATTATGCCTCAGAAACGAATAAAGGTTTTCTCCATTCAAAATGGAAAACATAACTTTATAGCGTTTAAATAATTGTTTTAAAGCATGTTGGATACCCATAAGGTAGCCCTAAATGTGAAATATTTGTCATAAAAGTAACAAAATGTAAACAACGGTAGTATTTTGCCTTCTATACAAATTACTAATTCACTATAACTGTACTAATTGTTGTCAAAAAAGAAACAGAAGAAAAGTTTATTCAGGCAACATGCCTTTGAAAACAACGAAGGTTCACCAAAAATAAAAAGCTTTTGAGATATGAAAATGGAAGCTTTTCTGAAGCATAATGGACCTAAAGATGAGATAAAATTGAGTTTATATTCTTTATCATTTCACATAGACTTTCATTCAACTCGTCCCTAAAATCATTAAAAGTTGTCAAGGGCCGCTATATATCTATATATCTATAGACTCGTATCTTAAAGTGTGTTTGAAATGAAGACATAATTTAGCATTTAGTCCTCCTGCAAGATTATTCTGAATATTAAAGACAAAAATCGTACTATATTTTACCTTAGTCGTCATAAAATCCACGATAAAAACGACGGCGGGGAGGATACGGAAATCTACGACGAAACCGATAATCATCATCAAACTCGAAGGATTCGAAGGAATCATCATCATCATCAAAACCACGATATCCTCTAGGGATACCATGGCGATGTCCATGACCATGGTATGATAAATGGGTCAGTCCGTGGATTGTTTGGGTCATAAGGAGGACCATGATCATAGTTATGGCAAGCATGGTTAGCTGTCTGAAAAAGAGAGCAATAACAATCGATAACAGAGCAAAATGCAATTTCTTTCAAATAAAATGAACCCCACTGACGTCCAAAAAGTCTAAAACATAAAATTCGTATTCGTAGATCAGCTAGGGCACTTAAAATAGAATATTTGTACAAGATTATTAAGAAATGTTTTTCGAAATCACATGAAAATCGTATTTTTGAGCTATTCTTATTCCGCTATGACTGAAAACCGTTCCTTTGTCACAATTAAAATAATTACTCCGGGAAAACGGAGTAAGCGGGTGATCTGAAATTATGGACACAATTCATGACAATCCGACATAAAATGAAACATTTAAAAAGTATGTCCACTCCCGTAATGTAAAATTCTCTTTAATAGTGAAAACGAGAATTTTGCAAGAAGTGTTGCAAGTTCTCAAGAAATGTAAAACAACACTTCTTTAAACAGTAGTGAAGGTCAGTGCCATTGTGTCATTTATTAATATTTAGTAAGTGAATATTGACACAATAAGTAACAATGTCGCTTAGGCTTATAATTATATTTGCAAAAACGTAGAAGTACACTTCAATGTGATATAGAAACAATTACAATAATAATACAAATACCAAAAACAGCTTACCTTGAGAGGGTTTTAACCAAGTTTTAATCAAGACCTGATCTGTGAAAGGGGTTGACACTTACTGCTTTTATACCAAAGTAACATAATTTGTATGTAAGTCATGTAGCCATTGTCTATGACGAATCCATTACCGGAACAAAATAATACATTTTCTTGGTACAGTTTGTGTAATCGTATTTAAGGTTTTGCCTAAACCTATATTTAACTTTTAGTGGTTAAGTAAAAATATATGACTGATCACAGCATATGATCGCTATTGTACAAACCAGTCAAATGTGAATAAATATCTATTCAATTTAATTTCAACATAATCCTTTTTTAGAATAAAGTAAATAAGTAATAAGAATATTAAGTTATAATTTATCAAAGTTTAAGGATGTGATTGAAAGCTTACAAAAACGTTCACAGGCACTCGTATTTCCTCATTCAATAACAATTTCTTCAGTTTTAACTTGGCTGTCATTGTGTTTATTGGACATGTTTAAACCTATATATCAGTGTTAGCCATATAACGAAAGACTTCTACAGAGCCCATGAAATATGACATTTGAATATTTTTCTTTCTTGGGTGTCAAATTTTCTTTCATTTTTTATTGATATACATGGATAATGAACGAAATAGCATTTTCGATTAAATAAAATATAAGGAGTCATAGTTTAATTCAGTAAAGCTCGAAAAATTGTCATATGATCAACACTGTGCCAACCAACCCCCTCGCCCGAAAAAAAAAAACAAACTAAAAACAAAACAAAAACCATCAAAAAACAGAAAGTCAATAACATCAACCACAAAAAACTGATGAAGGTAGTACCGAAAGCTATAAGGCTGGAAATGATTTAATTGTCACAACACAAATTAAATCAGCATTTAAAGTACTTTGGCATATGTGTTTTTGGGGAAAGAAGTTGTGATGTATTTTTATTTTACTTTCAATTATTTAAATATTTTCCCTGATTTGCATGCAAAGCTTCAATGGAGTCAGTAGGGCAATGTTTAAAGGTTAGGCCATTTCAATTTAACCGCTAATTAACACTAATTAGCTTTTATAATTAACATTAATTTAATTGCAATGAAGTCATCTATCACATATATCATTGAATCATCTTATCATTGATATGGTTGAAATTCTTATCTGATTTGCAATTTGTTTGCAAATTATTTTGATATTACTAAACGTTTTATTTATTCAAATGATCTCATTTTAATTCTGATCGTCACAATGATTGAATCAAAAATCATTTTCATAGGCGAGGAAGTGAAAATATAGAATTTTATATCGGTTTGAATAAATTAATTCTTGATCTGTTCACAAAATATTATTATTTTTATAGTTTGCCAAAATGTCGTTGTATTTTGTAACTTTATAACAATCTGCTATTTTATGTCTTATTAATATTCATTTTGAATGAGATGTACATAATGTTTATACTTTTCATATTATTATTGTATTATTATTATTACTATTACGAAAAGTGCAACTTAAGTCTACTATTGCATTGCTTTGAAGTTGCATGAAGAGTTAAAATGAGATCGCAACCATTTACTATCAAAAGTTTCTTTTAACGGTTTCTGTTTTTCAGATATCAAAAGAGTCGGCTCCTCAGACTCAAGGCAGTAAAAACCTATCCATTCTTACTAAATCAAAGGCACTGAATGTATTTATCATCATTTATTGCAACATCTTTGTTGAAATCACATGATAAGTTTCTTATTGTGAGCTATTTGTGTTTACTATTTCTTTTGTCCATGGACCCGGATTTTATCAATTAATCCCTTCGATTTACAGCTAAAAATAAATTCTGTTTCAATAGCTCCTTTCGATTATTATATTGGTTCCCCCTTCGGTGATTCGCAGCATGTCATATTAATGAATGTGAACCGGAATGCAGTTCTGCTGTACATGAATTCGAATCACTGACACAGATAAAGCTGCATTTTGAGCCTGTACGTGTAGCCAGCCCGGCTTATCTCAATCGGTTAGAGCGCGAGACTTGTTATCTCGACATTGCGGGTTCGATTCCCGGGCTGGCTAACTAAAATAACTAATCAGTCTTTCGGATGAAAATTTAAATCGAGGTCCCGAGTATGGGTGCTTGAACACTTGGCACGCTAAAGAACCAGGAGAAGCTTCTGGAATTGGGACATCTTTCTGTATCTGTAATTGCACTATCCTCCAAAAATCTAAAATGACTAATACTCGTCTGGAGGACTCGACCATATGGGCAACCTTTGGCGAGTACAAATAAAGGCAAATACAAACACACAGCATCATCGGTAATGCACGGAGGTAAATTATCAACTTTTTGTGCTTGGTGACATGTCCGGGGTCCGTACTCGACAGCGAAAGCTGCATTTTGTGCCCGTACGGGCGGATGGACCCACATTAAGCATATACTATAGATAGATAGATTGCATCATTGGTAACAACTGAAATTTTAATCAGCAGTTTGAACATGAGGTGTATGTTTTTTTTATGAAAGGTTTTACAGCAATTTAGCAAAAAAGTATATTGATCTCCCAATAAATGAAGTATCAATAGCTTTTATTATATCACCAATGTCAAGTAGCTTTTATATCTTTGACTCGCACGAACATGATGTTAGTGAATTTCCTCATACCTGCCTAAAATTCAGGTAACAGTCTTCTATCAGTATTTAAAGAAACCATTTTTTTAAATTTGATATAAAAAAATGCATGTAACATTACTATATTATGATATTAGTCCCTTTTGTTACTATTTGTATATTTGTTACAATTATAATAATAAAAAACAGACTTTGATATTTTTATCATCTTATGTAACACAGTACAGTCATGTCAAATAACATTTACAAGTCTTGTTTGTATTCAATCCTTACCAGGTAGGCATCAGTGAGAGCTTTTTTTTTTCAAATTGAATATCTGGCCATAGACAGTGCATAAGATATGTATAGTTATGCAAAAAAAAAGGTTTACAAAACATTCGGAAAAAAATATACAATAGTACTTAATCTGAATATAACATGACCTGTGCGTAGGAATAATTTGGTAGGGTATCTATAATGAGCGCGTTTTTTTTTGCGCGGAGCTTCTCAATTGCTGCATTGCAGCAACATTTGTACTTGTTGCTTGTTGGTCTTCGTACTATTATATACTCGTATGTGAAAAATACCAAACTGTACAATGTTTAATATGTATCAATACTAATAATGCAATTCATATATCATGTATATTACCCATATCAAGTTTAATGCTTGAAATGACTTTTTATTATCCAATAGGATTGCAGTATTTCAAATAAATCGTAACATATTCAACACATTCGCTAGATTGGTAAATCGGTTAATGTTAATCAATCTAGTAAATTAACTAGTTTTGAAAATAATTTAATTTCAATAACTTAATCAGTCAGTGTTCATTGTTAAGCATTTACAACACTTATCTATTCGGATGCAATGCAATACGATACAAAAAGGACAAGATTTCAAGCAGAGATAATTTAGATATTTAAATATGGATAGATATATATTAACCCTTAACAAAGTCATGTAATAAACATTGGTTGATATTTATATAATGTCCGTGATATATGTTGACACATAACATTATAAAGTGCATTTTGATAAGTTAATCATCTTAGGTTTTATCCCAGAAATATTACCGTGCTATTGACGTCATGTGCAAATCAACATATTCAAATTATATTATGCTCTTTATTACCAAATGTAGGAAAAATAATTAATTTCTTCAAGATTTATAGCAAAGAGAACAATAATTAATCTATAACAGTGAGTAACATACTTCAACTTCTGAAGTTGAATAACATACGAAACTATATGCTTTTGCTTTTATTTTGATACCATAATACGCCATGAAATTGATAGTACATGCACAAGAAATATCCAAGATTTTTTTAAACATTACATCATAAATAAGGACAATCCTGTTTGCTTCTCTTTGTAATATCAATCATCAATGTAAAGCGGTGAACACTGGTATTTACTGGTTCTAGCCCGTTAGTGTTGAATATTGAATACTGCTTAAGCCGGTCCTGGGGGTGTGAGATGTGTTGTACTTAATATATCAGCTGTCGTGAACAGCCTCAATCAAACCAAATCTGCAATTTTCAAATAACATTGCTGTTTTCATTCCATGAGAAAAGTTGTTTGCTCAAGGAAACAACGGCTTGCTCCATACGGGGTTTGAGCTCACGTGGCTAGCGATCCTTAGATAACTTACTAGCTCCACGTGTTAACCACTCGGCCATGTCGCTATTATATAATTGTTTCTTGGCATGACTTTTGTATAGCTTTTCTTTGTTTGTTGTCATAACTTATCTTATTAAATAAGTTAATTATTTATTAAAGTGACATGTTTACATACAGTATAAACATATTCAAATGTTTAAATCAAAGAACTAAAACACTCGGCTCCATTGGTCTATATGTCACAATATTTTCATACAGTTCTAAATTATAGTAATATGAGTTCAATTTAAATACATGGACCATGTCCGTAAAATAACATATTTTGTTATCTTTATAAAGTAAGATATTAGACTTAAGCAAACGAATCTATGTCTAATTCGTGGCTTTTAAAATTGGGAAAAGAGAAATACACGTACGATATTATTACGTATTATATAAATTTTTCTCTGTAGAAAATGCTATGAACGTATTAAGCTTCGCCAGTACATAAAAGCTTTCACGATGGATTTTGCTGTTTTTTCTAACATTTTCATATCATATAAGATTAGGTATATTTATACATATTAGATTGATCTAACAATAATTCACCGAACACTTGCTGTGTTATAATTTATTTCTTGTGTATTTTAGGAAGAAAGATATTTCATTTTCTATTTATTCGTGGTAAAAATGTACACATTCTCAGGTTTACGTGTTAGAACGTCCTGTTTCGATTCCGTAACTGTGCTGAGCGTTAATACTTTTCTAAATTTATCTTTATATACTGTCCGGTTTCAGAATTTGTTTGAAATAGTCTGTTGTTCTTAGTTTTGAGCTACTTTGCACTCTTGTATGCCATTGTTTGGGAAAAAAGAATAAATATTTGTTGGATTTTACGTCGCATCAACACAGTATATGTCATAGGGCGACTGTCCAGTTTTACTAGTGGAGCAAGACCTGATGTGCCCCTCCGTTCATTATTTCAGACACTAAGAGACTAAGACCCAATGACATTGATGTTTATATATCATTAGATCAATTATTTTGGCACATATCATAGTCTGCAATGAATACTATGTTAATTGTTTCAGGTCGTCCATGTTAATTTGTTTGTTACAGTAGTGTAGCATATTTAATAATTATTGATATAAATGCTAAATCTATAAATATTTAAATAAATGTAAATGATAATGTCTCTGTTACAAAAATCTTCTTTCGATTCTTACAGTGTTAAGTAGATTGGAATCTTAATTATGTTTGCACTTTTGGGATCGCTTCATTTACAAAGTACTTTTTAGGTAAATAAAACATGTTCTACCTGGAAATTTGTTTTAGTCCATTTAGAACTATTTTACAATGCCCTATTATCAATTTAAAAAATGCCGGTTTCGGCTTCAACCAACACCATTTGTTACATCGCGCTAGGTTACACTTATCAAACAAAACGTAAATGTTTCAAAATTAAATCATTGATAATTAATATAGAAGCTCTATCCTTATGTGAAATCATCATATCATGCTACTACCGGTGGTAACGTGAGAAGCACTGAACCGTGATATGTACAAGTACAACAACACTCTTTAATTTGTATGTATGACAGCACGGAGCAATGCTTGCTTCAACATATCTATTTTACCTTAATGAGATTTTGTAACGGATCTCGTATGTTAAGTGTTAAAAAATTATTATGATGAATAACACACCACAAATGTACTTTGTTAACCTTGCATTTCTCATATTTTTATTTCAACATGTTGTATTACAAAAATGTATCTCTGAATTGATTTTAATGCTAATCGACTTATTAACATTCTTTTTGTTTCTGAAAGGAAATTCACTCAGTGACAATTTTGCAATTTAAGAAAGATAAATTGGTCTAAAAGGAAAAAATCAAATGCATAAATATATGATAGCTTTTGATCAAATTTGTTTATGAAAGGCATTAGCATATACATGCCGTGAGAGCACAGATAACGTTAATTTACAAAATAAATGTATTTGTCCGCATATTTGTATTATTCCCCGTTAGCTAGAGTGAATGTAATAACCTTTTTAGAAATGGAGGATTACGTGACTTTGGTTAATGAGAGGCGTGTGATTGTTAGCCGTAATTGGTATACCAATTTAGTTTAATTCATGACTGATTGATTTATTCATAAAATTGTATTTGATGAAACATTAATAAGAACAACCAAAAGTGCATTCACACTCATTTTATATAATAGAATAAATGAATATTCTGTTGAAATAATAATAATAATACTAATTATAAAAGGATAACATTTTGTATGGTTTTATACTTAAGAATAGTTACTGTAATAATATGCTGGTTTGTATCTTTATCATTCTGGAAAGGCGGTGGCGCAGTGGACTAACATTCGTTTAGGAAGCGAGAGGTCTGACGTTGAAACCCGATTGTTTTTATTAATATGAACATTTGTTCATTAGCAATTAGCTAAGATAAACAAAAGGATAAAATAATTATGTGTATTATAAAAAATGACACGTATATGACTCATATTGTAGCCTAAAGTCTTAACATCTTTAATCTTTAATAACTTGAACAAACATCTTTGAAGATGTTTTGAACCCATACCCGTGCACTGGTTTAGTTGTTGAAATGTTGGAACAGATGTGCCATTATTGAACTTGTGAAAAGGGGACATTATTGTACTCTCATGAGTTTGTAAAAAAAAGTCTTTTAAAAGTATAGAAAATGATTAAAAAATGATGCAAAGCTGAAACCTATAAAATCCCAAATGGGTCTGTTTGTTTATGCATATGAATCATATCCGCATGGATATGAGTCTGTAATGTTTGAAGTTTTGAATTTTTCTTCCCGAAAGAAACCTTTTCAATTGTAAATTATTTTTCTAATAACAACTCAATGCAAGCACGAGTATACTGGTTGAAATTGTTGCCATTTGTAACAATTACATGCATTTTTGGTCAAGAACGTTAGTGTTGCATTTTTCAATGTCAAATATCACAGTCCGGTAGAATGTGTTTGTAATCAGGCAGACAGAAAGAAAACTACATATAATTTAGTAAAAAAATGACAGAGTATTAAAATCCGAAATAATTGATCAAAATTATCCTAATATGATATTCAAAGATTTAAAAGAGTGTAATTACAAATACTGTTACAAGTATTCTTGATTTGCCCAGATGTTAAAGCTGTAATCACTTTAATATCGATTCCACCATTCTTACAAATATGATTACCTTCGGAAAAGTTCGACCAACCTAAATATTCAATGTATTTAGAATTGGAGATATGATTAGATAGGTTAGCATTTTTATACGATAAAATAAATGTACTATAAAGACGTTTAATATTTGAAAACTAAACATCAAGGAAAACTTACTTCAAAAACACTGTTTTCGTTCGTTGAAAATTCGTCTAAAATTGTTATCTCGAATGAACATACCTTTACAACGTTGATAAGAAAGAAGGGGTGATGATAAAATATGGTAATCTTCACATGGAGAGAAAAGATTTGTTTGACAATAATATGGGCATAATACTATTGTATTTAAAGACCAAAACAATGACAATTTCTCTCAATTGAAATCATAGTTGACGAAGGATATATCTAGTTTAGGAGAAATACTTACATATTTTCTAGGCATGCTTTTACACTTTGTTGTTGTTGTTGGATGTTTCATTCCAGTAAACACATTTGAAAGGAAAAGACAAAACATCTTTGTTTTGAAATACAGTTAACTGAAAATGTTTTATTAAATTTAAGCACAAATCTTCCTTGGAAAAGTGTGTTTCGTTAACATAATTATAAAGTATAATTATGTAATAAAAAATTCTTTATATCATTCTTTAGAAACTTGATAGTAAGTCTTAATATTTTCCAGAAAAGATTAAGTTTTAATTTATTTTTATATATATTTTTATATACGCTTTTGGGCTCCACGGAGCTTTTTGACATGACGGGGACTGGAAATATTTTTTCCGAGTTTTGTATATCACTTGATACAAGTCTGGTCCAAAAACCTGCATGCAAATTTTTAGATAATTCCTTCTTCCCGTTTTCAAGACATATCATTTTTATTGTACAAAACGATTTAAAAAAGCGTTACAACACATTCTAAGAATCGAACAAGGAAATCGATTTTCAATTGAATTCTGAGTACTAGTATGTTTCTTTATTGCCCTTTACAGAGTTTTATATTTTAAGTACTTCACTTGCTACAGTAGGTAAGAATTTCAAATTTCAAATTTCAATGTTTTAGGCTTTTTGACCGTTTGGAAGGATAATTCAGGACATAGGTCTTTTTTTTGATGACTTTGCAGAGGACGAAATTAAGATATTTTTTCTTCATTCAACATAATTCAAATTGAAAACTTCAAAAAGTGTGACACGTTTCAAAAAGCATTTCAAACATTTATTGCCATTCATGAAGTACAAAAAGTATTTTTTACATTTAATTTAGTGCATGAATTTGCTAAAATTTCGATTAGGCGTGCATCAAAATATACTTGTTCATTTCTTTAGAGGAGAAAAACAAGTTTTATCTCTGAAGCAGCGCAAAAAAAACACGTTTACGTTTTTTTCCGGATTTTCAGTGTTTTTCAGTATTTCCCTCTGCACATGTTTTCAAACGGTTTGATTAAACGTTAATTGTTTAACTTAGTCTTTTTTTTTAATCTTAAATGACATTCAGAATAAAAAATAAACAATTTACATTCAGATTGCAACGCTTTTCACTCCAATCGGGCTAAGAATAACACAAAATACGATTTTCAGTATAAATATTTAATTATCTTCTGTGTATCTTTCTGTCTTAAGTGCCCTAGGTGATTTTGGTAAATAACTGATATTTTATGTTTTAAGCTTTTAGACAACTGCTAGATTTTGTTGAGTTTGTTATTTTTTGTATTGTTTTGATGCACTTATTCGACATTTATCACACACCCCTGCCGATTTTGCGACTCCGTAAAAATGGTATTACACGGCCATGCATATATTTTGACATGACGTCATTAGCGTTATACAGACGCGCTAAATGTTAGCGTTATACTTTAAACGCGTCAACGAAAAATGACTCTTTTTTTACTTTAATAGGCTTTATTTTGGGTATGTGATAAATAGAATATTAAATTTGTGCAAGTTTAATACTGAATTTATTGAACTCGTTGAATAAAATAATATTATGCCAGAGGCTCGCATAATATAATTTTATTCAACTCGTGTAATAAATTCAGTATTGAACTAACACTCATTCAATATCCTCTATGTATATACATATACACTGTCACAGTCGTAGAGGAGCGAAGAGTTTGAAGTACAGTGGCTAGATATATTTGACTTGAATCAGATTTATCATTCCCATGAAGAATATCATTTTTCTAAACCATCATTAATTCAAAACTTGAAACTTCAAAAGACATTCCTTACTACAATG
The DNA here is from genome assembly GCF_026571515.1 of Ruditapes philippinarum. Lineage (NCBI taxonomy): Eukaryota > Metazoa > Mollusca > Bivalvia > Venerida > Veneridae > Ruditapes > Ruditapes philippinarum. Next base: position 115,026 of record NW_026856561.1, on the reverse strand, counting down.
TATTTCTTATTTCACCTGGAAAGAACGACAGTGCTTTTGATACGAGAATTTGTAATTTAATGTTGAATTGGGGATGGATGCGGGAGACGATTTCGTTGACTTTATATGTAATATTGATATATAAATATATTTGGAAGTTTTTAAAAATCGACAATTTATTCCATTTATTAATAACAAATATACAATATTATTTATAATAATCATTAACAAGAATAATAAAATGCACGATTAAATGTTGAAAGGATCCTAATGCAGGCGTCACACTGTCCCGAAATTGACACCAGATGGGCATACGAATATTAAATTTTTAATTTCGTGCGAAGATTGCCCCGAAATTGGTCGACAGTCTCTCAACATCGGAAACAAGTACGATTCCTACAGAAGGTCACGCGATCGCATCCGAGCCACACACGATTCCTACCGAAGGTGTCACACGCGATGGCATCCGATACACACACGAAGTCACCTCAAAGATGCAATTTTGTATCAAGCAGTTTACCAGCAGGACACGCGAAGGTCACAGGATAGGTTCACGACGTCGTATTTTAAGTACGATGCCTTCGTACGTGGTTACGAAGGTGTCAAGTGACCTTCAACTCCAGTTGGTATACAACCCACGGCCAACCGCGGCAAATTTCAGTTGCAGATAATATCGGGAGCTAATTTTTACGTTTAAACTTTATTTTGGCTCTTTATATTATTATCAAAAATAATTCTATTCACACAAAAATCTAGGATAAAAGTGATGACTTTGATAATGGTATAGTAAACTATCCACATTTAGATGGAGACTTACCGCATGCAACATCTGACGGGGTATATGTATCTCAGTAAATTAGATTCGCTAGAGCTTCTAGCAACGTGAAAGATTTTTACAAGCTAAGTATTTAAATTACTAGCAAGCTACTCAAACAGGGCCGCTATTATAAATTACGTAAATTTGTTACAAAATTTTACAATCTCAAAATTCAGTAGTAAATTCAAAAATGATTTTAATAGAGATTTTTTTACACACTTCGCATGATCTTTGGTCATTGTAATTTTTCTGTTGCCTTTACTAAAATTATTAAATGTTTAACCAAAAAAAGTTTTGACCCTACTTTTTTTTTTAGATATACCGCATGCTTATTGTTCAACACTTTAACAGTTGGTCCTTTCCTCTTTTGATTACATCTGACGGACCAAGTGGGATACTCTATGGTGGACAGTTCTTAATGCCCTTTGGGACTGAATTGCCCTAATATTCGTCTTCTGCCTTGCTTCGTCGGGCCCTTGTAGGTGATTTTTTTGTGACTCTGTCTTTCTTTAAAATATTGAGTACTTTTGTTATGGTCATATGGGTATTCCTTTTTATGTATCTCTATGATCATTTCGGTGTTTCACTTATCTTATAGATTTGATAGAGATATAGAACGAAAACTCAAGTGAAAAATTGCAGATCGTTGGCTTTAGAAAATTTCAGAAAATTGAAAAGCGTTGCAATGCTTTTTAACTATTCCATCACTTATTCGACATGGCTTTAAAATGTTGCAAGCATTTCAAATTTTGTTTTAGATATTTTAATAATGATTAAAAGATCGTAATATTGCAAAATCATAGCTAAGTGCCTGATTTGCTACAGAGATGTAACTGTTGTATATGCATGTACACAGTCACAGTCGTAGAGGAGAGAACATTTTTAAGTACAGTGGTTAGATATATTGGACTTGAATCAGATTTATCATTCCAATGAAGATACATTACCCTTTTTTTTGCTAAACAATCATTTATTCAAAACTTGAAAATAAGTTCCTTACATCATTCAAAAGACATTTCTTACAACAATGTATTTCTTATTTTAGTTGGAAAGAACGACAGTGCTATTGACACAATAATTTGTAATTGTATGTTGAAGTGGGGATAGATGCCGGGGAAGATTTCGTTAACTGTATATAATATTGATATATATATTGAAGTTTTTAAAACTCGACATTTTATTCAAATAACAAATATACAATATTATTTATAATAATCATTAACAAGAATAATAAAACGCACGATTAAGTATTGAAAGGATCCTAACAACAACCAATGCTGAACGGATATCCGGATCGATACCCTAAAAAAAGAGAGAATAAAATCAGAGTTATATATGCAAATAATAATTAATTAAAATGAAAAGATATTCTTTTCAAGCTTAATAAAATTTCTGGAAACAATGTGATCCCTCACAACAAAATTACTAGAGAATTGCAGACTCGGTTTGATTGAGTCTGTACATGAGGGATAATGAATATGTGCAACATCCCATACGCCCCCTAGCACCGGCTTGAGAGGTACTCAATTCTCAACACTTAATAGTGCTGGCATCAATGATCCCGAAGGACCAGAAAAATATAACAACACTGAAGTGAAGTACGGTGCAACTTTTTACAGCTGCCACACAGCACTTGACACCTGCTGTTGTGAAGTATAAAAATCTGGAAACAAGGTGATCCCTCGGAATTCTAACGTGTGCTAAAGATAAAACTAAATATTACAAGAAGATCTAAATGAAAGAAATTATTTGTCTTTGAAATGCACTTGAAATTTGGCCATCATTACATGCAAACATACAGACAGACAAACAGACAGACAGACGGACAGGTGAAATAGAAAACGTAAATTACTCGCCTAAATAAATATGCAACTTATGCCATGGTTCTAATCACAATGTACTTTGTATAAACTGTTGATGGCACAGTGAATAAATGAGACATCTGAAGTTATCGTCAAGCATTTTTGTCAGGTTCTTGCTTAAAAGCACATTATGTCTCAGACACGAATTAAGTTATTTTCCTTTCAAAAGGGAAAAACATTATCTTTATAACGCTTAAATGATTGTTTTAGAGCATGATAGATCCTTATTACCTGAAGAAAGTAGAGCTTAATGTGAAATAATTTGTCATAAAAGTAAAAAAAATGTAAACAAAAGTAGTATTTTGACTTCCATACAAAATACTTATTCACTATAACTTTACTAATTGCCAAAAAGAAACAGAAGAAAAGATTATTCAGGTTATTTGCAAAAGAATAGTTCTTTGAAAACAATAAAAGTTCACCCAAAATAAAACGATTTTGAGAAAACAAAATACAAGCATTTCTGAAGCATAATGGACACAAAATGAGATAAAATGAGTTTATATTCTTTATTATTCCATAAAGACTTTCATTCAAATCGTCCCTAAAAATCATTGAAACTTGTCAAAAGCCGCTTTACATAATCCTAGACTCGTATTCTATGAATGTGTTTGAAATGAAAACTTTTAGAAAAGCATTAAGTCTTCCTGCAAGATTATTCTAAATATTAAAGACGAAAATCGTTCTCTACTTTACCTTAGTCATCAAAATACCCATGATAAAAACGACGGCGGGGAGGTTACGGAAATCTACGACGAAACCGATGGTCATCATCGAACTCGAAGAAATTATCATCATGAAAACCGCGATTTCCTCTAGAGAAACCATGGTAAGTATGTCCATGCCCATGAGGAGGTAATAAATGGCTCAGTCCGTGGATTGTTTGTGTCATAAGGAGGACCATGGTCATAAGGAGGACCATAATCATAGTTATGGCAAGCATGGTTAGCTGTCTGAAAGAAAGCAATATGTAGCAATAACGGAACGGAATGTCTAAGAAGCAGTTCCTTTCATATAAAAGGAACTCTACTGAGGTCCAAAAAGCCTAAAACATGAAATTTAAACTTCTTATATAGAAAAACTGGTGCACTTGAAACAGAATATATGTAGTTCATACATGTAATAAAAATGCATTTAATTCAAAATCGTACTTTTGAGCTATTTTTTCCCCGATATGACTCAAAAGCGTTGCAACACTTTTCAATTTAGGTCATTTTGCACAATTGAAATAATTATTCCGGAAAAACAGAGTAAAAGGATGATTTGACATTTTGCACACAAGGTTTTAGTCAAGACCGACTTCAAATGGAACATTAATCTCAAAAATAAATTTCCAGTCCCCTAATGTCCAAATACCTCAGTGAAGTTCTATAATAGCTGAAACAATTTAGGAATTGTTGCAAGTTAAACAGCACACCTTTAAGGAGTGGCGAAGTTTTGTGCTATTTTGTCATATAATAATATCTAATAGAATATTGCCAAGGTAAAAAACAATGTCGCTTAGGCGTATAATGATATTTGCAAAAACGTACAAGTACTCTTAAATGTGATATAGGAACAATAACAATGATAATAAAAATACCAAAACATAAAAACAAAAACCAAAAAGAACAAAACAGCTTACCTTGAGAGGGTTTAACCAAGTATTAATCAAGACCTGATCTGTGAAAGGGGTTGACACTTACTGCTTTTTATACCAAAGTAACATAATTTGTATGCATGTCATTAAGTCATAATCTATGACGAATCGATAAATTAATTATATTGTCGGTACAAAATAATAAATTTTCTAAGTACAGTTTGTATGATCGATTATAAGGTTTTGCTTAAACTTATATATGAGCCGCGTCACGACAAAACCAACGTAATGCGTTTGCGACCAGCATGGATCCAGACCAGCATGCGCATCCGCGCAGTCTGATCTGGATCCATGATGTTCGCTTACAAACCCTATTACAAGTAGAGATACTGATAGCGAACAGCATGGATCCTGATCAGACTGCGCGGATGCGCAGGCTGGTCTGGATCCATGCTGTTGGCAAACACATTATGTTGGTTTTGTCATGGCGCGGCTCATATAATTTCTGGTGGTTAAGTAAAAATATATGAATGATCACAGCATATGATTGTTATTGTGTAAACGAGTCAAATGTGAACAAACATCTTTTCAATTTAGTTTCAACATTATTCTTTTTTAGAATAAAGTTGATATTAAGAATATGAAGTTATACATTTTGTGTAATTTATCAAAGTAAATGATGTGATTGAAAGCTTACAAAACGTCCACAGATACTCGTATTTCCTCATTCAATAGCTATTTCTTCAGTTTTAACTTGGCTGTCATTGTGTGTTTATTGGATATGTTTAAACAGAAATATTGTATCTATATTTCAATGTTAGCCATATAACGAACGACTTCTACAGCGCCTATTAAACATGACATTTGAACATTTTTCTTTTTTGGTTGTCTCATTTATTTCCAATTTTTATTGATATACATGTAGAATGAACGATATAGCATTTTCGATTTAAAAAAAATAGAAGGATTCATGTAAGAGTTTCTAAGTTTATTCAGGGGAGTGGTGGCCTAATGGTAAAGGTGTCTTCCTCTCAACCCAGGGATTATAGGTTCGAGCCCTACTTTGGTCACGACAATGTTTCTTCATATGACACCAGTACTGGTTGGTTCCAGGAAGCGAACTCGAAAGTGATTAATATTGCGAGAACTTTTTCACATTCGAGCTTAACTAAGTATATTTAAGCCAACCAACCAACCAACCAACCAACCAAGTTTATTTCTGGTGCATGCAGCCTTTATACCTTTATAACACACGCATGCCTAATGAATATTTTTTCAGTTTATATATAACATATTCCACAAGGCAGATTTCTAATGCTTTTCTTGTATTTTAGCCTACCTTTTATAATCCGATTTATCAAGATCTCAAGCTAGTATTGAAATCTCCATATAATATACCATTTTTAAAATAAACTTATAATTTTAACTTTTTAATTTTAACTAGTCTTAACTGTATACAAAACATGTACTTTTTTCTCTAAGTACTGTCTTTGAAAAATAGCCCAAAATTATTTAAATGCATAAATAAATTGGGATTTAACTCAATACAGGATTGGAGCAGTACCTCTAGACGCTTACAGAAGTCATGATCACGAAATAGACAAATATTGTTTTTTTTTCCGCCGATTATTACATTTTTCGTTCACTATCATACATAAATCGATGTGAAAAGATGAATTAGACCGTTTAAAGTTCGTTCCGTAATGTGAAAAGGCGAGATTATTCAAGCGTCTTGTCCGGTATGTACCGGAATACGGTATTTAGTGTGGTGCTCCAATCCTTTTTTTAGTCTCAATCAATAAATTGATGGGATATTACGTCCGTGGCCGTGTGGTTAAGGTCGTTGACGTCAAAACACTTGCCCTTCACCACTGTGAGTTCGAATCCGGACAGGGACTGGTTTTGGATTCTTTCACCCAGCTAGCTTACGAAGCGTGGTTCTAATCAAGGTCCCGTTCGTGTCTGAAATAATGCATGGAAGGGCTTAGAAGGTCTTCCTCCACCAGTTATGCCAGTAAGTTGTCGTATTATCTATATTGTGCAAACCAACCAATGAAGGTAGTACTAAAAGTTATAAGGCTTGCAATTCTTTACTTGCCTCAACACAAATTAAATTAACATTTAAAGTACTGGGGTATATGTGTTTTTGGGATATGTAGTTGTGATATATTTGTATTCTACTTTCAATTATTTAAATATTTTCCCTGATTGGCATGTAAAGCTGCAAGGGAGTCAGTAAGACAATGTTTTAAGGCTATGCCATTTCAATTTAACCGCTAATTAACACTAATTAGTTTAATAATTAACATTAAATACAATGAAGTCATCTATCACATATATGAGTGAATCATCTTATCATTGATATGGTTGAAAGTCTTATCTGATTTACAATTTGTTTGCAAATTCTTTTGATATTACTAAACGTTTTATTTATTCAAATGATCTCATTATAATTCTGATTATCACAATGATTAAATCAAAAATCATTTTCATAGGCGAGGAAGTGAAAATATAGAATTTTATATCGGTTTGAATAAATCTATCCTTGATCTGTTCACAAATTATTATTATTGTTCTAGTTTGCCAAAAGTTTCTTTTAACGTTTTCTGTTTTTATATATCAAAAGAGTGGGTTCTCATCTGTTTTATACTCAGGCTCAAGACAATAAACTCTTATACATTCCAACTCAATCAAAGGCCCTGAGTGAGTTTGTGATTTATTGCAACATCTTTGTTGAAATCACTTAGTAATTTTCTAACTGATTGTTGGTCTTCGTACTATTATATACTCGTTTATGAAAAAAATCTAGTGCTTTAAGAGTGTCCGAATTACTAAACTGTACCATGTTTAATTTGTAGTAATACTAATAATGCAATTCGTATATTACCCATATCAAATTTAATGTTTGAAATGACTTTTTATTATCCAATAGAATTGTAGTATTTCATATAAATCGTAACATATTCAACACATTTACTAGATTGGTAAATCGGTTTACGTTAATCAATCTAGTAAATTAACTGTTTTTGAAAAGTATTTAATTTCAAACACTTAATAAGTCAGTGTTCATTGTTAAGTATTTACAACATTGCATTTACACCAGTTTGACACTGGAAATTACACCAAAATAATAAACATATATTCTTATTTCTTCAATGAGTCTAAATATGTTATTCCACGGTATTCCGGAAGGCAGCGCGCAGATCCCCACCCAATATCCCACCCTTTCACAGTCCAGTGTGCCTGCACCGTCTTCTATCTCTACAAACACGCTTCTTGGCGGACATGTAAAACCAGGGCCGCTCATATCTGAGGTAGTGTCTGGGTCCTCCGGGCTTATGACTCAGAGCGATTCCGGAAACCCCGAATAGACGATTAATTCTCGAGCAGCAGGTTCTAACATTGAGAACTGTGTAGAGAAAGTACATGACTTTTTCGCTAAAATCTTGAATATCTCCGATCCCCAGTTGCAATTCGACATCGATGTTGCGCACAGAGTTGGTGCACCTGCTTAGGACAAAATACGACCCATCGTTGTACGCTTTAAAGATAAGCAGTCTGTCCAAGCCGTCAAGAATCATTTGAAAGGTTTTAATTTCAAAAGCTCACCGTATAATGTGACAGAACAGTTACCACCCGAGATAATGGAACGTAGACGTTCCCTTATCCCTTAGAAGCTGAAAGCCAGGAAAGACGGCAAAAAAGCAGTTTTGGTCCGGGACAAGCTTTTTATCAACAACCAGCTGTACGCACCGACTACTGGAGCGATACCACATGGTACAGACTAGGAGACCAGAGAAAAGTATGACTTGAATATTTTGTCTTGGAATATTGAAGGTCTGAAAAGCTGTTTAAGTGACGTCGAGTTCCTAAATTTTGTGTGTAATTTTGATGTACTGTTTTTTTCCGAAACATGGCAACGTAAAAATGATTCTTTTGAAATAGATGGGTATGAGTCAGTATTTGTACCTCGTAAGGAAAGTTTGTCTTCTCGTAGAGGTCACGGTGGTATTTGTTTATTTATCAAAGAAAACATGAAGCCTGGTATTAATGTTATAGATATTGATAAATCAGGAATTTTATGGGTAAAGTTTTGTAAGATATTTTTTCATTTATCGGAGGATCTTTTTATATATTTTTCTTATATATTCCTCCAAATAATTCAGTATACTTTAATATGCACGAATTGGGATTTTTCGAAAGTTTAGAAGAAAATGTTCGAAAATATTCTGAAATTGGTTCAGTTTCAGTTATCGGAGATTTAAATGCTAGATGTGGTAACAGAAACGATTACTTGAATAATGAGTCGAATTTTAATAAATATATACATGTTATGAATAGAGATATTGAATATACTTTATGTGACCTGCCACATAGGTTTACAATGGATGAATGTGTTAATACCTCAGGTATAAAACTTTTAGATATTTGTGCTAACAGTACATTAAAAATTGTCAATGGTCGTTGTGGAGACAATGCTGGAATAGGAAGTTTTACAAATTTAAACCAAAACGGTAATACCCTGATAGACTATGTGTTATGCACGTGTGATTTATTTCCATTTATTAGCAATTTCATTGTTCACGATGTATATACATTTTCAACACATGTACCGTAACAAGTATGTTTAAAGCAAAATGTATGTTGAATCCATCTGAAAATGAGCGTGTTGGCTCCGGTGTAAAGTTGAAGTATGATGAAGGCAAAGCTCAAGAGTTTAGAGATATTATGAATATTGAATATAATCGTATAGATGTAATGCTGAATAATATAATATCGTCTGATATAGATTTTGATACAGGTATAAATGATATAGCTCGGTGTTTATATGATAATGCTCGTTTTGTTTTTGGTACGAGAAAAATTGTACATAGTTTTAAGAATAATGAACGTAAAGGTAAAAATCCTTGGTTTAACAATGAATGTGAAGTTGCAAGAAAAGAATTACGTAATGCAAATAGAAATTATAAAATAATTATGTAAGTCTACAGATAATAGAGACTTACTTGTTATAAGGCGAAGACGATATAAACAGACAAAACGAAGAGCGATAGTACAATACAAAAATAAACAGAAAGATAAACTTCATAAATTAGCGAAAAATAGTCCTCAAAAATTTTGGTCTGAGATTAAAAAACTTAAGTAAAGTTATCCAAAAGGGTCTAAAATATGTAAAGATCAATTTTATGAACATTTTTAAGATTTGTACGGTGACAGGGACATTTTTACTGATAGGGATGTAGAAGATAATATAAATAATTCGGAATCAGACGATATTTTAGTTGATGAATTAGATGTAGCTATAGATTTTTCAATTGAAGAAATTGAAAGGGCAATTACTTCTCTGAAAAAAGGCAAAAGTAGTGGGGATGATCTTCTTACACCTGAACTTTTTATAGATTGTAAACACATTATTTCACCATTATAATGTAAAATATTTAACCACATCTATTCAAAATGTATATATCCAGAAAGTTGGACTAAAGGTATTGTGGTGCCTATACCTAAAAAAGGTGACCTGACTAATGTAAATAATTATAGAGGTATTACCCTTACAAGTATTTTTTCAAAAGTATTTTCAATCATATTAGATAACAGACTAAGAAAGTGGTCGCAAAATTTAAATGTATTAGATGAATGTCAATTTGGTTTTAGTAAAGGAAAAAGCACTGTTGATTGCATTTTTGTTTTGAATAGTATTATAAGTAGAGTATTGAATTATGAAAAGAAGAAAATGTATATAGCTTTTGTAGATTTTAAAAAGGCGTTCGATGTGGTGTACAGAAATGGTATATGGTTCAAGTTAATTTCTTATGGTGCATCATCAAAAATTGTAAATATGCTTAAAGCCAAGCATGTGTCAAAGTAAATGGCTGTTTATCTGATTATTTCGACACATATATGTGAGTAAAGCAAGGAGAACCATTATCTCCTCTATTATTTCTGTTTTTTATTAATGATATGCGAATTCAACTTAGCGAAGACACTTTAGATACATTTACTGTTGACGAATTGCAGATATTTCTATTGCTATTTGCTGACGATACTGCTTTTTTTTCCTTACTCTGTGGATGGTTTACAGCATTTGTTAAACAAGCTACATCAATACTGTGCCAAGTGGGGTATTATGGTAAATACAAACAAAACTGTAGTAATGCTTTTTAAAAATGGAAATAGGAATGAAAATTTTGATGTATTTTATAATAATGAGAAATTGAATATTGTTAAATCATTTACATATCTTGGTGTTACTCTATCTTCAAATGGTAAATTTTACCAAACACAGAAAGCCTTATCAAAGCAGGCAAACAAAGCACTATATTCATGATTCTTTGATTTATAAAGTGTATGAAATGGTAGATGTTAATGGTATTATTGTGAATAGATGGTCTTTGGAAGTTAAAGAACTATTAGATGATCTTGGCTTCTCGTATATGTGGAACTACGTTGATATCTCAAATGGTCAATTGCAACAATTAATACAAAGAGTAAAAGATCAATACATTCAAATGTGGTATAATAATATACATAGTATGTCAAAATTAGATACATATTGCTTATTTAAAAACGAATTTTCCTCAGAGAAATATCTTATCTGTATTAACAATATAAATTACAGGAATGCATTGTGTAGATTTAGATGTTCTGCACATGACTTGTTGATTGAAGAAGGCAGACATCGGAATATTGATAGAAACAATAGAAAATGCACTAAATGTAACATGGATGTGATTGAAAATGAACACCATTTCTTGATGGTATGTCCATATTATAGATCAATAAGAATGGAATATCTGCCAAAATATTACAATTATTGGCCAAGTATACAGAAATTTGAAAATTTGATGAAATGTGAAAATAAATGTACTCTTAACAAACTTGCAAAATATATCTATCTTGCTAATTGCAAACGTGGAAATGTACAATTAAACGATGAATTATAGTAACGTTAACGATATAATATGCTTTTATACAAATTATATAAAGTACACACTTGTAAATATGTATTCGTTAAGTCGTTACAATATGTACTTACTGTCTTAACTGTATAATTGTCATAAAAACATATTTTTTTTATCTTTTTTTCTCAAAATTGTCTACATGAACTAAATTCTTAAAATACAATTAAACATGTCAATCACCCTGTTTATGAAACACGTATGTACTTATAATTTACATATGTAATGTATGTCCTGTATTATAGTTTGTATATATAAATTTGTTAACAGCTTTTCGAATGTCTTGTTAATATGTTTGTGTGATAAATTTTTATGTTTTACTTTTCTCATAATTATGTTACTCTTTACCGCCATACATTGTTACAACGTATTGGTGATGAACATGTATATATGTTTGTGCCAAATAAAATGTTTGTTCTGTTCTGTTCTGTTCGATTTGTATGCATAACAATACGATACAAAAAAGAACAACATTTCAAGCAGAGATAATTTAAATATAGAAAGATAAATTACCCTTTATTAAGTCTTGTAATATTGTTTGATATCTTAAATGTCCATGATATATGTTGACACATAACATTATATAGTGCATTATGATAAGCCAATCATTTTGCACATATTACGTATTTTTTCTCCCAGAAAATATTACCTACTATTGACGTCATTCGTGTTCAAATCCACATACTAAAATTATGCTCTTTATTACCATGAATGTAGGAAATATAAACAATTTCTTCAAGATTTATAGCAAAGAGGACAATAATTAATCTATAACAGTTAATTAATTCGTACTATTTGCTTTTGCTTTTATTTTGTTAATATTATAGGCCGTAGAATTGATCATACATGTACAAGAAATATCCAATTTTTTTTGTTTCCATATGAAGTTAAAACATTACATCACAAATAAGGACAATTCTGTTTTTTTGCTTTTCTTTGTAATATCAATTACTAATGTATAGCGGTGATAACTAGTATTTACTGGTTCCAGCCCGTTAGTGTTGAATATTGTATATGTTCGATGTTAAATGGACGATGTTCGTAAAATAACATAGTTTGTTATCTATTAAAATTAAGCAAACAATTGTATGAGTATTAAATAATGGATTACACAAATATGATGTTTTTTTTTCATGTGGAAATTGCTATTTGTAAAATTAGCCCAGACAATGGATTATAAAGCTTTCACGATATTTTTTTTTTGCTGTTTTTCTAACATTTACATTTTCATTTAACAAAAATTTGGTCTATTTGTTTTAATTGACAAGATATATTTATCGAGCACTTACTGTCATATCTATAACTATTTCTCCGACTGAAACATCCAAGTCAATGGCATCAATGTCTGCTACCATATCGTTGATGGAAATGATTGTAATTTTGTACCTAATTACTAAATAAATGAAGATTTATTTTATCATCAGCGTATAATTGACTTTACCTGTGACATAATACATTAATACATGGACTCTTATTCCTTATTATTATTTTTGACATCTTCTGCTATACAATCAAACATTACTAATCATTAAATGGCTATCCTAAAAATATAAATGTTACATCTTTTAGTAATATCATAAATGTAAAAAGAAATAACAATAATATTATTGCTACATCTATAAATATTAATAGAAATGCTGCATATATGAATATTTAAACAAATGTAAATGATAACAATTATGTTACGAAAATCTTCTTTCGATTGAATCGATTCTTAACAAGTATGAATCTCAATTATGTTGGCAATTTTATGGAGCGCTGCATTAACACTGTGTATGTACTTTGTGATAAATAAATCACTTTCTCCGTAGATATATTGACCTTAAAATTGGTTTCAGTCGAGTTTAACATTTTTACAATACTGTGTAATTTTGTTCCCTTTCAATTAAATTGCCGGTTCCGACTACAGCCAACACCGTTTGTCCCCTTAGGTTGACTGTTGATTTGTAACGAAATGTATTTTAGCACTAAGTCATTAATTATAAAATATAGAAGCTCAATCCATATATGAAATCATCATATCATACTACTAACGGTGGTAACGTGAGAAGCACTGAACCGTGACATGTACAAGTTCATGTGATTCATAACAACACTCTATTTTAACCAACTTGAGTTATTATTATTAGCCATATTTGGGACTTAGTATTTTTTCGTATTCTTCTATGAATTGTTTAAGTAATAGAAGATTAATTATTATGTGTGATATCTAAATGCATAATAATTTATATACAATGAGACAGTGATTAATAGATAAGGCCTTTTCCACCACGTTTAAACTATGATATTTGTTTTATTTTAGAATCAAAGTTGGTAAAAACACGTATACATTGGAATGCAACGGGCACCTGCTGAATTTCTATCCGGTCCGCGCGACAAACTTGTCAAAATAGGTCAACTCTAAACTTGCAGAAATTTTAACAAAATCGGATTGACCACCTTATTTTGTAAGCAACGAATTTTAGACCAATGAGGACAAAAGAGGCAATCATCTCTTAACGAATCAAAATTACTCTTATAAAGCGGGTGTTCGGTAGAACTTACAAAATTTACAAAATTTATAACAAATTCTGCTAATTACAAACATGTAATTAATCATATGCATCCCAATGTATTCGGTTTATAACATTTAATATAGAAATTAATATAAACCACAGTAAGCCCACATTGCATTGGTCAAAAAAGGTTCCTGACATGCCTTTATCGCATGTAAGTATGCGAATTCTGTAATTTTCTTATGTAAATATTGAAATTTTCTCCTTATTAAATTGACCTGTTATAAAAGACGGTAACCTCTATAAACGTCTTGGCCATTTTTAAAATAAGTGCATTTTTAATAATTAAATTTTAGAAACTTTAAACTTAGAATGGGATTGCCCCATCTTCCTCCCATGGCAGAGGTTGTACGTAGAGACTACCCTGTCATCGGGGATATGGTATGCACATAACACATGTACGGATATAACAATAAGTAATGAAACATCAGCTCCCCTATTATTAGGTTATAAATGAAATACGTATATGCTCGCCCATATGGTCTCTTTCCGGTGGCGAGGGTAAACAAACGCAAACACACACACACACACACACACTCTATTTTAGTTTGGTTTAATTTGTATGTTTAGCAGCACGGAGCAATGCTTGCTCACACCATATCAATTTTACCTTAATGAGATTTTGTAACGAATCTCATAGTGTTAAGTGTTAAACAATTATCATGATGAATAGCGCAGCACACATGCATTTTGTTAACCTTGCATTTCTCATATTTTTATTTTATCTCTGAATTGATTTTAATGCAAATCGACTTATCAGAATTCTATTTGTTTCTGAACGGAAATGCACTTTGTGACAATTTTGCAATTTAAGAAAGATTAATTGGTCTCAAAGCAAAAATTTGAATGCATCAATATATGATAGCTTTTGGTCAAGTTTGTTTCAGTTTGTTTCAGTTTATTTCTAGTAACATAGGTCTCAGGCAAAAATACAAAGTACAACAAAACAAATAAACAGTAGAGTAATGAATTGCAAATACACTTGTAATTAGATTACTTCATTTGTAATATCTATTGATAAATATTTATATCATGCAATAAATTTAAGAAATGAAGAGCTAAATACTGTATAATCATTTAAAAATTCTTTTCATTAGTTTAAGAAAGGCATTAAAATACAAATGTATACATGCCATGACAGCACAGATAACGTGAATATACGAAATAAATGTATCTGTTTTCATATTTGTATTATTCCCCACAAAATATTTGAATGTAAAGACCTTTTCAGAAATGTAGGGTCACGTGACTTTTTAAATGGAAATTGAACATGATTGGTCAACCAATTTAGTATTATTCATGCGTGATTAATTTATTCATAAAATTATATTTGATGAAGCATGAATGAGGTCTGACGCTGAAAACCCGATACATGCATCAGTGAATTTGTATTAATATGAACATTTGTTAACAAGCAATTATCCAAGATAAATAAAAGACAGGATATGTCTTCTAATAAAAAGTAGCACGTATATGATTTATATTTTAATGTTTAAAAACTCCAGATGAACAAATTTCTATATTATCGACGTCAATCTGTTGTAGCATAAAGTCCAACGGCAAATTCTTTCATCTTTAATCTTGATAATATATATTTGAAGATGTTCTGAACCCACAAATGTTGAAACAGATGTGCCATTCTTGATCCTGTGAAAAGGGGATATTATTTTGCGCTCATGCGTTTGTAAAAATGTATTTTAAATGAAATATACTTTTCTAGAAAAAAAAAGTGATGAAAGCTGAAACATGCCCCAAATGGGTCTGTTAATTCAAATGGGTCTTTTATGTTTGAAGTTTTAAAATTTTCTCTCCGCAAGAAACCTTTTTCAATTGTATATTATTCTATCTAACAACTCAAAGCTGTTACGAGTATACTGGTTGAAATTGTTGTCATTTGCAACAATTACATGCATTTTGGTCAAGAACGTTGTTGTTGCTTTTCAGTGTCAAATCACATTGATTGTCCAACTGAATGTGTTTGTAGTCTGGCAGACAAAAAGAAAACTATATACAATTTAGTAAAACATGGCAAAGTATTGAAAATCTTACAGGCTTGATTAAAATTCTCCTACCATAATATTCAATGATTTAAAAGGGTGTAATTACAATTACTGTTACAAGTAATGTTGATTTGGCCAGATGTTTAAGCTGTAGTTATCGTATTTTAATATCGGTTCCACCATATTTACAAGTTTAATTACTTTCGGAAAAGTTCGACCTACCTAATATTCAATGTATTTATGAATGGCGGAAATAGGTTAGCAGTGTTATAAGATAGAATAAATGTATTGCAAGGAAGTTTAATATGTGATAACTAAACAACTAGAAAAACTTCACGTTCGTTAAAATTAAAAACATATTGTTTAATTTCTTCTAAAATTGTTATCTCGAATGAAGATATTTTTCATTGCAGATTCAAAAATGACTTAAGAGAACGTTGATACGGATGAAGGAGTTAGTGATTACTAAATATAGAAATCTTCTTATGGAGTGATGTGATTTGTTTGACAATAATATGAGCATTAACACTATTGTTTTTAAAGACCAAAACAATGACAAATTCTATTAATTAAAAACATAGTTTACAAAGGATACATCTAGCTTGAAGCGAAATACTTACATATTTTCTAGGCATGCTTTTACACTTTGTTGTTGTAGGATGTTTCATTCCAGAAAACACATTTTAAAGGAAAAGACAAATCATCTTTGTTTTGAAAGACAGTTAACTGAAAATGTTTTATTAAACTTAAGTGTAAATCTTCCTCGGAAAAGTGTATTTCGTTAACATATAAGGTAATATATGTAATGAAAATGCTTTATATCATTCTTCAGAAACTTTAGTAAGTCTTAAAACTTTGCAGACAAGTTTAAGTTTTGATTTGTTTATATAGATATATAATTTATATATGCTTTTGGGACTCCACGCAGTTTTTTGACATGACGGGACTGGAAGTATTTTTTACGAGCTTTATATATCACTTGATATAAGTTTGGTCCAAAAACCTGTGTGCAAATTTTCAGATCATTCCGTTTTCCAGAGATATCATTTTTATTGTGCAAAACGATTTAGAACGCATTTCACACAAATCAGGCTAAGAATCGAACAAGAAAATCGATGTTCAATTGAATTCTGAGTACTAGTATGTTTCTTTATTGCCCTTTACAGAGTTTTATATTTTAATTACTTCAGTCGCTATGTAAGAATTTCAAATTTCACTGTTTAAGGCTCTTTGACCTTTTGTACGGATTATATTAGGACATAGGTGTTTCTTGATGACTTTGCAGAGGACGAAATTATTTTTTTATCTTTATTCAACATAAAAGCAAATTGAAAACGTAACAAAGTTTGACATATTTCAAAAAGCATTTCAAACATTTATTGCCATTAATGAAGTACATAGAGTATATTTTTACATATAATTTAGTACATATATTTTGTCAAATTTCGATAAAGCGTGCAATAAAATCTACTTGTTCATTTCCTTGAGGAGAAAGACAAGCTTTAGCTCTGAAGCAGTGCAAAAACATTATACAATATTACCATCTTACATTTATAATTATTCACATACAATATATTGTTAAATAAAACATTCTTTTTAAAAGTTTTCCAAGCTTTAGGTGTAAATCGAAACTAGTCTTATTTCGTACTTGTAATATTATTAAGATAAAACAATAAATTAAATTGTTCTTTTGTTAAATCTTAAATAATAAAGCTCATCATCATAGATTTTTTCCTCGTTTTTCGATTGTAAATGTTTTCATAAAAGTTTACTTCCAAATAATTTCATTTTAGACACTTTTAACACATAATGAATATCAACTCACATATGATATACACGTGTGAGTTGATGCACAGGCACAAAATCAATCTTTATCATCTCTATCAAATGATCGCCTTCGTACACCGTTAAACCAGTGGCCAATTCCGCCATTGAATAGATTGTTCAATCTTCCATGGAATTTATTGCCAAATATATCACCATGTCGATCGCCAAATCTGTCATTTGCACGACTATTTATGCCATTATTGCTTTTGCCAAATCTATAAGGATATATTTCGTAATGTAGGCCATTAAGATAATTGTCGTTATCGTTATATAAGCCCTCACCATTTCTTACACTGGAGCTAATACCATTGTCGCTATTAGAATCATCTTTATCAAGGGCTGCAAGGTTTCTCCGAGATCTGTCACCATTATCAATGCGACCTGGCCGTCCTACACGATTATCGTAATTAAAGTTTAGCAAACCAGAATCACCATTTTTGCCATTGCCATTATCATTTCTATAAGCAATCCCACCGAAACGACGGGTTCTGCCAGTGTCATTGCGGTTAACGCCATTGTAATTTCTATGGCCAGAATCACCGAATCTGCCGTTATGGTTATCGTAGTTTATCCAGCCGGAACGACCAATCATACCATTGCGATCATCATCATTGTTTATCAAGCCTGAACGACCATTTTTGCGATCATGATAACTGTTCTCGTAGATTGTATTATCTAAACGGCCATGGTTTCTATTTCGATCATATTCATCATCACCATTATTGTAGTGTCTGGAGCGAGTTCGACCATTTATGTCATTGCGATTAGCATCATCATAGATTCGCCGGTCATTTCTGCCATTGCGATAATCGTCACTGTCGTCTCTGGAGCCTAAATAATTATTTCTGCCATTGCGATCAATATTATTGTAGTCTCTCACGCCGAAATTACCATTTTTGCCATTAAGATAATCGTCACTTCTGTCTCTCGAGCCAAAATGACCATTGCGCCCATTGTTATGATAGTCATTTACGCCGACAGTACCATTTCTTACATTGCGATAATCTGCACCGTTGTCTTTTGAGCCTAAATAAGTATTTCTGTCATTGCGATCATTGATATTGTAGTCTCGCACGCCATAATTACCACTTCTGCCATTACGATAATCGTCACTGCTGTCTCTCAAGCCAAAATGACCATTTCTACCATTTCTATTATTGTTATTGTAGTCTCCCACACCGTAATTACCATTTCTGCCATTAAGATAATCGTCACTGCTGTCTCTTGAGCCAATATAAGCATTTATACCATTGCGATCATTGTTATCATAGTCATTCACAACGACAGTACTATTTCTTACATTGGGATAATTGGCCCCGTCTCTCGAGCCTGAATAATTATTCATGGTATTACCATCATTGTTATTGTAGCCTCTCACGCCGTAATTACCATTTCTGCCATTAGAATCATCTTTGCTATTGGTCCCCGAGCCAAAATAATCATTTCCTCCATTGCGATCAACCGTATTGTGAATATTCATCCCAAAATTACCAATTCTGCCTATACGGTCATCGTCTCTGTCCTCTCGCAAACCAAAATGACCATTTCTACCATTGCGGCGATCATCGTAACTTCTGTCTTTTACGCCAAAATGACCATTTCTGCCATTTCGGTCATCGTGACTTTTGTCTCTTATACCAAAATGACCAATTCTTCCATTACGATCATTGTCATCGTCGTCTTTCCTGTCAAAACGACCATTTCTGCCATTTCGACCATCGTCATCGTTGCCTCTCCGGCCGAAATGACCATTTCTGCCATTATGATCTTTATCATCGACGTCTCTCCAATCGAAACGACCATTTCTGCTATTGCGATCATCGTCATCGTCGCCTCTCCGGCCGAAGCGATAATTTCTGCCATTGCGATCATCGTCATCGTCGTCTCTCCGGCCGAAATGACCAATTCTGCCATTGCGATCATCATCATCGTCGCCTCTCCGGCCGAAGCGATAATTTCTGCTCCATTGCGATCATCGTCCATCGTCGTCTCTCCGGCCGAAATGACCAATTCTGCCATTGCGATCATCGTCATCGTCGCCTCTCCGGCCGAAGCGATAATTTCTTCCATTGCGATCATCGTCATCGTCGTCTCTCCGGCCGAAATGACCAATTCTGCCATTGCGATCATCATCATCGTCGCCTCTCCGGCCGAAGCGATAATTTCTGTCTTTGCGATCATCGTCATCGTCGTCTCTCCGGCCGAAATGACCAATTCTGCCATTGCGATCATTATCATCTCGCCTCTCCGGCCGAAATGACCAATTCTGCCTTTGCGATCATCGTCATCGTCGCCTCTCCAGTCGTCCCGATCATTCCTGCCATTGCGATCATCATTATCGTTGTCTCTCCAGTCGTCACGACCGTTTCTGTTATTGCGATCATCGTCATCGTCGCCTCTCCAGTCGTCACGATCATTTCTGCCATTGCGATCATCATTATCGTCGTCTCTCCGGCCAAAATGACCATTTCTGCCACTGCGTTCATCACCATTATCGTAATCGCCACTGTGAACGGCGCCAATCTTACGCTGAAGATGACGCTTAATGAAACCGCCTACATGATTTAGTTTGTATAGAAGATGATAATAATAACCTTTCCGGGTATTTATACGATTTACTCCATTACGACCATTACCATTGTCAACATTTCCATATCCGAGATCCAAGTCAGAACTATAGCCACCATTATCCCTAATCCGATAGTTATTATCAAAATTGTTGTCGAAGCGGTCACTTAAGCCATTGCGACGGCTATCCATCGGAGGAGGCCTTCCTTCATTATTTCTTGCTGCTAAATAGTGCTTGAAAAATCCGAAGCCATGACTCTGTGTTGTTCCAAGCAGCAAAACAATAGCAATCACCAATTTTGGTTGCATCGTTGAATATCTAAATGATAGAAAACAGTCCAAGAAAATTCCATTTAATGAGGCATACATTTTCAATTTATTAGCTAAGTTTTTGCAGTTTTCCTAATTTAACATCTTCGCGCTCAGTTTCTTTAGTTGAATTTGTGGCACTATCAATTTCGACCCATTTTCCCCCAAACAGATTTGATGAAAACGAGGTCCTAAAAAGTTATACAGTAGCTATCAAATTTTACAAGACAAATATATTTGTTGTATATTAGGAACGCTAAAGTACGGCAATTAACTAGTCACTGAAACTTCTAGCATTTGGATACTTTGAATCGAATGACACAATAACAAATATGTACAAAGCAGTAATATAAAGAAATATAATCTGAATAATAAAGAAATAAGTCAGGTGTTTGGTTAGAATCAAAGCAACTTACCTATAACTGCTGGCGGCTCAAGTAAATTAGCAAACGTATTCATCTATCATCTAGGCTTTTATACTGCAAGTTCTAGATTTTTTACTTTTTTACTACATGTAAGAATTTCCATTAACGCATGGATAGAATTTCATGACTTTTTCTCGTAAATGTGATTTATTTCACGTAGATCAGGTTTTGGAAATATGATGATTGATCTTCACATAATGCTTCAACCTTCAATATATTAGCACATAAAATAATGATTTAAATGATTTACGTATGTGTGTCGATTCTTAATTGATACGTCAAATATTTATGTTCAAACATCTTGCAATGCTCAATAATATCTTAGAATCGCGTGAACATTAAAACAAAATCTATTTCTATTCTTCTATTGTACCATTGTAAATGAGATGTATTTTCACTACTATACAATTCTGTAATGTTTAATTGTTCAAAAGAATAATAAATAAATTTGTCAGTTGACCGATAACTAATCTAAGATGTTTTTTTGTATCAGCGATGAGAAACAAATGACCATTGGGGATCATATATCATGGAAAAATAACGCCACGCCCAAGGATCGAACCAGTGAGCCCTGGATTACTAATAAGGTGCTCTCCATTAGCGGGCGGACTATCATTAATTAACTGCAATATCTTTCCCTGAAAAAGTCGAGTATGCTATCGATTATCATGTTGTCTCATTTAAAGTAAAGGGTCCATCGGTATCTCTGCTTATAATATTACTTTAATGATATGTAAATGAATTATACAATTTATTCCTAAAATACACAAAAATTATGAAGCGCTATGCCGATTCAAGGGCTAGAAAACTCTATTTTGTTAGTGACAAATACCTTACCATATAAGGATGTGACGGACTATTTTCTTAAAACTTATAGGTATGTATTAAAAGGATAATCATGTTGTAGTAGCTTTCTAAGTAGCTATTAAGGTCATGTATTATACTACGAGTAGCGTTGCAAAAACTGGCATCTCGCGAAACCGAAGAAAGGCTTCAGAACGCTACTGCAACATAATATTTCGTGCATGAGCTAAATAACTCAGTAAAATATCATTGCCCAATTCGATGTTTTTTATAACACCAGTCTGGCATACAAGAGAAATATGTTAATATCGCCGCAATCTATTATAGATTGCATTATAAAACTAACAATAAGTTCCGTCATAAATAGAAACATTAACTTTGATTTTAACTCACACCAGTGTCAAACCTAATACATTATGCTAAACTAATCTTGTCTTAGCTTATGTTATCTTACACCCATTAATGACAATGAAGCAATTTTGTATATCCGTGTTATGAATAGGTATCAGTAGGTGTAGCAAACTGTCAAGGTATTACTCACATTTAAATGATCGACTTCGTAAAATGCGATCTAAATGGAAGACCTGTATAAATATCAAGCGCCTCTTTGAATAATAGTAATACTAATATTAATAAATAAAAAAAGCACAACTTAAACCTGCTGTCAATGAAATGAGCCGCGCCATGACAAAACCAACATAATGGGTTTGCGACCAGCATGGATCCAGACCAGCCTGTGCATCCGCGCAGTCTGATCAAGATCCATGTTGTTTGCTTACAAACCCTATAACAAGTAGAGAACAGCATGGTTCCCGATCAGACTGCGCGGATGCGCAGGCTGGTCTGGATCCATGCTGGTCGCAAACGCAGTATGTTGGTTTTGTCGTGACGCGGCTCAAATTATTCATACGTAAGATTTACTTTTGAAATTGTGCCAGTTTCCTCCCCTTCCCCAAAAAGGAACAAGTTTACACGTTTATTCTAATTCCGTGAAATGTATTAGTTTTATAATATATGTATAAATATACACACAATATACAATTTCATAATTTTACAGACATAATCAAGTGTACATACAAAAAAGGTTGGGCCAAAAGTTCTAACAACATTATCGTGGGCCCTTCCCTGAGATTATTCAGAAATAAGTTTATACTATTTGAATGAAGTTGTGTGATATCAAAATACTTATCAATTTCAGTTTGAAGTAATTTTTCACGAATTAATTTTAACAAATGTTTTATATGTAAATATAAATAAATCGAATGATGAATTAATAGAGAAATATATTTATATATCAAAATTATAAATATAGATAAGCATTACAATAAAATAATGATACTAAGAATGATTAAATTAAGTTATTTAGATATTTAAATTTTTAAAGTTTAAGTGTCAAAAGTTAATAGTGTTCCATTTTAAGTTATTTATGGCTTTTGAATTAAGTGTTTTAAGTATCAATTTTTGAGAAAAAGGAATAAATAATAGAATCAAACATTAAAATTATTGTAATAGTTACAAAAACCGCTAAAAAAAAAATAAACGAAGATAGTCACCGCACAAAATCCTGTTTAATATTAATCTTAAAGTAATGTTCAGCAGTAAAATGATTTTATTCATTTAAATCTCTTATAAATGAAATTTATTGAGAAATATTCTGCTATAGCTAATTTTCAATGTTGATTATATCTGGTTTCTCTCAGACATTAAAAGGACTCCACTAAGGCTTTTTGACATGATGGGAATGAAGATATTTTTCCAGATAAATGGACCATTTGATATAGGTTTAAACCACTAATCTCTATGCAAAATTTCAGCTCATTCACGCACTTCATTTTTCCAGAATAATTGTTCAAATTGTAAAAAAATCACCAAAATTGAAAAGCGTTTTAACGCTTTTCACTTAAATCGTGCTAAGAAAAGCTAAAACTACGATTTTCAATTTATTTCAAAGTATTTTCTTATCTATCTTTGCATATAGTTCTGTTTAAAGTGTCCCAGCTCATTTATGTAAGAAATTTAAATGTTATGTTTTTAGGCTTTTAAACCTCAGTGGAGTCCCTTTAATATGCATATAATTAAAAACTTAAGTTTGTTTTTCGAATTAGATGATAGAAGCTCCGTTATGTCGGCGCATACTCTTAAATTTGCGCTTAAAGTTGCAGCAATATAATAGAGGTCATATGGCGACTTTCAAACTTTCGTTCTTATAGGCTCGTTTTTGTATGTCTTCGATAATAAAAGAATGAACTAGAAGATTGTCTTTATTATCTCCGGTTACATTAATACATGGTTGACTGCATTTTTGACTGAGCCCTTAGCCCGCTAAATTTGTGATATCAAAATATTAAATAAAGCAATTGTTCCCATTTAGAGAACAAGCTTTGCTCTATAGCACTGTCGAAGCAGATGATTATATAATTCAAGAATTAAATTATATCTTGTTCTATTGTGATAACGACACATTTTATCTATTTATTAACCGTTTTTTTTATTAAATGTCATTATTTCATTCGTTTCTTATTTTGTTACCTTTAATCCTCTACAATCAAAAACAGTGTATTTCTTCATTTTCTTTAACATTGAAAGTACGATGATTAAAGTTCAGATCTGTCATTGGAAGCCTAGGAAGAATGTAAATGTTTAAAACTTTGACTAAATAGTCACTAAGAAACGCACCTAAATCAGAGAGCATGTTTATCGCATTGCCAATCCTATAAGAAAAAATATGGAAGTCAGTTTTTTTTCGCTTGTATTATAAATCATTGTCAATTAACTAAATAATGTCTAAAAATATTTTTTTTCTAGGAAAACAAAGAGATATCCCGAGAGCAACAAAAATAAACTTTATACATAAACACTGCAGAATCGGTGGTTTTATTGAATCAGATAATGACATACAATGGAGATGCACACATCTCTAACCCTCTCTAGCACCGTCTTAAGGAAATTCTATCCTAAACAATTTTCAAGTATTCAGAGAACCCGAAGTAACAGACAGATCAAACCAAGTTTGAAGCTTTCACTTTCGGGATAAAAGCTCAAAGGCCAATAATGCCTAAGATTTTGTTTTCAAATTTTATTTTTCTAAACATTTTTAATATTTGGTATACTTTTATAGTATCCAAAAGTTACTCATTGGCTTATTACCTGAACAATCTTTTTCATATGTTGCTTTTTGGCAATAAGTACAGTAATAGTGAATGAGTAGTTTGTATGGAAGTATGGAATACTACTTTGTTTACATGTTGATACTTTTACGACAAATTATTTCATATTAAGTGCTCCTTTCTTTACGTAAAAGCACCTAACATTCTCTTAAACCACAGTTTAAACATTAGAAAATTCATGTTACCGCTTTCTGAAGAAGTAAAAAATTAGTTGTTACTTAGGCAAAATGTGCCTTTAAATTACTCTCATATCAATTATGGTGATAATGAATTGCAGATGCAAAACCTTTTGACATTAACATGTATGTATAATACACTTATATTAACACGCATTTCTAAGTACTGGTTGGTTCCAGGTACGAATTCTATAGTTTGTTTTTCCTACGAAAACAAGCTCAAAACATTATGTACAAGTTAATACAATAATAAACAATTTATAGATATTTAAACTAATTTACTTACGATCTTAGAAAATGGGTTACTGTTGAGTGAATTGATATTTTTAAAGTTAAAAATAGATTCAGATTTGATACCAAGGCTTTAAGTTATTTATAATACATGTAGTTAAGCCATGATATACAATGTACATCAGAGAAGAGGATAGACTCGATTTTCCCTTGAAAACCACAACAGATGTGTTAATTATATACATCTCTCGAATTCTGATTTGCTTAAAGATTTTGTATACGATGCACTAAATAAAATGAAGAACCGAAGCTCGCACAAGTAATGATCCATTCCTACATTGTAGACGGTTACCTACGTGTGCGCATATAGCTTATTATTGCGTTTTTTTCTTAATGGCATATTTTTAGGTTCAAATATGAATATACATATAACTAATTTAAAACTGGAACACATTATTGTGTATTTTACCTGATTTGTGTTTTTTAATGTCTTATAAGGTTCTATATATTTTTTATTACTGAATTGCATCTTAAATGTGAATTTGTTATATTGAATTTAAATGTTTGGTGTAATATGCTTTTCAATTATCATATGCCAATGATATTGACAATAAAATGTAATATTTTAGGCTGTTACGGAACAGGCCATGTGGGGTTTTACTCATAAAAGAAAGCACACGCATTTATGTTTATTTTCTTCGTAAATGCATAACTATATCAGAATAGGATTGGAACAAGAATACTTTAATAAACATACATTTAATATATGAGTGTTTAATACATTATTCTATCTATGATATGTATAAGGAAAATGTCAACTGAAGAAGTAAGACGAACGAGATAATGGTATATATAATGTTTATTATTTACTTTAAAACGTGTCAGAGCATTTTAAGTCGTTCTCTTCATTTTGCATTTTGTAATAAATGAGAGCTTCTTTAAAAATCATTGTAAAATCAGTTCTCAATCTGTATTATTATTATTCTTGTTTTTAATGTTAGCTTATGTAAGTTAATAGTTCATATATATATATATATATTTCAGTTTCATAGTTTTGTTTATAATTAGATTTCTGTTTGTTAGTGAGAGACCAGGAAAAATATTTGTACATGGTCAAATAGAAGCTTTTAATCCAAGAGATGCATTTATTTCTTTCATAATTAATAAAAGAAATATACATAACGGTGACGGAATTAATTCAAAACGAAAATCACAAACTACAAAGGTCTTACTTTGGCAAGTAAATGATCTGTCTTATTAATTTTGCTATCCTTTATTGACATATTACAAAAGAACACTGATCACGCTCATTTGTGTATTAAAATTACTGTAATAGTTACAAAAAATGCAAAAAAAATTGACAAAGTCAACTAGTTATAATGTTCCATAAAATAATAAACTGGTCGAGGTTTAACTGGTAGGTCGCCAAACACGGAAATTTCGAATGCTTCGATTCAGCCATTAACGGTACTGGTAAGTGCGAAGTACCGTTAACATTCCAAGATTCAACATTTAAATATGAAAATTATGTAATTTAAATATTTTGAAATATAATAGCTTTCGATCAAAAATTTATTGTGGTAAAAATGTTATATATTTTACATCACTGGCTTTGATATGTAAGTTGTGTAGGCTTGTAAGAATCGAACAACACCATTGATGTTTGTTGAAATATATTTAGTGTCCAGCTTTATTTGTCATCCAATGAAAACGCTGTATTTCTTAAAAATTATGTGTGAAAATTTTCATAGAAGAAAAAAAAGTCGATACTATATTGAAATCCGTTCATAGTCGCCTTCTATTTTTCAAAGTGTTTCATAGTACCGCCTAGTGACGTAATCAAGGGCCAAATAAAGCTTGACACTAAATATGTTAGTGTTCATCCTTAGCTGTTTTACAGAAATTAGAAACATTCTCCTGTCGCTATCGCTCCCGTCGAAGTTTCTAATTTTTGTAGAACAGCACGGATGAACACTAACATATACTTGGGATCATTTGTAACATTTAATTAAGTTTTTGTATTAGTAACAACTCCATAGTCAAAACAGCTAATTCATTACTCTATGTTTTCGTGGAAGTATATTCTCTTCAAAACTTTTCCTATTTTTAAAGTTTCAGTTCATAGTTTTGCTTTTCTTCATTTGTCAAAGTCCGATTAATGAATCAAGTATCCCACTCATGGTGTTCACCGCCGCTTATTTTTGCGAAAACTATGATTATCCCATCCGATATTTCTTTGTCGAGATTGACTGTTATTAGAATGTTCCTGACTTGTCTGTTGAATTTGTTTGTACTGCTGACCTTCTAGATTGAAATTACCTCTCTGAATGAAAGTACCGATTTCTTTTTCCTTATTTTGAAAATGTTCGTTTTTCTTCAAGTTATTCAGACTAGAACGTCGTCTGCCACCTGGCCTTTCTGAATTAAAACTACGTTCAATACTTTGTGGGACCTGCTGTATTATTTGATCATTATAAATCCCATTTCGATCTAGCTTTTCGCCATTACGATTCAAATCATTTTGACTACTTTCAACACCATTGCCTCCATTTTGACTCAGCTCATCTCTGAAATATTCATTGTTTTCACCAAAGTGACCGCTTTCAAATACAACTTCACGATTGTGGCCATTACGATTTAAATCAATTTGCATAATTTCATCATCCTTTTGCCAGTTTTGACGAAACGTTTCCCCTTTACTCTCATCGGCAATGTTCAGACTTGGTTTGTGGTTTGCTAAACTAAGTTGCATATTTTGATAATTTTCATTTTCCAATTGGGTAACACTGCCGTCGTAATTTGAGCTATCTCTTTTCTTTTGATGGCTTGAATCCAGTCTGCGTCCAGTACTCTCTAAGTTACTTTGTATAGTGTGACCGTTTAAATCCATCCTCTGACCAAAACTATCAGGGTTTCTTGCGCTTTCCTGTTTTAAAGTAAGGACCGTGTCAGCTAATCCGTGGCCTAAATCTGCAATGTAATTTGCGTTTTTTGCTGTTAATTCTTGGCTATTTCTTGTCATTGGCTGAGAAAAATCACTATTGATATTGATTGAATGTCCTGTTACAACATCGTTATTCCTGTTCAAATTGTTGTCCATTCTTAATATGTCTTGTTGCTCGTTATCATCTGGATGGTATGATACTTCATCAAAATCAAGCGACGCCTCGCCTAGCTGATTTTCGTGCAAATCACGGAACAAAGCTTTGCCATTTGCAATTAATCTGTCTACTATACGCTGCCTCACATTTCCTTGACCGACATATTCATTGTTCCTATCTTCAACATAACTTTTATCAATATCGTCACCGTCGGCACCATCATCCTGATATTCCGGCCTTTCATATTCTGCTCGTCTCCTCAAATGCTCTATACCACGGTTTCCATGTTGTATGGCACCAAAGACTTGACTGCCTCCTCTCCCTCTGAAGTTGGCGTCTCTAATGTCATGTCTGCGTCTCTGTACATCTCCAATACCCCTTATTATCCCGTCAGTCTCAAAGATATCGCCACTATGCCTCCTTTGAAAATCACCAAATCTACCTCGACCATCATTGTTGTTAAATTGCCCAGGCCTTAAACCTAATATACCACCACCGCCATGCCTTGCATTACCAAATGGATTTAAGCCAAATCTATCATAGGCATCAGCCATGACAACCCGGGCATGTGTTTGTCTTAAGTGAATATTTCTTAGCCGATGATCAAACTGATTAAAATGTCTGACAAATGGATGGACAGCATGTGGAACAGGTTGGCCAAAATGTACGACTTGTCTAACTTTGTGGTGAACTTTCCATGGCAGAATTGGCATCACATATTTATGTACACTCACATATTCATGCGCACTGGCAGCACCAAACAAGGTTATGAGCAGCAACACTTCTTTCATGGCCGATCACCTAAAACAATCAGTATTTACACGTAGATAATACATGTTAACAAATATATGTTTTTACAAAAGAAGGTCATTCAAGTGTATCGTATTTATATTTTGATTATGTTCATTTGAAAAGCAGTTTAGGTTTTTGTTTTAATTACGTTATAAATTAATTTAATTTAATTAATTAAATAATTATTTAAGTAATAAATTAATTCATCTAAATTCAAGCATTTAGATTTAACGCTTCACAACAAAGATGCTATATTGAGTAACAGAAGCGAATAAGGATGAAACACTATACAAATATATAGTCCGTATTTAGAAACACAGTAGTAAAATGCATATTACCTGTCCGAGGTCCTACAAAGATCCAACTAAATAAGCAATTAAATAAACATATCATACATACTTCTCATAGAAGGAAATATTTCGAATTTAGATAATTTCTATGACCCTTCATTGACTGTCTAATCAGTCACCAACTGAACCCTCTATTCTTTATAGCCAACCCATTTAGCAGATCAACGTATTTTATGATTTATAAGAAGTAATGCATTATTTGATATGCATTGTGAATATCTTAAATTCTTCTGTATTTCTTGCAAATTGACATAACGCATTCATTGTAGATGTCAAATTACACATTGATACAAAAAGGTATTTTTTTTAATTCACGGTATAAGCAAAGAAAGAAAGAAAGAAAGAAATCGATCGATCGATCGATCGATCGATCGATCAATCAATTAATTAATGAATGAATGAATCAATCAATCAATCAGTAGACAAATATAGAAGAAAAGAAAGATATAAAGAAAGAAATTTAGTTTAATAATATTATATTGCTATAAACTTTGTACATGTTAGAAAAAGAGTACATTAAAAACGAAACAGAATAAAAATAAACAGAAATGGAAACGTGCATGTTAATTTGGTTACAATATCTATAAACAATTTAGATTTTTCGACATATGTCTTTCTTTTTAATAGAATAAAATACGAGGGCCATTCAATAAGTTCTTATTTTGACAGTTTCGTAACAACAGACAACAACAACAACAACAACAACAACAACAATAAACAAACAAAACATTATACATATTGTTAAAACATTTTGCTTAATTAAGAGTTACGTTTCTACTTTATTTTCTCTTAACCCTTTCTCTCATGAGCATATTGTGAAAAATGGCCGTTTTCACTGAAAAGCCTCCTGATACAAGTTCAAACTGCTATGAAACTATGAAAAATGCTTCAATACTAATCAAACTTAGCACAAATGTTGACTGGACCATTGCCTTTGTAACGACATGCTCAGTTACCATGGCAACGAGGGGATATCTCAAAATTGCCAAAAAACACTATTTTGCCACGATCTTTTCCATTAAAATTTATTTCAAAGTGCTGCAACTTCTCAAAGGATTGAGATAGAGTCAAAGACTTTTCAGCGTTGGTTACACGTTACCTTATGATCGACCTGGGGTCATTTTTAGCCTCTCACAAGTCCAAAAACTTTTTGGCGATGAGGGGGACTCCGCCCCCTTCAAACCCCCCAAACAGAAGGGGGCACATCCCCTTTCTGGCAACCCCCTGATGTATCTTTTGGATAGGGGGCGGCGCCAAAAAAGTGCTCACTTTTTTTAGCAACATGTCTTAAACAAAAACATGTGTTTGGGGTCCAAATAGGACATTTTTTCACTATTTCAGGCCTGAAAAAGGGGGGGGGGTTCGAAAGTGCGTTGTTTCGCGTATATATGTGGTAAAGGAATAACAAAAAATGATAAAAAACTTTGGAATCACCCAAAATCTAGTTTTTCCATGTTAACATGTGGTCTTTCACCTAATTTTGGTGAAAAATTGTTGTTTTGTAACATTTATAATTTTTTTAGTTAACACAAAATGATGAAAAACTTTGGAATCACCCAAAATCTAGTTTTTCCATGTTACCATGTGGTATTTCACCTAATTTTGGTGAAAAATTGTTGTTTTGTAACATTTATAATTTTTTTAGTTAAGTTGACATTTCCGTTGTATGATGTAAAAGATAATGACAACTGGTTCACATACTTTACATAGATATCATCAATAAAATATAACAAATTATCATTCGTCAAGCATTTGCTTTTAGCTGCACATTTGCAGCGCGACATGTAATAAAATGAAGGATCGTCAAGGTGTGATAAAAATATGTAACATCAATCCATCCGAAGCATTTTTCGTGTAGTTAATCATTAATTTCTGCAATTTGACTAGATATTGCGACGAAAATGAAAAGGTGGAATCAGTTTAAGGGAAAAAAACAAAAAACAACAACAACAAAACAGTTTCAGTTTTTATTAAACCAAGGCATATAATATGCAACTGGTTATAACAAACAAACAAACAGAAAAATAACAGTCAAAAATCACTAATATCACAATATAAAAATACAATTATGACTAGCTAAATAAACAAAAAGGAGATCATATTGTTCATTTCAAGTACTGAATTCAATACAACATGTATTTTATATTGTAACAAATGGGAACGGAGAATGAGAAGTATTAATTATCTAAATTTTAACATAATGTTTTTACAAAATAAAGATAATTTTAGTAGAATCTTTTTATCACAACTATTCATTAATGTGTCAAGTTTAAAAATATTGGGATGAATGTAAAACCTGGGAAGAAGAGATTTACGTCTTATGTCATTAAAGTACGAACATTCAAATAAGTAGTGAAATTTATCACCAATAGCTTGATACGGACATAAGGAACAGACCCTATTTTTATGATCAATTGCCAAATGTCTGCCTTTTTCGATTGGTAATAGGTGATTCATTGTTCTAAATTTACATAAATATTTGCCTATGTCAAAAGGAAGTACATCTAGATATTTTTCAAAACAATGAGTATTTTTATATGTACGATACACTAAACACTTAGAGGATGTATCAATAGTACTATGCCAATCTTGTAAAAATTGATCTTGTAGTCTAAGCTTCACAATATTTTTAAAGTGATTAATATTATCTACCTTCTGTAAATGAAAATATTCTGACATGCCAAGATTACTAAGTGTTTCTTTCACAAAATTTATCCATTTAGAATTAACAATATTCCTAGAGGACAAAAACAACATTGTTTTATAAAGAAGTTTACATATCTTATTTTCCTTAGCATTTATAATTTTACTCCAGAAACACAAAACTCTTGCTTTCACTTGTAAGGCTAATGGGAATATGCCTTACTCACCATAAACCATACAATTAGGTGTAGAAGCTTTTAAATTCAAAATAAATTACAAAAATACAACTGAAATTTCTCTAGAATTTGAACTTGTTCGAATCCCCAAACTTCACTTCCATAAAGAAGGATAGGTACAACCATAGAGTTAAATAAATGTAGTTGCAAAGAAATTGGTAAACATAATTTACGTGACTTTTGGATCACAGAAAACATTGCTCTTCTAGCATTATCAACAAGAATTTTCTTTGATTTCAAAAAATTACCATTATAATTAAAAAGTACTCCAAGGTTAGTAAAGTTATCTACCAAATCAAGCTTTTTACCATTGTACATGAAATCAAAGTCATCCTTAGGTTTTGACTTACTAAAAAACCACTACTTTAGTCTTAGCTTCATTTACAACAAGATTCCATATATTACAGTACTCAATCATAGCATTTAAGGCATCTTGCAAATCAGTTTTGCTTTCTGCTAAAAGTACTGTATCATCAGCATATAACAAAAGAAACAATTTAACATAAACATCAATGACATCGTCACTAAGACATTCCCGAGTTGCGTTAGAGATATTTACAAGTCCTGTATATTTATTACATACAAATTCTGACAAATCGTTCAAAAAGATAGAAAACAAAATTGGTAAAAGATTTTCACCTTGACGTACACCGGTAAAACTACTAAAGAAACTAGTCAACTCACAGTTTACTTTAACACAAGATTTAGCCTTACTGTACATATTGTGGATTATACCAAGACACTTACCATCAATATTATGTGACAAAAGTTTGTGCCATAAATGAAGTCGATTAACAGAATCAAATGCCTTCCTATAGTCAACAAATGCACAGTAAAGCTTTTTATTACAACTTAAATAATAATCAATTAACATCTTTAAGGAAAACATATGATCAGTGGTACCATATTGTGATCTGAACCCAGCTTGTTCTTCGTTAAGTAAATTGTGGCATTCCAAATACTCATTCATTCTCTTATTAAGTATATTGGTAAATAATTTGCCAAAACAACTTAAAATGGTAATCCCTCTATAATTGTTGGGATCAGATTTGTCACCCTTATTTTTATATATAGGATTAATAATACCCTGACTCCAAATATCAGGAAAAATACCTGAATCCAAAATAACATTAAACAATAAACAAATAACATTTAAAACAGATTCATTATTTACATTTTTTAGATATTCATTTAATATATTATCAAACACAGAAGGACTTTTATTATTTTTTAATTTTTTTACAACTTTTTTAATTTCCTCAATAGTTATTTCTGCATTTAAGAAGCTATTATTACAACTTATATTCTCAAGATCTAAATCATCTAAATTGTCAATATCTAGATCAGATTCATTTAATTTAACAAAATGTTCAAAAAAGACTTCTTTTGAAATATTATTAACAGTATCCCTGCTATCCGTGCAGTATCTATTTAACAAATTCCAAAAACCTTTTGGGTCTGACGACTTTAACCCAAGTATCCGTTTATTAATATTATCTTGATAAGACTTAATTTTCTTGTTTATCATCTTTTTATAAGATTTTCCACTAGACACCATTGATTGGAAGTTAGTATCAGTCTTATTTCTTCTATAATAATTCTTATCTGACAAGTATGTTCTTCTTGCTAACAAAAGCAACAACTACAACTACACAAAGAGCATCAAAAACAACTTGTTTTCCTCCGTCCCTCTAAGTTTTGAGTGGTAGTGACTTGCCTATTCGTGCAGACCCGTTTTCATTTTAGCCCTGCAAAATGACCTGTCATGATTTTCTATTTTCCTGATTTCCACTTTACACTTGATACACGAGCAGAAAAATGTTTCCGTAATCACAATGTATAACTTTTAAGAAAACTGTTCTTTATATAATCAAATCCAACATTGTAAACACTCATGATAATAATAAATACATGTGTATGATTGTTCGCATAGAATAAAGTAACTTTTTATAAAAATCCGATTAAGTAGTTAGTTGTAATACTGCAAGTTTGTAATATAGATTTACATTGGGTAAATGTAAGTTTTCAATTATTTTTAGACGAGGTTGCTACGAAATTATTCAACCACAAAGTGCAGTTTTAAAGACATTTGACAAGATACATGTTTATATGGCCCCATACAAAGAATTGTTGCCATATATCTCTCGCACAGTGGGCTCAGGGCCATATTAACCTTCAACTGTTTATACTGGTCGAGATTTTCAAATATCTATCTCAGAAATAATATCATCATTTTTATTAATAAATTGAGATCAGTATAAATGCTTCAAGTTCACTTTCTTTGGTTGTAATTATTCATATTTAATAAAAAAATGTCGATTTACAAGTGAAAAGAAGTTAACTGTAATGCTTTGTCTGGACACTCGATACACATATGGTGTAACAAGATAATAAAATCAAAAAATAAGATAAAAAAATATGATCTATGGTGGCGTTGAAAAATAGGAGCATACGCTTCGTACATTAACCATTCATAAATATGTATTATTTCTTGTTTTGTATTTAACCCAAATGCTAAAAATACATTATAATGCTGAACGCCATAATGATCATATATTACCCAAGAAATCTGGTTCACAATACAGCTTTATAACAAGTAATTCCAGGAAGTAAAATAACATACCTTTTAAGAAAATACATAATATTTATATGGTGACAAGAATGGTCAAAATGAAATAAATTGTCATAGAACGAGACATAATCTAGAATTTAGGAGAATTACCTTTTTACCATTTGCACTTATTTGTCTTAGTTTCCTTGTTTTCTTGTAATTAGTTAGATTATAGACATTTTCCTATGAATAAATTCATTCAACATGAAGGAAAATTATCGAACATTTTGAGGTAAGTAAAAGCAATTGTGCTTTTACAATGCACCTACGCCCTAGAGATATTTGTCTCAAAATTTAATATAATATTAAGATGTTTATTTCAGCCTGATTCAATTGTATTATTCAATTATTCATAATTTCAGTATAAAAGAGAAGCTGTAAATTATTTGGCGAATCAATCATTTCATCAGCTATAATTTATCATATTAGGATAAAGCATTTTGTAAATAAATTCAATACATTGATATACAAGATATACTTTATATAGTTAGAAGCCCTTGAAAATGTAATTTGAATCGCAAAACAATTTCTGAGAAGTACATGTCAATTTTTCTCTTAATAGGTGAATAGATAATCAAATTCATTTCTTTCTTTGTGATGTTTAAGTATTTTAGTAGAATAACTTTAAGTTGCATGGATAAAAACTTAACGTTGTTCATGTGTCGAATACCTTTATATTTCAAACAGAGGTACAACTGTTTTCTTGTGACTTATGTTCCTTGTACCTTGCAAAATAATCTAAACATAGGTACATCATGAGTTTCAAAGTTCTATCAACTTGAAAGTTGCTTACTTGTTAAGTAGTAGATAACAATGCTAGATTTTCCATTTTCGAACCTTGTTTTGAAAGCCACCTCCATGCAAAGCTTCTAAATGCTTATTTGTTTTGCATTCGTCGTAACGAAATATGATTTCAAAATTAACACCTTCAAATCAACTTACATACATGTATATAAGGGGCAAAATTTTAAATATGTCCATTGCACTTTTATGCAAGTACTAGAAATCCGCTATCAACCATTCTAAAGGAACACCACAGCGTAAAATATTTGTGTTTTTTTTTAACAATTCCATAACGGAGATTACCCATATTTCTTATTGAAAGCAAACATTTATTATGGTAGACAAAGACGACTTCCAAAAGATTAAATTGCATTTAGATTTTTCATCACATTAATACATTTATATGATTCTTTATGCGTGATTCAAATTTGTATACCATTCACTTGTTGTTTTTTATCACCACACATTTAATAATGTAGCATATAAGTCAAATAAATAAATGAACTTATGAATACCGTGGAATCAAATATATAAAACATAATATAAAATTTTAAATGCGTTTAAACAAGGGCATTCGGATGATAAAACGGTTCAAGTCTGGCTTATTTCCTAAGATTCTATACCAATTACCATTTAAGTAACATGTAAGGAGAAAGGCAGAGCTAAGATAACAAGCAAAAATTATATGCTGTGAAGAAAGATTCGAAATGGTATTAAATTCAAATTACAAACAATGTTTTATCCCCTCTCAAACTTTATTAACGACGTGTAATTATGCGGATAGTTTTGACTTAATAAATATAATCCTGCAAATTTGTTTCTCTTCAAGAAAAAAACAGATGCTAATTTACTAGAGATCAGATATTAATGACAAAGTCATAATACGTGTAGATGTAATTAACTTTTAAGCTCCAGTAGTAAAGGGGAGCATGTTTTAATCATATGAATTTTAGCACACAGTAAGTATAGAGTAAAGTATAACACATTTCGCTATATGTACGAGTAATTATAGTGACATAATGCCCATCCAAGGGTATATAGTGAGTGAACGGGTGAAAATCAAAATAAGTTTTCATTTTGCCATAATTCCTTTTAATTTAATAATTAAGTTCGCATAAACAATAAATAACGCACAGATCCAAACAAAATTTCTGTAAATATCCATTAGAATTTACCTATAACGCTTAGTTTATAAAAAGAGTGGGATAGTCTTTTTAAATTTTAGGCAGATTTATAATTTCATCCTTATCATTTTCCAATATCAACTGTTGGTCAAACACCATTGTGACAGTCAATTTTTTGAAATATAATGTCAATTCAGCTCACATTGACTATGAAAATATGAGCATAATGTCACTTTAAAACTCTATCAATGTAACAACTTGTTCTTGTAATGGCTGAAACTTATGTAATGACAAAGTAAGGAGAATGATTGCCATATATATATTTATGATATTAGGATTCATATTTCCTTGGATATCACATAACATATGTTACGTTAATGCAATATCACTAAATCTGCTCAATTTCCCTTTGGTATGAAAATATAACCATAGTCCATGCAGATGCTCTTCTTCACTGAGTCACTGTGCAGTGTCGTCTTGATATTCATAAATTGATAATGGACAGTCCAAAAAAATGAAGCTAAGAAAGTCTTATTAAGAAATTAAGCAAAACACTCCATCATTTGGTCATGTTTCTGAAATCGTTCCCTTTACATATATCCATATGTTATTCATTTGATCCAATAATCTTTCCAAACCTCTCATTACTTTTTTCCATTTTAAGGCACTTACAAGTCAATTTTAATAATTGATTTTTCACATCTGAAATCTTATGATACCATTAAGTCCATCCTCACATGTCATTTTTTCTGACATAATATTATGTAAAATGATAAGCCAAAATTACTTTAATAGAATACCATATGAAACTTTTATCATGTATCATTTTCTCTGTTGTTAGGACGTGTTGTATCATTAGTGTTGCTCTATTATAAAAGACCATATTGCACAATAAATCGGCATAACATTGTGTTTTGGCAAAACATACAAAACATTAGCAAATGTAAAACTTGAAATAAGATAGGATAAATACTAAGCACACATACAACATATATCAACCATATATCTAAATAGATAATCAGTACCATGTCAAAGTAAAAAACAAAATTACATACAAATTGCAGACTCTGTTTGATAAGTCTGTCTGTACATGAGGGATGATGAAAAGTGCAACATCCCTCACGCCCCCTAGCACCGGTTTGAGTGGTATTAAATTCTACACACTTAAAAGTGCTGGACTCAATGATCCCAAAGGACCAGAAACTATAACAATCCTGAAATGAAGTACGGGGCAACTTTTTACGGCTGCCATGGCCCTTGAAACCTGCTGTTGTGATTGATAAAAATCTGATAATTTGTGATCCCTCGGAAGCTTTAAAAAAATATTACATGAAATTGCGTGCATAAAAGCTTACATTCTCTCATTTCTGTCTAATCCTTCATAATGATAATAATAATAATAATAATAATAATAATAATAATAATAATAAAATTATAATAATGATAATGATAAAAATAATAATAATAATGGTAATAATAAAGTGTAATAATAATAATAATAATGACAATACAAAACACTGTTATCTAGTCATTACAAAATTTCAGATTGTTCATGAAATACATATTTTCATGAATGCGAAAACGTTTAATCAATAGATTAAATAAAAAGAAAATAGTATGGCCTGAGTAATTACAAAATAATAATGGGACAGTTTTATACTATCATA
This sequence comes from Ruditapes philippinarum, assembly GCF_026571515.1. Classification (NCBI taxonomy): domain Eukaryota; kingdom Metazoa; phylum Mollusca; class Bivalvia; order Venerida; family Veneridae; genus Ruditapes; species Ruditapes philippinarum. The sequence goes on along the minus strand of NW_026856561.1, from coordinate 76,461 downwards.
TAAAAATTGTTTTATCTGGTTCAGGCAACATTTCCACGACGAAATTTCAATAAAAAATAAAATAAAAACGCATTGAAAGTTTCATAAATCTGCAAATAGTTTCATCCATGATGCGTACGGTCCAATGTTTTTGACATTGGGATAAATTTTCTATTTTACCGATATTTTTCCACCCTTTTACCGACTCAGGGCTCGTGTTGCACAATTTTCACATTTTCTTTGTATGTTCATGGTAACTAAATTATGATACTTAACAGAACATTTTTCTATGAAGAATACACATTCATTATCCCTATTAAAGCTAGATGTATTTTTGGAAATAAAAATGAAACAATTTATACTCCTGCGAGTAATTGTATTGTGAAACATTAGGCTGAAGAGCGTTTCTTTTCAATATCTTATTCTTTGACACTGAAAATTGTGAGAAGATGTATATCAAATACAAATCATATAAACATTAACTTGATGTTAAAACAATCTTATCTTACATTTAAAGAGCAATCCAAATCTGTAAGAGACAAATATGTTTTACTAGAAATGGATCTACATGAAAGGGTAAATTGTAAGCTATTCGTGAAGGAATCAAAAGGAAAATTATTCGTCCGAACTTAGTTTATAAAGATCTGCTTTCTTCTGCAAAGGGAAGTATCGCAGACAAACAGAATTTATTGACAAATGGACATTGCACATTAATGTTGTGCAATGCCCCCAAGATATATCATTATTTATTTATTTCGCCTTTCGTCTGAGAATGTAAAGTAATAATTTTATTTGTGCTCGTTCTAATTACGTCTGGCATGTAAAGATCTAAAGAATACAATTGCTATATGATACTTTTGAGGTGATTGATTAAGAAAAATTCAAAGAAAAAAAGACATTTGTAACACGTTTTGTATTAGGTTTTATCTGATTCTTTATGTTTAGATTATTTCGAACTTTTATCGTGCTGAAGACTTTTTATACTATATCATATTATTTATTGTCAATTATTTATGTTAATATTGAAATATCGATTGCTTTTATTGAGGAGATAAAAAATAAATTATCAAATTTAACTGCACAATCTGCTGTGTTGGACATTTATAAATTTCATTCTTAAAATTGAAGTACAATGTACTTAGTATATTATTATTATTATTCAGTAACAGTCGACGTTTCGAAAATAAGCCAATCATCTAGTGTGCGCAATCTTGGTGCATTTCTTGACTCGAACATGAGGATGGAACAACATGTAAATAATGTCTGTAGGAACTGTTATGCACAATTAAGACAAATCGGTCACATCAGACCCTATCCTACTGTTAAAGCAACCAAATCTCTAGTAAATTCACTTGTTACTTCTAGGTTAGACTACTGTAATGCACTGTTATATGGAGTCTCTAAGCAGTCAATGACCAAGTTACAACATGTTCAAAATACAGCAGCTAGAATTGTGACCAAAACACTCAAATATGACCACATAACACCTATCTTACGTGAACTTCACTGGCTTCCGGTAGAGTATCGGGTCGAATATAAAATTTTGACTTATACATATAAATCCCTCATCGATCAATCACCAGCCTATATAAAAGACATGATAGACGTGTACATCCCAGTTAGAAATCTGAGGTCCAAGAATAACTCCATGACATTAGTTGTGCCTAAATCTCGGATAGTACGATATGGTGACAGGTGCTTCCAGACAGCCGCAGCGAAATTATGGAACGCGTTACCACCTGACATTAGAACCTTGCCATGTTTTAAGAGAGCTCTCAAAACACATTATTTCATAAAGTTCTATGGACGTTAGTTCATAAATCATGTACTACTTTTGCTATAATATCAGTGTTAATTTTAATTGTGCCTTGATTTTAAACTAAATGTGTCTGTATTTATTACCATCCTTTACTGGTTTTAGATTATCATTATTGATTAATAGGTTTACTTAATTTATGTTGTACATTATGTCTTATATATATATGATTATGTTTTATCGGATTTATGTAAAGCACTCTTGAACATTTATTATTTATGAAAAGAGTGCTATAGAAATGTGGTATATAATAATAATAATAATATTATAATTTTATATAGATACCAATTATTCTATTGAGAACAAAGATGCGAAGTTTATTCCCATACCCTTTAATATTATAGGAGCTGCATTAGTTCAATGTTTTATTATATGCAATAATTTAGGGTTGCTTAGAAACCGAGCATAGTTGCTTTTATGTCTTATTTGGAATAACGTTTCCATAAATTTCTTTCTTCCGTGAGTACGTAGTATATTGACAGTGACTTTTTGTATATTACATTGAAATTGTAGTTCTATTTCTTCATTTACTTTATATACATATTCATGTTACACTATCTATTTAAAGTGCAATCATTTCTGATAAATTAAATATACATATATATCTAGTTTTTCTTTGGGAAGGGCCGATCACTAATGCTGAAAGAACTTAGGCCCAACCTTTTTGATATTAATTATTTCGAAAACCCGTTGTTTTTTGTGTATATTGAAATGTAATAAAATATTATTAAATCAAATTTTCTGTAATTCTCTTAGATTATGCACGATTTGTTCAGTTTACATTAACATTTTTCTTAGTTAATTACATTTTATACACTTTGTTAACATTGTAAAAAGATAGCCTGAAAAAAGATTGTATAATTCGTTATTTAGAAGGTATTTATGTCTTCTCATAGTGCAGAAGGATGCTTTTCTTCCAACATTTATCGCAACTTGTGCGCTTTATTTCTTTTTCATTTCATTTTTTTTTGTCTTTATCATCTACAATATTTTACAATTATTAGTTATATATATTCAGTTATGAATTATTATATATACTTTATCAATATTATATTTTTGATCATTTGAAAAACAATAAACAAAGAGTTATCAAACTACTTTGAAGAGCAATAGTGCCAGGTTTTATTAACTCGAAATTTTGACTTCCCTAACTCAAAAATTTCGATTTAGTAATCGAAATTTCGAGTATGTAAGTCGAAATATCGAGTTAAGTAAGTCGAAATACCGATATCTAAATAAGTAAGTCGGAATTACGAGTAAGTAAGTCGAAATTTCGAGCTAAGATACTCGAAATTTCGAGTTGGTAACTCAAAATTTCGAATAAATAAAATTACACAGCTGACACTAATGCTCTCCCGTATATTTCAATCTCCATACAAAACAATAATTATGTCAATTAAAGGTAATTCAAGACAACTTAAGCTTAACACCATTTTTGGACGGTAACATTTCTTATTAGTCTCATTGAATACACTGAAATATTGAATTAAAACGTTTCACGAGGGTATTTGAAAAAAATAGAGATATTTTCAAATTAAGCAATTCATGAAAAGGCTTCATCAAAATTAACATGAAGCCCATGTAATACTTGTTTAAAATTTAACAAATTATGTTTCTGCTTTTTTTTGACAGTAAAAAATACAGAACATTCCATTCCGGAGATATGTTAGAAATTACCTTCCCAACTCCCTGCAATTATAACGTTCTACCGCTTGTTAAAGACAATTACAAAGTCAATTACAAAATCGGACACCTCTTTATATTTTTCATTTTTGAATTAATTTAACCATGATCATGAGTTATAAAACAATATATTTGAATATTGTATCAGATTTTTACAAATTATAAAATTAAACTTTAAAATAAACTATTCAAGAAACGGTTTCATCAAAATTACAACGAATCCCATGTAACAACTTGTGTGTTATATTACGTGGATGTCTTCAAACAAATTGCGTTACTTTTTCAGAAATTGATAGCAAATAAAAAAGCAAATACTTGTGTGCCTTTAAAGTAGAACAACTCGCAGATATTGCAACAAAAACACATTGCATAAGTGATGGCATTTCATTTTTATTTTACCATACCACTTTTACTAGTTTTCACTTCTCCCCCTCCGTGGTCGATGGGTTAGAGTCGATGACTTCTAATCCAGTTACCTCTCTGGCGTGGGTTCGATCCCCGGGTGATGCTTTGGTAGTTTAGCGCGGAGGAAGGTAGTCTAGTACTGGTGTAACTCTACAGGAACGATGGAAAAAAAAAGTTAAAAAAGACAGTAAACATTCAAATTATCTATGTGTATTCATTCACATCTTCAATCTAATCGAGTTTATAATTTTCTCCTTTGTAAGTCTATTCAATAAAGTAGTGTCTAAGCTGCTTTTAGCGTAGATGTCTTTTTTTAAATTTAAGTTCGCTTTGATAAATATTAAATTTTACTATAAAAGTGTGATTTTAAATTTTTCTTTTGTAATATTTTAAGTAAAGGTTTTCTTACATAAATATGTAGTAGTTTTCTCGTGTTGAAAGACATTTCTTAAGATGATGTATATAGCATTGCATGAAAAACATTACTGTGTCTATGATAAAATTGCCTCTATATACTGCAAAAATAAAATTAATTTCCTTTATTTCTTTTGCCATTTTTCTTTTACTTATTTTTTGTCTATACTTGACATACAAGATAAATCAAATTTCTTTTTTTGTGTTCTGCATCAACTGACCTTAAGAGAGAAGTTTTTTAATATAAAGCAATGATATTTGTACTTTACAAAAGCAGTTTATTCGGGGGACTCGTGTAGTATAATTTGTATGATTAATTCCATCAAACTGTGAACGTTTTATTTTTAGGAGAAGATGTCTTTAACCACTCTCTGTTTTGGAATATTGTAATGGGATGTAGACCTTTAAGTTAATGAATCGAAACACTTCTTAGTTTTTTCAAATTCTCAAATAGTACATCGGAATACTTAAAAGTATCATTGTGACATTCCGAACACTTTTTCTTCCTCTCTTCTTAAAATATGTTCTACAAAAAAAAAATGAAAAATCCAACATTTTTATTGAATTTTAGTTGTAATTTATGGTTTTGTAGTTTACTGACACACTATTTACTTTTGCTTTTATTTATGCTGAATGGTCATTTTTGACATCCCTTTGTAAATATATAACTTGTAGAAGGGTTTTAATTGATGTTTTTGTTTAATTCATTGAATAAAGAGTCTATGCATTTATAAAAATATACATTAATCTGTTTCTATGTAAGCTATTTTAATGTGTAAAATAAATAAATCAGAATATGTTCTGTAATTTTTATTTTGGAATATGTGACTATGTTAGTAAGAACGTATAACTTATATAAATCATTTATGTAAGGCTCTTCCTCTGATAACATATTTTCAGCTTTGATGTGCTTTATAATATTTAAAGTTTACAACGAAACCGTTTGAAGCTTGTATGATTTATAAAATTGTTTTTATATGTTGATATATTGACATTTGTGAAACTAAACAGCATATGCATAATCTGTATTAAAAAATATGCATGAACGATTCCTTATGTGAATAAATAGTTTTTAATCATTACATCGTGGACCGCAATTATTAAGTGGTTAAGAATAAGTTGAAGTAAAGGATTAATAAAATGATCAAAATAAAAACACAACATTTTATTACATGAATACGTTATGGTATTATTCTATGTCTTAAATTGTCTTACTGACTTCAACGTTTAAATAAGAAAGTTTTACATAACAGTAATTTGAATAATAATTCATTTCGATTTTTTTTAAAAGAAAAGTATATCAAAGTTTTGATAACTATAAATAAAGAAAAAGTAAAAATAACTGCATTATCATTTATGGTCCATTATCAAATGAGTATTGATTGTCGAATTATTATTCATAAAAAATTGCATTGCTCGAGTGCATACTTTAACAAATCTGAGAGCTTTCAATCCAACTGGGTGTAATTGAAAACGTTTCGTGCCAATTACATCGGATCTAATATTTCTACAATTTGTCCTGAAAATTTGTTTTGTTGCAAACAAAGCAGTAACAAGCACATTCTACATGATCATCAGGAACAGAATATTTGCAGTGAAATCATAACTATTTCTTAATGGACCGAAAGCCATTGTTCTTTTTTTTACATTGTTTAAACGCTTAAACTATCATGACATTTCTGCTGTTCTTTTTTTTGTTCTTTAAACATATCATCAATAAATAAATTGATAAATCACAAAAGAATAAATTCTAAATACCTTAAAATGACTTTTAACTGCTTTTGTGATTCCTTACATGATATATGTAAGCATTTAGTACTTAAAATAGAAAGTATGTTCCAAGGGACGTCATATAGAACTATAATTCATTATAAGAGACGGTTAGGTAATTAAAACATAATACCGTTTTGCAAGTAATTCATATTTCAAACGGTGTTAAGTTTCAGTTTTATTTATTTGCATAATCAGGCCTCCGGCCCATACACATATATATATACAACATTATAATTTACATCTAAATATGAAGCATGAAGTCAAGGATTAACAATGACAAATTTCAGTTTATAATACCAATCTAACATAATATATATTGATATAAAAACACATAAATTCCTCTCAATAGGCTTACAATATCATCTGTTATTTAATAATGCTTGATACTTAAACAGAATCGAACTTTGCTTATAATGTATAATATCTAATGAACATTTGTACGCCTCCATAGAATATAAGAAATACATAAGCCTTCATTCTAAAAAAAAACAACAAAAAAATCAAAAAACAAAAAACAACCTGCAATGAGAGAACATGATAAACCAAATGGAAAATCAAAACACTGAAGAGTAATTAATAAACATGGCTAAGTTTCTTATAACATTTGTACTGTCACATGACATCAGTCTGTAATATGTATCCAAAGTAGGATTATTAATAAACATTGATGGTATGAATTTTCCCCTGATTTCAGAATAAAGAGGACATATAAGAACAAAATGAACCTCATCCTCGATAACGGTTTCACAATAAGGACAGAAACGGAAGTCTCTTGGAATATTCTTATGTCTACCCTGTTCAATCATTAAATTATGACATGAACTACGAAATTTAGCCATACTAGATCTAAACTTTTCAACATCAAGTATTGCAATATATTTTTCTAGATTATAATTTTGTTTAAAATGTATATAACTATATAATTTACTACTAGATCGGCACCGAGCAGTCCAATTTTGAATATACTGATCTTTCAACCTTTGTACATATTGCTTTTCAAAAAGTTTTTTGTTTATTACTTTTTGTTGTTCCCATGCATATCCAAACCCATTTGAATAAAGATTGTTTTTTACATCTGTTGCCCAATTTGTGTGCCCTACACTATCATAATGAACAAGCATTTCATAGCAAAGTTTTACATACCTATTTCTTGGTAAATCAAGCAAACGTAACCAATACTTAATACATCGTTTTGCTGAATAAATATGCATTGGGAATCTGCCTAAATCACCTAATATTGCATCATTACATGCATTTGTTTGTACTTTTAAGACTCTTTTACAGGCATAATTTTGTACAATTTCTATACACTGTGGTTGTTTCATTCCCCATAATTCTGCCCCATATAGCAGCACAGATGAAACCTTAGAGTCAAATATTTTGAAAAATGTATTTGTAGATAGACATGAAAAACTTTGAAATGAACTAAATATATACATAAGGACTTTTTTGGCCTTAACTGACATAGCTTCAGCCATCTTAAACAAAGATAGCCTATTTGTAAAATAAATTCCAACATAATTAAAGCCATTAACTATCTCTAAATTATTGTTTGCATATGACCATCTCTCTCTTCTTGCCACACATCCACCCTTTTTGAATACAAGAACTTTTGTTTTTGATATATTAACAACTAACTTGCTTTCAATGCAAAATTCATGTAATAAATTTAATTGTCTTTGAAGACCTACAATAGTGTCCGAAAGGAGAGCGATGTCATCTGCAAACATTAGAAGAAATATTTCCATAGTATTTGGAAACAGTTGCAAACCTTTTACATTGTTATTACATAAAAGTGTATACAATTCATTGATAAACATGTCAAAAAGAATCGGACTTAAATTACAGCCTTGCCTTAATCCTATAGGACAGGAGAATACATCAGTACAACCATCATTAGTTCTAACACATGCTTTTACAGAGGTGTAAATAGCCTTTATTGACTTATATAAATGACCTTTAACTCCATGATCCCTTAAAATATCAAATAACTTCCAACGATCCACAGAATCAAAGGCCTTTTGAAAATCAACAAAAGCAACATATACAGTTCTGCCCTTCATATTTAGATACTTATTTACAACTGAATATAAAACGAAAGCATTATCTATTGTTGAATAGCCAGCGCGAAAGCCTGCCTGAGATTCAGTTATTTTATTGAAAGCTTCTACATAAAAAGTAATACGCTTAGTAATAATTGAAATATATATTTTACTAAATACATCTAGCAAGGCTATACCTCTATAATTATTTGGGTCATTTAAACTTCCTTTCTTATGTATTGGAATAATTATAGATTTGGCCCATAAATCTGGAAATTCACCTTTTGAGAACAATCTGTTAAACAACTTACATATAAATGGTAGTAAAACATTTAAACCATAAACAAAGTGTTGTGGAACAAGAGTGCCACCTGTTGCTTTATGTAAATTTAAAGCTTTTACGCTTTCAATGATTTCATCATATGTAATACAGGAGTTAAAAATAATATTTTCAATTTCATCAAAATTTTCATTTATGACAGTATCACTTCCTGGACTAATTTCACTGGAACTGGAAGAAGAGAACAATTGGTTAAAATGCTCATACCAGTCATGTAATGATACATTTGGAACTGATTTCGGCCTTTTAGACAAATTTTGCAACTCCCGCCAGAAGATTTTTGGATTATTAATTGAATTTTCCATTTTTGTCAAAATATTTTTATTATAACACAATCTTTTGTTTTTACATAATGATTTGTAGTTCTGTTTACTAAGTAGATAATTGTTTAAGCTGTTAGCACATCGTTTTAATCTGAAATCATTCAATTTCTTTCTACAATATTTCTTGGCTTCTTTACAGTCTTGATCAAACCACTTTTTATCTTTATTAGCAAATTTCCTTTTAATATTATAAAATGATTGACTACTAAGACAAATTGCATTTTGTAATTCAAATAAAATATCATTTACATTAGACTCTTTATCATCTATCAATTTATCAGCTGTATCAGTTATACACTGTAAATATTCATTACAGTTGTTTTCATTTAGTGAATAATAATAATGAATATAGTCATTTCCTTCTTTATCATTTGATATATAATTATCTGTCAGTAGCCAAAGGCTTAACGGTAAATGACTACTTTCTACATTTGTCAAAATTTCAAATTTCTGTACCTTTTCTAAAATATTTTTAGAGACAATAAAATAATCAATTGTGCTACACCCATTTTGATTGACAAATGTGAAATCATCACCCCCAAATCGCCCATTTACAATATAGCATGAATATACTTTGCAAAATTCAATCAACTCTTTTCCAAATCTATTAATTTTTCTGTCTTGAGAAAGCCTTTGCATGCCAATGTCACCATCAAGAATATCATTATATTCATTCAATTCTGGAATATTTGTATCCCCTAATGTATAATCAGCTATACAGCCTGTTCTGGCTTTAAAATCTCCATTTATCAGTAACTCATAGTCTAAATAATGGTATGTTACTATAAATTCTTCAAGTTGTTGCAAACCAGAGCTAAATATACCAGAATAAAAAGGTGAATTCTCTGGGGGAACATACATACATACATATAAAACATCTTTACTAAGAGAAAAAAAGAGACTTTTCAATCAATAGCACAACACCAAACTCAAAAAGTTCACATACACGTTTTATATAAGGTAATAAGTCATTTTTGATGAATACTGAAACACCGCCCATAGGCCTTCCTCCAGCACTTGATATTTTTGCATTGCAACAAAATAAGGTATAGTCTTGAAATTCAGTTTGTTGATAGTCAGAATCTTGGTCCCATGTTTCTTGTAGTCCAAAAATATCAAAAGATGATAACATATCTTTTATTGTATAGTTACACATTTTAGATTTAAAACTTTCTATGTTCCATGTTAGTAATTTAAGTGATTTACATGAATGTGCTGGGCTTTGACCTCCATCCTATCTCCTACTAAGATTAGGATCATTGCTGCTGATTTGTTAATATGATTGCAAATGATAAATCAACGACAGACCATTTACAAGTCGCCACTCAAATAATATTAGATGGAATAAATTTTATCTATATAGCAAATAAAACAAAATTTTCAGAAAATTTGCTAATCAAAAATAAACAAGTTGCAAAACATAAAAGCGCAGCCACTAAGCTAGTAAGATTTAAATTAGATTAAATAATTGTGTACCTATTAAGCAAATAAAATAACTATCATATATCCGCTTATTAATTTTGTATTATGTAGAACATAGCTGCATTAAACAATAACATTTATGAGAGTCTGTAAAATCTTTTCTGCAACATTTGAACCGGCGCAATGAAGTTATATCCTAAGTTTATAAAATGATTAACAGTTCACACAGAGGCTAAAATGTCTGTTTAGCGAAACATTGTGTGTTTATCAAACTGGTTCTAATGTCTTATTTTCTCTACCTTGGTGAATGCCAGAAAAAAAATCATTAAAAAAAAGACACACACGTCATAATGTAGACTGCAAAACGATGATGCTATTTTAGAGAGAAGTCGCTTGTATTATGGATTTTTATACTGAACACAAAAACATGCTGTTTTGAAATAGATACCAATTTTGGGTTACGATTCCAGTTCAAATGGGCAGCTATACAATCACGAATGCCTTAGTAATGAATTGACAAACATTTGAACGATATAAAATGCATGATTGTTCCACAATACAAGAAAAACTGATATATATATTTCCATTATAACATGCTTGAACAACATTGAGCGGACAACTGATTTTCATGATGTCATTGGGTTAATTAACTGACGTCATTTTGCCATGTTCAATATAGAATTAACCTGTGAATATCACAATAAATGCAATTGTTTACTAGTCAATAATTACACTCGATTTTTCCTGACCGTTTAAAAGGAGAATAACGTGAATTATAGTTGAACATACTAGTACCATATATATGGATATTGAATGGAGAAAATCGAAAATTAAAGCATGTTGTTTACAAAATAATTATATGAAAAAAATAAAAAGTACTGAATTGGTATACATTTTTTATTTCATGTTATGAGACAGTATAGAAATATTGAAATTCTACTCAAAGTTCCCTTTGAGATTTGGTAAATTTTGCAGTAATCTAAGATATAAAAATAAGTGATCATTGACACGCTCGGTTTAATGCATTTCAATTCCAAACCAATTATCAAATGTAAGATAATATTTCTTATTTATGCACTTCAGACATCCAGAAAAAAGAACATGCATCTTACACAGCATTGATATCCTCTATTCACTATTATTTCTCAATCCTTTCCCTCTAATACTATTGTTAAAGTACTCCAGTCGAAAGTGTTGTTTTTTGGTATAGGTTTGCGTTCTACCAAACTGATGTCTGGGACAAAACTCCTATACGTACACCTGTTAATATCAGTGTGCATATTTAACTGTGAAATATAAAGAAACAATATATGAAATAACTACATTTGTCTATATAACGTGGATTTTAGATAAAGTAACATATGATACGATAACATACAATACACTTTTTGATATTATTTCAAAGTTCATTTGAACTTGGGAACTGATCAAAACATAATAAAACTATCCTTTGACAGTATCCATATTTAAAAAGGGAATATCCTTTTGGTCTTTACATTCCAGACGTAATTAGACCTAGCAGAAATAAAATTGTATCCCTACATACTCAGACGAAAGGCAAGTTAAACGATAATTATATACTTCAGATGAGAAGTGCACATTTTTAAAAAATATTGTCCTTTTGTCCAATTAACTCTGTTTGTCCGAGACAATTTCCTCTTACAAAAGAAAGCAGATCTTTAGAGACCGAAATTCGGATGAACACAAGTTTTTATTCTCCGAGGAATACCTTTTATCTCGTTATTTGATCCATTTTCTAATGCTGTCATTTTTTTAATCTTATCGAATCGGACTACTCTTAGACATGTTAGACAAGATAGTTTCAGCATTTGTAATTGATGAAAAGCTTTCTACAATTTGGCCGTTATGTGTCTAAGGTTTACCATTTTTTATCCAAAAAGATGTGCATAAAGCTAAAATATTTTTGAAAAGATAGATAATAAAATTGGATGACCAAGTAGTAAATCAAGTCGAATTTCTAAGTAATGTATGTTGGTTGTGTAAGAGTTATAGATTAATTCTACATTTCCTAAACTCTTAATACGTTTCTTGTATTATTTGATTTTTTTAAATGTTTGGTTCGTCTGGAGCAGAGATGAAGAAGCTTTAATTATATATTCTTTCATAAATAACACAATTGACAAAGCCATTATAGCTCATTTTCACATTTTTGGTATATACACATATGAATTAATTTTGGCATTAGTAAACAATAAATTTGTCAATATAGTAAACAAAGTATATGTTAAAAATAGTATGATGCAAAAAAAAAACAACAACAAACAAAAACAGGATGCACTACTCTTACAAGTTTTGAATGTATTTTATTCGTTCTTACTTCCCTTGCCTTTCAAAATATCTAATACAATTTTAAGAATATGTCTGACACTAAAAAAACAAAACAAAAAACGAATAATTGTGTTCCTAAAAAGTGAGTCTGTTTTGTAAATATTTGGTTTTATTCGTATTTGAATCTTAAATGATGATAAACATTAATATAAAATATAACTAAGTATAAACATTATTTCTCGTCTTTTTTGTATTATAGTGAAACAATGTCTGTTTGGCTAAGTCTTATCCGTTCTGTTCTGTGCTTATTAGTATAATAGTGTATACTTTGTGTCTATAAAAATATGAACACATACTATATTTTACAAGGCTTTTTGTTTATTACAATGAAATTGTACTTCTTTACCTCTTTAAGATTACGAATACTTTGTAAAACTTTCTACAAATATTTGTTTTGCTTAAATTTTACATAATTTGTTTTGCATTGCAAAAATATCACGACAAATAATATCTGTAATATGTTGCGGTTCGAATCGGAATATCCGTCCCGAGGGAACTGTCAATTGGGCGGTAACGAGGCTTTCTAAGTTACCGCCCATGGGCGGGCTCCCGAGGGACGGATATTCCGATCCGAACTGCAAACATATGTCAAATATTTTGTCTTGCATATTGTACCATATTCCATTACATTTAAAACTCTTTATCTTACTTAATGAAACTATTTTCAAAAGGAATTTCTGTTATTACACCCGTTACTATTTTCTTACAACAGCGTATGAAATTACAACTTCATTCATAACGGTAAAGTTAAGTCATCGAAAGCGTGCCATTGTACAGCATGCGACTCACCTGACACCCCATGTCCATGGTTAAAACTAACGGAAACGCCAGTCTGATATGCAAGAATAAGTTGTAATGACGTTAATATTTGAGGCAATCATCATTTTCATTACATGTACTGGCATAATAAAAATGTCAAAATATTGATTCTTAAAACCTAACAGTTTTTATAAAAACGGAGTCATTTTTTATTTAAGAAAATTTAAGAATTTGAAAAACTGATAAGTATAAGAAAAGATCTTGATTTCTTCATTTACTAAACTTATGCATATCCCCCCACAACCCCCCCAAAAAACAACAACAAAAAAACAACAAACAAATGAATGATTAAAACCATTAGCTGGCAGGAAAATTACATTTTCATTTAGATAAACAAAGTTATATGATCTGGGGACACGCACATATATTAAATAAAAGAGGTAAAACGAAATGAGGTGTATGAATATTCAAATTGAAAGTTAAAAAACATTCATGAGTTTTACACGTGTTAGCAATCTTTAGTCCAATTTACATTAATGTTGTGCTTGAAATTCGGACCAACTTGTTGTTGTTATTGTTCTTTAATTATTTCATTTTAGTTTCAATATAAATTCAATTCAACTTCATCATTTAATTAAAACGTAACAACAACATTATTATTACAAGATTATGAGTTTAACTCTACTTAAAGTAGTTTTTCTGTTCATTTTCACAATTTTATCTTTTATCATTTTATAATATTAATGACGAGTTTAAAACATCAGAATGGTTTTGCAATAATGCAAATTTATCAAAGTCAAATTATTATGTTCATTTCCAAGGCACAATTATATATATCCATTGTTTTCCAGTTCGCCTGGATTTGTTGGATAAGCGCAAAAAATATTCCAATGATACGAGCGTGACATCATAGTTTCGGGACCTTTCTGTTGAAAATGTGTCAGAGTTAAATCGTATACATATACATGCACAGTGCGTTAACTGGAGTGCAGGTATTAGTTACCCGCACTCCAGAGCATGCTCATTGATTGGTTCATTTTGCTGGGGTTTACATATTGCGACGGCAGAGAGAGAGTGAAAGCGACAGAACAATCATATTCAGATGCTGGTTACTTTTTTCTGGGGTTTCATTTGACAACAGGGAACGTGTTTTTATGTTTGACTATCATACAAAAAAGAAAAAACATCAAAACACTCGGCAATCTGATTTATACTCGGGGGCTACGCCCCCTCGTACAAATCAGATAGCCTCGTGTTTCGATGCTATTTCTATTACTTGTTCATACTTAGAAATAAATGCCACATTTCATTATAAAAATATTGCTGAAAATATTAGCTTCAAACGAAATATCGTTATATCGTGATAGGTTAGATAAGACTAGATGTAAGGAATAGGAGAAATCCGAAAATGTTTTTTAAGCATGTAGTTGAATTGCATTAATTTTTATAATTTCTACAAAACAATAGATAAAATAGCTGTTTCATATTTATCTTTACTGATATCAGATCAAGAAAACAAATAATTAAAATACTTTCTGTAGGTTTAATTTCATGTAATTATTACATACAACCTTTTTATTGCCAACTGATAATAACAACAACAAAGGTTTTTGAAAAAGGATATGTACATATCGCTTTCATGCCAAATAAAGAAACTTTTATCCAGTTTAAAAATCTGGAAACAAAGTGATCCCTCGGAAGCATTAATCACAACAAAATTACAAGATAATTGCAGACTCGGTTTGATTGAGTCTGTACATGAGGGATAATGAATACGTGCAACATCCCTCACGCCCCCTAGCGAGCGGTACTGAATTCTCAACACTCAATAGTGCTGGCATCAATGATCCCGAAGGACCAGAAAAATATAACAATACTGAAGAGACCCGAGCATAATCGTTTTGAGTAATTATTGGATCAATGATCTATATGATATAAACTGAGAGCTTTAAAAGCAATTTTGTTGTTTTCATAGCTTCCGATAACCATATTTCAAAATTCAAGGCATTTTATAAACAGGTTCATGTGAAACTTTCTATTACTTTCATGGAATGACACGAAATTTCACATTAATTTAAAAGGTTCCATGTTAACCACAGTATTAACACATCTGCGGATGTTTCTAAGTTCATAATTTCACCATTTTCATGTTAAAATGTTGAATTCCGCTTAAGCCGGTGCAAGGGATCTTAGACGGTAGTTTGCACTTGACAGTACAGTCCATGAACAGGCTCAGTCAAACCAGTCTGCACCATTTTCAATTTTGCCTTTTTTGACTTTCTTCAGGGATTCCCATTTTCTCTATGTTTTTCTCTTTTTGAATTATTAAAGTAAAATGTTACGTTTGTTGCTGGAATTCAAATTTAAAAATTATCCTCGTTGACCTTACAAACAAGTTTTTAGTTTTAAATATATCCAAGATTGTGTATTGTTTTCTTTTTTTTTTATTAAAATCGATAAGTTTTCTTTAAATTGTATTTTTTGTTTCAATCATACAAAATCGCGTGTATTACAATTATACATATGGTTTTATGACAAGTGAAAAACCGATGGTAAAATTTGGGGATGAATTGCATTTTGTTTATAACTAATGACCACTTAAACTGAAAAAAAAAACAACCTTAAACTAAAAGAAAACAACACTTGTAAAGAACTTTTGTTTCCAATATGAATCAAGGTAATGCGTACAATCTGCTTACTGTAAACAGGCTTCATGCTATTGGCATGCTAACAGACAAAGTCTTTCAATGTGCAATCAAAAACTGTAAATGGACTATTCAAAAATAGAAAATTGACAAGTTTTTTTAAATTCCACAGGAGAAAGAACAGAACAATAATAAATAAATATGTGCAATTATTAATCGAGTTCTTATTCGTACATTTGACTATGCATCACTTGTTTTTCGCAAACTTTTAACGAATTATTATAAACTCTAACATAAACGTGACAGACAATATCATGGTCATGAACAAATACACCGTTTTACAGTTTCGTATTTTCTTTAAGTTCACATCGTACTAAAGCATCAATCCAGCCAGTCAATCGTTCTGTTGTTCTTTTTCCTATGAATTATTTGCTCGTTTTTCTTCGTTAGTGTGATGGAAACATAAACTTTATTTGGCGTCTTATATGGTCAAACTTATTATTTCTTAATATCGCCCTAAGATGTTCAGAAAACAAGTGTCTTTTTTCGTATAATTTGTTGCGTGAAGTTTGTTGCAAAGGCAATATCTGAATATTGTTCACATTAAACCATAATAGTAGAAACAAAGAAATACTTTAAGACGAACAATTACAACAACAATTTAGTCCAAATTCCAAGCACGACATTTATGTAAATTTGTCTAAAAATTGATAACACGTGTACAAAACGAATGAATGTTTTTAACTTTCAATTTGAATATTCAGATATCTCATTTCGTTTTACCTCTTTTATTTAAATATATGTGCGTGTCCCCAGATAATATAACTTTGTTTATCTAAATACTTGTTGTGTGAAAATGTAATTTTCCTGCCAGCTAATGGTTTTAATCATTCCTTTTTTGCTTGTTTCTGGAACATATGCATTAGTTTAGTATATTTAGAAATACTGTTTTAATTTTGTTCAGACTTACGATTTTGTTTTTTGTTTGTAGATTGGGGTTTACGTCACACCGACACAGTATATGTCATATGGCGACGTTACAGCTTTACTGGTGGAGAAAGACCTCAGGTGCCCTTCCGTGTATTATTTCAGGCACGAACGGGCACCTCAGTAGAACCACCGACGTTCCGTAAGCTAGTTCAGACTTACGACATCTTCAAAATATGGAAATGCATAACTAACAAAATATTCTTTTTTATATGAGAATTGTATTTATAACAGAAACAATTTAATATCGTACAAACTAATAAAAAGGGGTTACTTTTTAAAACCAACGAATAAGGATATCTTTTGGTAAATATTTTATTGCAGAAAATTGATTAAAATCTAAGAATTTTCTACTGATTTTTTTCAAATTTGAATATGAGAATGCACTTATGTTTGAAAGCAGCGCTTCCTATTCATACTGTCCTTACATATATTGTGTACGGTTTAAAACGTAAATTATTTTCTCTTCAGGTACATGGATTACTACTTGCCTCTAATTACTGTGGGTTCGAATCCCTACAGGGACTTTGGATTCATGCATATGAGAAAGCTATCCAGCTAGCTTACGGAACGTTCGTGCCTGAAATAATGCACTGAAGGGCACCTGAGGTCTTCCTCGACCATTAAAGCTGAAAAGTTGCTATATGATCAATACTGTGGCGGTGTGACGTAAAACAAAAATAAACAAACAAACGAAGGGTACATGGTTTAGTTTTAACATAAACATTGAAGCCCGATTGCGAAACAAGTTCTTGCAACTTATATTTATCACTTTCGAGTCCGCCTTCTGGAACCAACTAGTACTGATATCGTATAAAGAAACATGGTCGTGACCCGTGTAGGGCTCGAAGCCATGATTCCTCTGTTGAGAGGCAGACACCTTAACCACTAAAACACCGCTCCCCTCAGTATATGGAACGTTTTAAGAAACCAAAAGAAAATTGTGATGGACAAAATAAGCTATTCATCAAACTTTTTGAATATTTTATTTGGTGATACAATTTAATTAATCAATCTTTTTATAGATAATGGTCCCTGAAAAGCATCAAAATATCACGTGAAATTTTATGCCTTACAATTTCAGAAATGTAACTGATAGTAGCATAAGTTTATAAAATCTGACATTCTAAAATGTTTTACATTACATGGTTTCACAAAAGTTCTTTTTCTGTTTACAACAATATATGTATAAATGACATTTCTTCTTAGCAACTTTATGTTCTATGAATGTGGAAAACATAATTTTGACGGAAATGTAAAAGTTCACGCACGAAAATTGATAAATTAGATTAGATATATAGTAGCTTCTAGGGAAGGGTCGGATTTATTTCAAATTTATCATTGAACTATACTTTATAATTATTGCATTTTCTGATCCCGTATAACAGTCCGGAACATATGCTATGGTATCATATTTAACTAGGCATTTTCTTTCATTTCTAGTTTATTATAGAGGTCGAATATTGCACAAATTGTAATTTTGTTGATTCTGAAATTATTTTACTGTCTGTTTTCTCTTATCAACTGTGTTTTGTTTTTGAATGCATTTATTTTAATGCAAGTTTATAACACGTGAATGTGCTAAAATAACAATGAAACACAAACATTATTAAACTTTTCACTAAGAATTTTAGAAAAATGATATCTTTGAGCAGTAATCAAATAGCCCCCCCCCCCCAAAAAAAAAAGTTAAAACAAATAACGTTTCCAAACTGTACTTTGAGTAAATGTTAGTTTGTAGAATTTGTAAGACAAATGAGCCGCGTCACAACAAAACCAACATAGTGCGTTTGCGACCAGCATGGATCCAGACCAGCCTGCGCATTCATGGATCCATACTGTTCGCTTAGCCACTCTATTACAAGTAGAGACGCTGATAGCGAACAACACGGATCCTGATCAGACTGCGCGGATGCGCAGGCTGGTCTGGATCCATGCTGATCGCAAACCCATTATGTTGGTTTTGTCGTGACGCTCAAATGCAGTCCTAGGATGTAGCCAAACGTTACGATGTATATGACGTGGTGCATAAAAAAGAGAAAAAGAAAGAAAAAAAAGATAAAAAGAAGGCCGGGCAAAGTTCAGCGAAAGCAGCCGGTGATATTAATAATCTTTTGAATCCTTAATTGCCTTCATTATTTTAATCATATTTTTAATCCATTGGTAAGATCTTTTGAGTATTTAAATTTCTAAAGTCAAATTTAAAAGATAACGTTAAAATTCATTCAAAATACATCCAAATGCGGTAATTATCAAAGAAATGAGAAATAATATTAAGGTTGAATTGACATTGTGCAAAACGCAGATGCATATGTTGGATAGCAGCTTATGCGCTTATATCATTTAATTGTCAAATCAATTGATATTTTTGCAAAGCTTACCTCTTCATACGCAGCAGGTTGAAACAACAAAAGCTTACGGGTCTATAATTGTAATGCCATTTAAATAATATATTGGTATTGTTGCAGATCATATGTATCAATTAGCATTTGACATGGGAATTAGTTATATTGCAATAATTGTAGATTCGTTAACAGATATACAACTATTTCATAACGACAGTGTTATTGTTGCGATATTCATGAATATTCCTTACAATATTAGTTAAAATAATATATTGCATGCAGCAACAATCTGTTATAAGTTTATAGATAAGAATGATACATTTTGGTAAGGAGAAAAATATGATAATTCTTGATTTGTATGTTGGACCAATTCGTTAATTTCTATATAATATATCTTTTATATTAAAAACTTTATTTCATTTTTTAATCAGTCGCTTTTTTAGATAAAGTTTTCTTTAACTTCGTAAAATTGTGTTAATCATAAAGTGTAAGATAGTTTTGAAATAATGCATCTAGTGGCATGTCACAACAAAAAAATCTGCAAATAATATAGAAATATATTTTTCACAGACATTTTCTGCGAATTGTAATATTTTACACAAAGAACAGTTACTGCTCAGTAAATGTTTAGTGGAATTTATATCTAAATACCCATTTTCACTTACTTTTGCAAAAATGTGAGAAAGCTAACATGATCAAAGAAACATCTAAAAATTAAAATATAGTTTTGAAATGATTTCAGATAGATATCATTTGATTATTATCAGAACTAAAATGTAAATATTTTTTCTATACTATACAGGTTTTTACAGAATGACTGGCCATGCAACACATTTAACGCATAAATCTTTTAACCACAATGATAAAAAAACAGTTTACTTTGCCACTGTGAAAGATTTTTTTACTTTGCCACTGTGAAAGATTTTTGTAATTAATGCAGAGTTAAATATCATAAAATTAGTTAGTAATTATTTGAAATCTGCAATCTTTCTTGAGAAGGAGCAAAGACAAATCAAACAGTGTCATGAGCATTCTACGTTAAATCAATGTTATCTTTATGCCTGATTTGACAATTATTCCATCAGTGTTTTATCACATCGATAAGCAAATGAAAGCCAGCATTTTAAACGGTCTAGCAAATTTCATGTCGTTAGACAATATGCTATAAGGAGAAAATCAAAGTTATAATTATAATTGAAGAAACAGCTAAATATTTCTATTTATTTGTTTGAGTTTGTGTCTGAAAAACCGATACCTTGATAAAGTTTTTATTTTCTTGTGATTTGACATTATATTGATGTTATTTCATGATATACTTTGTTGAAAGTATATGGTAATGAATGAGTTCAGAAAACAATATCATATGCTTTGATAAATGACATATTTGCATGCAATGTTTGTTAACGCTAATTGGATCCGGGTTGAATCATACAGATTTCTGCATAATCTTACCATTTAAAAACAAAGCAAAAGCGGTTTATCCTTTTTCCCGAAATTGCTGTTTGAAATCTCCGTGAATGCATGTATATTGAACAAATTTAACTGCATTTAGAAATTAAATTAGATATAGTTTGCGCAAATATTCAGATGTGTGAGTTCATATGTTGTATGTATCTAATGTATTGCAACGCATTTAACGCAACTTCTCTCATATTCATTTATATAATTTATGTAACAATTATTTCTTTTTATTGCTGTGTGGTTAAATCAAAAGTTTCAATTTTTTATTTATAAATCTGATATTAAATCTGATTTTATTTTTGTTTCTCTTTTCCACCTTTTCTTATTTTCATTGATTCATGTGTTAAATAATCGATGGTTATATTATAAGAATATACATGAATAAAAGTTTGATTTCTTATGATATTTATGACTCATAAAATATGCATGACGCTGAAATCTAAAAATTCATCACATATTTCACATTTTACATTCTATTTTTTATATTGTTGATGATATTATTCGTTGTGAAATTAGCATGATATCAATGAAAACATTCTTTATATAGCAAATTCACAAACAGCGGTCAGTTATATTGCACGATAGATGTTTTCCAGAAATATGAGTGATCCTAATGTAGGAATAATCCATTGCATTCACTAATCTTCCTAATAACAATAATGAATGCCAAAACTGCCTAAAAATGTTAACATAATAAACAAATATATAACTAATTCTTAATCGGTGTTTAAGTGTATAAAGTTATATTTCTGCTTCAAAAATTATTGTTTGATTAAGAAAAATCCTTCCAAAATGCTTGTAAGAATAAACATGGAAGATAATTGCCTTAAAAGCGAATTACGCATGTACAAAATCATAGCTAAACGGATAAAACCCTACTTAAAATAGCAAAATAATATTTTGTTCCGGGCCATTTTATTCTGTTTAGGTAAAATATTCATTTGTGTTAAATAACAGAGACGTTCTATGTTACAACTTTTTCCTGAATCAACCACATAATAATGAAACCAATGTAATTTTACAGTCAATGAATTATATAAAAATATTTCGTAAGATATAGATTTATACCCTTTAATACATACTTTGTGTGTTCAGCAAAAATGGCAGGGATTAACGTCAGAACAATAAAATGTATGTCTGAGATATTGCTATGCAACATGTCATAAAACGTAACATTCGTGACAATTTGATGCGTGGAGAAGTCTCTTCAGAAAATCAAATTGCATTCTATTCTTTCATTTTCTTGGTAATTTATTTTAGACTTTAAGTACACATGAACGCCACAGTGATTTTGTTATTATACGTGATATCTTCATATCACACTACAAATTGTAGCATTGTTTTTATATCTTTTTTCGACTTTGCAGTAGTTCTTGGTGACTTCAATTGATTTCTTTCTTTATTTTCAACAGTTCATATAATACAATAAAGCAAGGATCTTTCAAATATTCTCCTTACGTTTCTCTAAGCAGTCAATTTTCTTTTATTCAAAACACAATAATTTTCCCCGTTTCCCTGTAGTTGTCTAAAGAGAGCACATGTATTGCACACATGCAAAGGTGATTGAATAATTTCTTGTTGGCAAACTTTTGCCTACTTATCATGTAAATGTAAACATAGAAAAGAATAGTGATTTACATATAATGAATTACTTTTTGAGCGAAGCACGAGACACTGTTATATTATCTTATAATAATTAGGCTTCGAAAATAGGGATGACATATTGCAGAATTGTTGAAAGCAGACATCTTTTATTTCAAGGTTTTTTTTTATCAAGATAAGTATACTTGATTCATTTCTATAGATAAAACCAATGTATAAATAATTGTTTTATAATTTACCTCGTATAATCGAAGGTTCTTCTAACAATTTATTACCTATTAAGTTATTCATTTATTACTTGTATTTTCTACTTGGGGACGTTGTGGTAAAAATAATTGAAATCATATCAAAAATGTGAGAAAAAAAGATGCAATTAAGATTAGCTTGTTGAGCAATTTTGTTTTTGAAATAAAAAAAATATTTCCTTATCGCAAAACAATTATTTTGACATTTCTTTTTTATATTCAATTACAAATAAACATAACATAGGCTTTGAGTTTCGTTTATGCAAATCAAATGTCAAAGATATTGGTTTGTTTTTGAAATCGATTCAGTAAAATAACCCCTTCTTCAATTATTTTTTAATTTGAAATATTAATAATTTTATGAAATAGTATTTTTGGATAGAGAGGACGTATTAGAATGATGTTACAAAACCCTTGATGGCTTTTCGTAACAAATCTAAGAAAGTGTTATGACAGGTGACAGAATTAGTTTTGTTTTGATGTCGAATAATTGTTGGTCTGAAAGTGGAGATCCTCCGGCAGAAATTGTGACTTTAACTTAAGATAGATTCTAAATATAAGAATGAATACATATATGAACTTACTAGAAATGTTTTAATGTCAAAGTGAAGGATTGGCAGGAATTAAATTACATATTACATGTATAAATTGTATCTTTCAATTCATTGCGAATCAGGTGTAATTACATCTTTTATGACAAATTAATTTGTTCATGTTGCATTACAAAATAGGTAATTGAGAGATAAAATGAAATTACTTTTTTTAAGAAAGTAACAGTCATGCACTCCCAAAGGAATCTATAGTAACTATCAATGCAAAAAGAGTTGCAAGACACTTAACAACATCTTTAACAACATTTTCTTTGTCCTATCCTTATTTCAAACTTAAACAAATCTGATTTGTCTTTTTCTTTTTAGTTATACTCATATTACATCAAAAAATCTACTGAAAATAAGGATAAATGTAGATCTTTTGATAAAATATGACCTATTTCCATAAAAAAAGCATGATCAAAGTTGGAAAAATTTGTCAACATAGAAAATGAATTTTATGATCATGTCAAAGCGAATCCATTCGTGTAAAACTTGTACCATTTTGGAAATCATCATTATAAGTTTTTATTCTATGCATTAGTTTTATAACTTAAATGTTATTTTGAGTATTGAGTATAAAATAAAAAAAATATATTTCTTTACTTACATTTTACAATTTTCGGTGTTGTAAAGGCTGGTTTAAAAAATAATTAACATAAGGAAAGAAAAATCGTTACCTAACAATGACTTAACCAACATTTTACAATATCACAAACTCATCTCTTTACTTATGTGGACTTCAAGGCACTTCACCTTTTCTTTCAAAGTCACATTACAAAAAATATTATCAGAAACTCAAATTTTAACTGCAAATGAGACAACGATGGTCACAAAAATAAGCTTAGTCCTAAAAAGCAGTATGGTATCCCCAGTATTTCATAAAAATATGTTTGGTAATACAAATATTTATTCCTAAGGCATAGTAGGAAATTCAGATTTATTTCTCAAGTGGTTTCTGCACAAGATAAATTTTACCTTTCGTTATATGAACTAACCAAGCCGTGTCAAGAACACTGCAGTTAATTTAAAATCGTTTTGATATATGTCAATATATAAACCACCTTTGTATCTTTGTTATATCTATAGTTTTTAAGTGTTAGACAACAAACTTTTTGTGACAGCATAAAATAAATAAAAAGTTTATGTAGTCGACAGTAACGAACTTGGCTTTAAAATGTCTAGTGAAGCAGATTTTATTGTCGTTTGACAGTAAATCCATAATCTATATACAACATCTGTCAGGTGCCATTTCGAATTGCAAAACCTTATCAGTCCGTCAAGCCTGTCTGGAAGATACGATCATTTATTTTAGCAGCAAAAATATTTTTCCATTGTGCATATAATTGTGTCGTTGGCCTCACTTGCATCAAACTGGTTATAAAATACTTCATGAAAATCATCCCTAACAAAAGCCAAACGACTTATGTTTATTTTAGTACCATTCCTTCTTTTGCCAAATAATAATCTTTAACATGAATGATATCATGGTTGTGGTTCGTTCTCTTAGTGCCTGGAAGAACAGAAGGGCCCTTTTTACGCCTAGAATACATTCATACATTCTCTTTATATGTTGACATATTCATACGTCTTATTTGATAACTGAATTTCGGGGTTCATGCAAAATTTATCATCTTGCATGAATTGTATAAATAATTTAAATGAAAAGTAAATGTTTTTATTATGTATTTTTTATCATAAACCCTAGAAATAAATATATATATTTGATCATCGACATTGATTCCTTAGATAACAGACACACATAACTTTTTATTGACATAATGTGAACAGTTTTTGTTGTCAAAAATTTTCCATAAAACAAAGATTTGTCCTGTTATTTAACAAACAATGTACACAAATGAATAATAACAAAGTTTGTAGAGGATAGATGGAATGTTTTAAATTCAGTTCCGTACACAAACTTATATGGAAATTTATAAAGTGTTATTTACATATTTTATAAAAGCAAAGACTCCTAAATCAAACATTACATCACTGTGAATAAAGTTCACAAGCGTGTTTAAGTGTTTAATCATGGGACTTGCGTGCCTAATCAATAAGTTATTTCTGCTTATTCAATATAACGAAACCTAAAATTTTTGACTCCAGTTGTGGTAACTTACATATTTCCAATGTGATGCACCCTTATACTTCAATGATTCAACTAGGTTTTATGCCATTTTCATTTCCTTTTTTATTTAAGCTTACAGAGCTGCCTTTGTTTGCTCTGATGTTTCATTGACATCTTCCTCACCAAACTTTTAAGCCATTATCTGAAGAGAATGATATACTTTGAGCAATCAGTCCGTATTCGTCTATCTTATGTCTAACAAACTGAGGAAAGAAAATATATGTATGTCAAAATGACAATTAATTTCAACAACAAAACAAAAAAATCAACAATAAATATGACAAGTTAGTGCCATCCCATGAGAAGCGGCGTATGGTCCCAAAGTAAAAGTATGCGTTTGCCCCTAAAAGAGGAAACGATGGGTGGAACTAAACAAAATGAAGCTTTGAAAGGGATCGGAGGTTACGAAGCCGCCAGTTTATGAAAGATAAGACGTTAAATGCACAAAATGCACAAAAAATAACAACAACAAAAACAAAAAATAACAACATGTTACTTATCTTAAGGGTGAAAATACAGTATCCAAGTGAGGAATATTGGAAGCACATGACAAGAAAGGAGCCGAATAAAGTTAACTAAAATATTACAGGCACAACAATAATGTCGTGCTTAACAATCTTTAAGGATCTGAAAAATAACTATTGAATGTTCGAGGAACAAACACAGACAAAAACAACGCTGATATTTCGTGTGGAGGCCGTTAAAAGTCAAAAGCTGTATGAGAAAAATATGTTTAAAAATCTTTTGTTAGCTCAAGTGACTTGACTGTTGTGGTTGTATACAAAGGCTGTATAAGGAAAAGTGTAAAAAAAACTTCTGTTAGCACAACTGACCTTGACTTGCGACTCCCAACGCTAGACCATTCAATGTATGTCCCCTCCTAATATGAAAAACCCAAGTATATAAGTATAGGCAGTGGAAGCAAAAGTTGAAAAACTACTCTTGAATTACCAAATGAAATTTGTCATTGCCAAACAAGTCTGTTCTGAGAGTGTTTCAATAACTTTATATCTTCCAACGCAATCGAAATAAAATATACATGTAGTATTGTAAGAAATGTCTGTCTTAAGAACTAACCGACAAAAAGGACATAACAGGCAAAGGTATGCATCTTTAACAAATTGATACAGCGTCACTAATTTATTTCAAATCGCGCACTTGATAATCTTAAACAGGGAATACCAATATCAGATCAATGTCATAAAGAAATCTATGTCTCACGTCTGACAGCTTAAAATTCTTATCATTAGATTGTTGACATTTGATAAATTATTGAAATTGCTGCATCACAGACTTTATAACAAATCACCAGACAGATAATAGAATTTCGTATCATGTTGTATCGCCTAAAGCCATTCATAACATGTTTATTCTTCGATAACATAGTATTGACAGTGTAATGAAAAGGTCTCTATATTCTCAGAAACAGGAATCCGATAATTTATTGACATGATCAAATTCTTTATGAGGAACATCAACTACTGTTTAAATACGGAAGATAACGTACTTTCTTTGAAACAGCGGATTTAAGATTAAATACAGTAAAAGAAAACGTCAGACTCTCTAAATAGAATGGAAAACACTCAATTTATAAATCGTTACACATATATTTCACATGAGACTTATTCTAAGGAAAAAGAGAAAAAAAACCCAGAAATTCTAAGAAACATCGTGAAACAAGTTTAGCATGATGGTATGCATTGTTTTCGTTAAATGAGTGATGACAAAAGTGTAATATCATGTCTACTTTGATAAACATATACCTTATTTTTCTACCAATAGATGTTGAACAAATTCTAGCTTAAAATTGATAAAGTATTGAATAAAAACATTTTGACGTAACATTCTATATTCGAAGGACTTAATCAAACATTTATAGAGTATGAAGAAAGGAAAATAAATGTCAATGCATTAGGAAAATTATATGAAAATAAAATTGGAACCTTACAATGCTTGGTGCAGTTGTTGCCTGATAGCTTTCAATGACGCCAATGTCATGATACTTTCTGTCTCCCCAGGTTAATAAGTACTTAAAAATGTAAAATAATCTCTTAAATACACACACACAAAAAACAAAAAAAGAAAAACAACACCAAAAACAAAACAACACAACACTGTTGACATGAAAAGCATTTTTTACATATTCTTTTGTACATTTGCAATACATATGTGATACATATGTACAGTGTTATACTAGATTGCAAATTCGGAACAACATTACTGCATTCTACGATATGTTGTGAAGGAATGTTTGCGATTTGCAATAGTAAGATTCAATGAATTTCAAACATGACTTAAAGCCACTTAAAGATCTTGATAAAGTTTATATGTTTTATTCAAAGAAGGTTGTATGTCATTCAAATGATTTGTGTTAAGATTATTTTGTTTTGAACCTTCAAATGTTAGTTTGATCATTTTAAATAATATAGATGTCTCATGTCGTGTAAAATATGAAATAGATTCTAATGAAGTGTTGCAAGTTATCAAAAAGAAAATCACATTGAGCATCAGGCAAAAGAAATAATTTTAAAAATAAAAGCATAAGTCTTTGTTTAGCACTGCGTCCCTTCATATGGTGTATGTTGTGTTGTTAATATTTCAATTGGCGTATACACGGCTTATATGAATCTTTGTACGTAAATTCGAGAATGTATACAAATATAACATAGTTTTGGGCTTTAAACAACAATATGTTGTTTTTTTGGAAGTTTTCTATTATGTTCAACATATCATTCATAATTTATTATTTACAATATCTCAGTACAGAATAATAACAGTTCAGATATTGCCAAGAACTAGAAAAAAAAGAAACAACTAAAAGTAGTTTTTAGGAGATTTTTTTTCCACTATACGAATATAATTCAAGAATACTTCGATATATATATAATACACATGATTTTATTGCTATCGTTAGCTTTTATAATAAACTCAAACTCTTAAATATATTATCGAAAATACCACTGTATAGTTTATACATGCACTATACATGTACTTAAAACCGCCTCCGTGGTCGAGGGGTTAAAGTCGATGACTTCTAATCCAGTTCCCTCTCTGGCGTGGGTTCGATCCCCGGGAGATGCTTTGGTAGTTTAGCGCAGAGGAAGGTAGTCTAGTACTGGTGTAACCCTCCAGGAACGAAGGTTAGGAAACTACCCGTCTATATGACTGAAACACTGTTGGGAAAGGGCGTAAAATGAAACAAACAAACAAAACATGTACTTAATTAATTAATGACATTGTCGTATATATAAAAAGATCAGAAAACAGCCTTCTCATTAAACTTGCTCTTAAACACAACATTGTCGAACAGTACTTTTACGATGTGAGTCATTCCAGTACTTAAACTTTCTAAGATGTTACATAATAAAATGCTGCACGGTAACATAGTTGAAACGTTGAAAAGAGTTGAAAATTACTCTTGAATTGCCAAATGTAATTTTGTCATTGCCAAACAAGTCTGTTTCGAGAGTGTTTCAATAACCTTATATCTTCCAACGCAATCGAACTAAAATTAATGTCTGTCTTAAGAACTAACCGACAAAAAGGATAAAACAGGCAAAGGTTTGCATCTTAAAAAATTGATACAGCGTCAACAATTCATTTCAAATCACGCACTTGATATTCCTTTCCTGAACAGGAAATACCAAGATCAGATCAATGTCATAAAGAAATATATGTCTCACATCTGACAGCCAAAATTCTTATCATTAGATTTTTGACATTCGATAAATTATTAGAATCACTGCATCATGGACTTTATCACAAATCACCAGACAGATAATAAATTTTCGTATCATGTTGTGTCGCCTAAAGCCATTTATTACATGTTTGTTCTTTGATAACATTGTCTTGACAATGTAATGAAAAGGTCTCTATACTCTTAGAAACAGGAATCCGATAATTTATTGACATGATCACATTCTTTATGAGGAACATTAACTACTGTTTAAATACGAACGATAACGTACTTTCTTTGAAACAGCGGATTTAAGATTATATACTGTAAAAGAAAACGTTAGACTCTCTAAATAGAATGGAAAACATTCAATTTATAAATCGTTACACATATATCTCACATGAGACTTATTCTAAGGAAAAAGAGAAAAAAACCCAGAAATTCTAAGAAACATCGTGAAACAAGTTTAGCATGATGGTATGTATTGTTTTCGTTGAATGAGTGATGACAAAAGTGTAATATCATGTCTACTTTGATAAACATTTACCTTATTGTTCTTCCAATACATGTTGATCAAATTCTAGCTTAAAATTGACAAATTATTGAATAAAAACATTTTGACGTAACATTCTATATTCGAAGGACTTAATCAAACATTTATAGAGTATGAAGAAAGGAAAATAAATGTCAATGCATTAGGAAAATTATATGAAAATAAAATTGGAACCTTACAATGCTTGGTGCAGTTGTTGCCTGATAGCTTTCAATGACGCCAATGTCATGATACTTTCTGTCTCCCCAGGTTAATAAGTACTTAAAATGTAAAATAATTTCTAAAATACACACACAGAAAGCAACAAACAAAAACAACACCAAAAACAAAACAACAACACAACACTGTTGACATGAAACGCATTTTTTACATATTCTTTTGCACCTTTGCAATACATATGTGATAAATAGGTACAGTGTTATACTAGATTGCAAATTCGGATCAACATTACTGCATTCTACGATATGTTGTGAAGAAAAAGTTCTGATCCACTTAATGATCCAATAAACTATGATTATTTCAAGTGAAGAAAAATCAACTGTGTACATTCTTGACAATGACGGTACGCCTGCTGGAAACCTGAGCTTTAATCCCAGATAAGACAACTTCTTATTCATCAAACGTTTACGATATCATATGATAGTAGAATAATAATATTACGTGTGATAAGATACATAAATGTCAAAAGAAACATTGGAACAAGCTTACATTTCTCTATATACTTGTTTTAGTACACAAGTTTACATTTGCATTTTTATATTGAGAGTTTATTTTTACAGGGGTTTATGTGGACGAATGACATGTGAAACGATTTGAGCAACCATGCCCGACAATGTTAATTTCCACTGAAATGCAATTTTCAATGGTAAGTTTCAATGCATTTCAAATATGGCAGCCGCCTAAAGATCTTAATAAAGTTTTATTCAAATTAGGTTGTTTGCCATTCGAATGTTTTGTGTAAAGATTATTATGTTTTTGAACCTTCAAATGTTAGTTTGATCATTTTAATTTAAATAATAAAGCTGTCTCATGTCGTGTAAAATATGTTATAGATTCTTATGAAGTGTTGCAAGTTATCAAGAAAATAAATCACATTGAGCATCAAACAAAAGGATTTATTTTAAATCTTTGTTTAGCACTGCGTCCCTTCAGATGGTGTTCGTAGTGATGTTAATATTTTAATTTCCTTGAACACGGCTCATATTAATCTTTGTATGTAAATTCGAGAATGTATACAAATATAACATAGTTTTAGGCTTTAAACAACAATATGTTTTGTTTTGAAGCTTTCTATTATGTTCAACATAGCATAATTTCATAATTCATTATTTACAATATCTCAGTACATGTACAGTATAATAGTAATTTAGATATTGCCAAGAAGAAAAAAGAAAGAACAGTTTTTAGGAGATTTTTTCTACTATAATTCAAGAATATTTCGTGATATATAAAACATATGATTTTATTGCTATCGTTAGCTTTTATAATAAACTCAAACTCTAAATAGATATTAACGAAAATACCACTGTATAGTTTATACATGTACTATACATGTACTTAAAACCGCATCCGTGGTCGAGGGGTTAGAGTCGATGACTTCTGATCCAGTTATCTCTCTGGCGTGGATACGATCCCCGGGAGATGCTTTGGTAGTTTAGCGCGGAGGAAGGTAGTATAGTACTGGTGTAACTCTCTATGAACGATGGTTAGGAAACTACCCGCCTATATGACTGAAATACTGTTGGGAAAAGGCGTAAAATGAAACAAACAAACAAACAAACAAACAAAAAAACAAAACATGTACTTAATTAATTAATGACATTGTCGAACATTATAAAATAAAAATATCAAAATACAGCCTTCTCAATAAACTAGCTCTTATACACAAACTTGTCGTACATATAACAACTAAACAGTACTTTTACGATGAGAGTTATTCCAGTACTTAAAATATCTAAGATGTTATGAAATAAAATGCTGCACGGTAACATACTTGAAAATAGCTCTAAGACAATCAAAATAAATTTAGTTTTTTTTCGATTTAAACTCTTATTTATTGACAACATTGCTTATTTTGATACAGCTGTGAGCAAAGTTAGCTAAATGTGTTTCGGTATCGGGTAATGTTTGTAAAATCGCTTAATTTTTTTTAACTTTAAGAACTGCTATTTGTATAACAGATAATAAATATAAGCATTAACTTAAGGTGTGATATTCTGAAATTTGTAGATTATATGAAACGAAACCTCTCACTGTTTGAAATATATGTTATATTACTTTCTTTTATGGTTATTTACACAAGGAAATATAAAAAATCAGGTATATAGGTAATTAGGTAATTTAATAGCAGCCTCAAAGATGAAGACCATAAACAATATAAACGGGTCAACAGACTGAATTATATTTCGTAGACACAATAAAGGTACTGCCATCTATATTTTTCATTACCATGGATGTACTTGTTAGTATAAGCGAATTAGCATAATTTGACAACAATGCTTTTTTTTACAAATTTAATTTGACATGCTGAATTCATTTCAAATTGCAAAATATCTCACACGATACAAATGCAGTTTAATCCTTTCTGTTCTTGTACCACTGTTATACAAGAATGATTTTTCCATGTTCATTTCTGATCACACTTGTCATGTCAAACATGGTGAGAGTGACATTTTTGTATATTTAGCCATTCATGAAACGTCGCATCGAAAACAATTAACATAAATAGTTATTGTTTTCCAACTAAAGCTGTTTTTTTAGTTTTTGCATGTGGTGAAAGGAAGTTCAAGTTATTTATTCACCTGACATTTTCCTTCTTTGTTAATAAGCAACAGATCCTTCTTTGTTAATAAGCAATTTATGTGGGCTGTTGTTTATAACACCTTAATGTTATAATTGTTTCAGCTTTAAGCATATAGTGTTGAAGCATACTTTCAAAAAATAACTTAAAAAACCCAACAAAAACAAAAAACAACAACAACAAAAAACTGGTCTGTGGTTTAATTACTGTTTAAGTAGAATTGTGAGAAGAAATTGAAGCAGTTGTATTTGTTAAAGCAAAATGATCGATGACAATTTGCATTAGATGTAAGTGAAAAAGTCAGCTGTGTTGTTTTACAACGAATAGATAGTAACCACAAAGTCTTCATTTCTTGCATCAAATTGTTGCTATTGATCTCGGGCGGGAAAATGTATTTATTTTCGTGATGATTATCAGAGAGCTGCATAATAGTTATTGTTATTAATAGTTGTAGATATTGTTACTACTTTACAAAATATATTTTTCCGACATTTTTTGTATTTTCATCAAATATAAATTTACAATTAAATATGAAATTTCTTACTTGCAAAAGAGTTTAAGCGAGAACCGTTTACTATATTGCCTAAAAACAACACACTATTTATCCCCATGGCCCTGTTCACGCATAATACCTCATACTTAATAATAATTATATTTTCCTCATTAGCTAAGAATCATTGACTTTTGCTTTCAATAATGCATCAACTATTCTCGTGAATTTTATTTTGTCGCAATATGGTTATCAGCTGATTTAGAGGTTAAAACATAACATACACTTCACATAAAACGGTTGCCAATGAAGCTGCATCGGTTTTACAGCTAACAGTATGCACTTGTCATTTGCTGTTAAGTATATAAGTATTGATTTTCTGGAAAATCGGAAACCCTAAGACTTCATTTTCGAAAAAACCCAAATAAATCAAAATTGTTATGGTCGATTTGACAATTAAGATAAGCATTAATGAAATTGTTAAGTACTCAGATACTAGCAGACACTGATTTATTTTTGATCTCACATATGCGATGTGGAAGGGTTTAATAGTACAACATAACCTATAAAAATGAATCGATGGCCTGTTTTTTAAAAAGATTATTGACAGAAAATGTCAGATTGGGTACCTGTTTTGTATATGACTGAAAATGATAAAGTATTAAGTTATTTGCAACAAGTTAGTCGGTGTGTCATTTTGCGAAGTAATATTATACATTTAAGGACTTTTCTAACCCAACAGGTAGTTTTCAATTCTGTCAAATATAAAACTATATTATGTAATTAAATAGACAGAGCGAAATCACGTTACAAGAGTACCACCGGTTAAATCAAGTCACAAACAACAACAACAACTTAAAAAAATAAAATAAAAAAAAAATATAAAAATGCGTCTAAAATCGCTCTTTTGTCCGTTGGATAGCTTGGACTCTGAGCAGGAGTTGAGAAGCACCATCCTGTTTGCTTTTGGGGGCGTGAGGGATGTTGCACGTATTCATTATCCCTCATGTACAGACTCAGTCAAACCGAGTCTGCAATTCTCTTGTA
Organism: Ruditapes philippinarum; assembly: GCF_026571515.1. NCBI lineage: Eukaryota > Metazoa > Mollusca > Bivalvia > Venerida > Veneridae > Ruditapes > Ruditapes philippinarum. Next base: position 42,584 of record NW_026856561.1, on the reverse strand, counting down.
ATGTTGTTGTAATTGATGCTTCCGAGGGATCACTTTGTTTCCAGATTTTAATATTTCTTTAGGGTTGTCTCAGTTAGTTGGAAACGGAAACAGTTTGTGCAGACTTTACAATTAATGATAGTTTGACATCTGGTAAAAACAACTTGGCGACTTGCAGACGATATTGGCAATGTCATCATGCACTCTAGTTATCTTCCGATTGCTTAATGTGTAAATTTGTTTGTCAACATTTACCCTCAGTTATGTGAATGATATTTATAATCAAATTCATATAAAGGATTTACTTGACATGATCTTTAATCAATGTATTGCACGTATAGATGATAAGTTATGCTTAAATCTAAAACCTAATAAACGATATTTTTAGTCTTCTCTTAATGCCAACAATGATTAAATTAACATACACCTTACCTTTCATAATTTCATCACAAAGCCCTTGTTTGTCGGATGTCATTGGTCGTGTATTCAAACAAACTATCAACATTTAAACACTTAGACGTGTTTGCGTGATGAAACACATAACTCAACACATGTGACTTAACGAAATGTATTTGCACCTCAAAACATGTAGATATACTAGTTTATACTCATCTTTATTCATAACAACGTGTTTATCATCTCGTTTATTGTTTCGTTAAATGGCAGCATAAAAATAAGATTGCAGCTTTGATTAAAAGGTATTTTTACGTTAAAAGTCTGCAATGTTTTGTTTTAGAATAAAAACATTCTTAGATATATCTTTATTTTGATATTAAAGAAATTTTGACATAGAGCAATGTCATCATGTGACTTTTATCTGGTACGTGCGTGATTTAAGTTTCCTAAACATCACCTTGTCTATATTGAATTAGACGTTATAAATGAAAAGACATTAATATACACAAAGATACATCCATCAAAGCTGAACAGGGATCCCTTTCTCTGTTATAATTCAATACAGATAAACTGTGTTTCATTGTGTTTGTAAAACAACATAAATGATTTATAAAAAAGTTTTACAATCTATTTAAAAAGACATTGTCCCGAATAGGTTTCTTAAAAAATAATTCACGATAAAAAATAATTCACGAAGTATCACATAGTTGGTTGCAATGTAATAAGGAGAATAAAATTGTTTTAATGAACATTTGACATTATCACATACTAATTATATTATACATCTTAAGTTATTTGTATAAACTATATATAAATGTTTTACTATACTATTTATTTATTTATGCCAAAGTCGAGTCGAAGTATTCCTTTTTTATAAAATAGGAAGAAAAAGTAGAATATAACAATAGAAATGTATTGCTTTAATTCTATAACAAACACAAACCAATAATTACATTTAATATGAAAATTAATGTTTCATTGCTGACAAGAAATCTTCCCGTTGAGAATTCTTTATTCGCTTTTTGCTGAAATCTCTCAATGTGTGAGTGCAAACATGAAGGAAAGCATGAGCTTAAACAAACTCCAAAAGTAGACTTTCCTGTCTCTATTTATTCATAAACTTTAAGCTTTGTGGTATAATGCAAATGCATGGATTCATTTTTCGTCCTTCATGGAAATAAAAATTAATGTTACATCAAAATGACAATGTCTCCAATAATAAAAAATGTAATACGTCAGTAAAATATAGACCAACCGCACGCTCTTTAAGCCCAAATGACTTATGATATGATTTCTTATGATTCCTATTAGGATTATTCATAAAAGTCGTATGGAAATTATTAAATACAGGTAACATGGACAACAGCCAAGTTTTAAAAGGCTCATTGGATACGTATTGAGGTCATGGAAACAGCGTCGGGTCGTGGACAGTAACTTGCATTTTCCAGAACCGTTCATGAATAAGGTCAGTCAAACCGAGCCTGCAACATTTACAATTTTGTCGTTTCGGGCTTTCTCCAGAATTCTGTTTTTTCTCTATTTCATTTTATAATTGCTTACGATGACAGTTTCAAACGAGAATGCCTCAAGAACATTCATTTGAATTTAGTCTCGGACAACTCTGAAACATTGATACAAGCTTCCAAAAAACTAAAACAAAGTGAGATATTTTGAACTACTGAATATTTAACCTGTTGTCGTATGGAACGTGTTTGTAATCATATTATCTTCAAAAGCTGCTAAAATAACGCCTGAAAAATTCTTTATTCTTGCAATTTGCCATTTCTTTAACCGAATTTATTCATATTTGTATTTTTGTTTATAACGCTGATTTTCAACTGTCAAAAGACGTAACATCGATCTAATAGATACAACAAACGAAAATGTACTTTTAAGTACAATGATAAGACGATAAGATTCAGACATGACTTGAGCTGTTTTATTGTTGTGTTGGCAATGATGTTATTTTTTTTAGATTTACGGACAAATGAACTGGCAACAAGATTATAAAATATGAAAACTGAATGTTTTGTACTGTTTTGTTCATAATAAGGTATTTGAGAGCGTAAACATAAAAAGATACAGATTTTATTGAATAAATTACATCCAACCGAGTCCGTAACTCTTTCTTTGTTGGATTATCCCCGCTAGAACAGCGTATATCATTTGCATCATTTTAAAGTTAATTTCGATTCGAATGCCTCATCGGTCTATGAGACGTTTTATCCTGTTTATTCACCTTAAAGATGAAATTCATTAAATGGGCCTAATTGTTGTTTCTGACATGACGGGACAGGAATATTTTTTCCGGGATTTGTGATTTGTGTACCATTTAATGAAGGTTTGGTCCAATAACTGCAAAGTTTAAGATCATACCCTCATCCAGTTGTTCAAGAATCATCGTTTTTTCATTTATCTTTTTTTTACTCAGGCTTATTACCACTAAAAAAATATTTCTTAATTTAATTCTGAGCAATTTTCTTTTAGATACTTTACAGATATTTCAAATTTAAGTACTTTTATTGATTTATGTAAAAATTTTGAATTTTACATTTTTTTGTGGCTTTAAACTGATTTTTAAAATGATTCAACTGAATGTTGATTAATCAGAAACCATTGAGTATCATTTGTATGATTTTTCAATAACTAAAATAAAGAAATAAAGCCCAGACAATATCTTTTATTTCCAAACAAATGCTTAAAATTTTCTTTTTTTTTTAAATTGTTTTTCTATTTTTGCACAACTGACAGCAACTCAAAAGGAACATTTCTAATTTTGGAGATATTTTGTCTTCCGACAAGAAAGTTTACGACGTACAACAACCACCTTCTCATTTCTATCTCACATATTGTGCTTTGCCTTTACGCTTCTTGGGAACTTACCTTTTTTTAATTTTTTGCCTACCCATTATACTTTCTTTTTTTCTGAAATAAATCTATGGTCATTAAAGATAAGATGATGATAAGTTGTAAAACACTGTATAAGAAGCCTTTTATTAAAAACGATATTTTTCAAATCAAGCTGTTCTTAAGGTAGTACACCCCTAATGCACTGTCTCCACTTTGAAGAGTATTCAAATAGGTTAAAACCACTGTAAAGTGTATTGAAACTGAGGGGGCGTGGGTTCAAACCCCAGAAGGGGCAATTTTTTTTCTTTCTTTTTTTTCTTTTTAGCATTTTTTATTAATCTCTCAGACCCCCTATGGAAGAAAAAAGTGTTTCATTTTAATTATATAATTATTGTAGGTATTTATTTACTAAATAATGCCAAATTTAATAGCAAATATGATACCAGATATTTTCAAAGTTTAATAAAATAAAAACTAAACGGTAAAATTATTTTATATTTTGCAAGACCAACCAATATACATTAAAGAAAATTTAGGCAAACTTTGAAAATAGCCCCTCATTTTGGAAAATTTTAGGGATATTTTAAATAAGGCTTTTTACATAGGGAAATGGTCAAATTAGTGTTAAAAGTGGGTGGGGTAGGGTTACATTTTTATACATATTAAAAACATTTCGTTTAAAAACAATAATTTTGCTTGTTTAATTTATTACCTATATGTCATTGTTTATTTCTTAACAATGAGCAAAAGGAAAACATTTTTCATAATGATGATATTATAGATTATTTAGAGTTTCCTCATTTCTGAAAAAATCCCTTCTAATGGCAAAGTTTTAGTTCATAAAAATGTCCATAACTTATAAACCACACGGTAAATTTTGTTTAAATTTTGCATACAGGTGTTATTTAAGGCATATAACTGCCCTATGTTGTCAAATTTACAATTCCTTATAGTGCCCATTAGGGGTGTACTACCTTAAATAGACCTTCTTAACATCACAACGAAGTATTGTTTTTCTCAATACTGTATTAGTGAATTCAGATTATTTTTTATTTACGACCAAGCCAGCGTAGAGATTTTAAACTTATAATTAACTGATATTATTTGGACAAGAACAATCCGTTGATGCTTTTATAATGTCAAAAATTCCATTTCCTTGACACTTTCATGAAGCGATGCGATAATTTCGCAGATGCCACGTATAATTTAAACTATTTATCAGTGAATGATTTATTTGTTCCATATTGCCTCTAAGGAAGAAATCAATATTTTAGTAATATAAAATTCTATGCAAATCGAATTTTAGAAAAAGAAAAGAAATCTATTGATGTGTGTTTTTTCTTTCTAATTTAATGTCTGATCTAAATCGATAATGTTGTCCTTTTTTCGTCTATTCATTGAAAATTTGAACAAAATGGTTGTCTGAGCTTCTTTCAGTTTTAATTTTAAATTATGATCTCTTTGATGTATATAATTTACTCATTTAAAAGTAAGAATTTTGAATAAATCTTTAGTAACATCTTGAGTAACAATTTTGCGTACAGGACTATTCAGTGGGTTTTGTCGTGTTGAAAAACATTTCTAAAAATGTTGTATACAGTTTTACTAGAAGGTTAATTAATATGTCTGCGACAAAACTAAATTTTTCGACTGCAAAAACAATATTCTCAAAAACCTTACTGTCTGTATGTTTTCCTTAGATAAATGAAATCTTCCTTTCTTATGAATTACAGTAAATGACCTGAAAGCAAAAAATTTATGATAATTAGCAGTGTTTGCAAAACCAATTGAGTAAAATAGAGAAAACACAATTTAATATGTTGCAGGCTCGGTTTCATTGAGCCTGTTCATGGACGGTACTGGAAATCGCAAGTTACCGTCCACGGCCCCTTGCACCGGCGTAAGAAGAATTTCACATTTTAACACAAAAATGGTAACATTTGAATTTAAAAACATCCGCAAATGTGTTCATGCGGCGGTTATCATGGAACCTTCAATGTGACACTTTCTTGTCTTTCTATGAAAAGCGGTGTTTTGTCCCAAAGTAAAAGAAAGCGTGTGTCCTGTGGATGGAAATAAACAGAATATAATTTTGAAAGGGGATCAGAGATAATGAAGCCGGCATATCACAGATTAGACGTCAAACGACAAATTTAAAAAGCACACACCATATCCTAAGTGTGAGTTTACAGTATTCGAGTAGGAAAACTGGAACCTACCAAGTTTAACATGGTAAAAAGAAAAAAATGACAATAAATGGAATGCTTGAACATTTAAGCATGCTTTCCAAAAAAAGTTATATATACTGAAACATTAATTATGTTTTGATAATAATTATATATAAAAACGAAGTTTTAAAATCACTGTCTCGGATCCACTTTTTTATAACCATTTAAAATACATTTCATTTTCATATGGTTTTTATCCTAACATATCCTAACATGATTTAAAAACAATTGAGCAACCTAGTCGCGTGTCATTGAAAACGTTCCTTGACAATTGCCATCGGATGAGATATTTTACAATTTACCCTCTAGCTATGTTTTGTTGTAAACAAGGAGACAAACAGAAAATTATGCAAAATCCCTTTTATTGGTAAACACAACATTGGTTTTGTTAACATTTGTTGAAACCTCTAAATGTTGTGTTTTTTCCGATAACGCAATAATGATGTGCATATATCGTGTTATGCAATCGACAATCCTTGTCTGTTCTAAAGACTATTAGTATAAAGCCTGTTATAATTTAATGTATAAAACAGAATATCGAATATCAAAAAGCGTTTTAAAAAAGCTAATAAAAATAAATAAAACGAATTGACGTAAAATCTTTATTTTGTGTTTTGAGACAATATAGTAATATTGAAATTCCACTAAAAGTTTCCCTCGAGAATTTAGTTAATCCTGTACAAATCAAGGAAATATTAGAAGTCGTGATAATTGACACGCATTGTTTAATGCATCACAGTTCCAATTCTATCTATTAGATACATTTATTTTGTAATGAATGTACTTCAGGCATCCCACGTTTAAATGGTATATTAAATTAAAACGAATTTTCTATTGACAAAGACATGATTTGTATCAGCTTCCCTATTTTAATAGACAAAACACCACAGAACCCGGAATGATATATAAAAAGCACGTCAACATGAAGCCAATTAAAAGTTATATTTTGAATGTATAAGACCGATTGTAAACTAATTTTACCACGTTTTATAATTTAAACAAATAGGATAAAACATGCCACATTTCAGACTTACATTCAATATAAATGCAACCTGATTTCTCGGTTGCAACAATCTGCAAATGTTATAACAAATAAAGCCTTTTAATGATAAATATTTCATGTTCTTGCAAAGAAAATGATTTTTATTTCAGATTTATAATACAAAATAATTTAATCATTTTTCCGCAAACTTGGTGAACAATACAGACTTTTATCAACTAGAAGTTCGTATACGAATTGTAAGCAGTAAACCAAACAAAGTTGAAAACACAAAGACAAATGTATTGACATCTCCTTTAAGATTAATCATGCTTTAAATGTGTGCATTCGTTACTTTTATGTTCGATTCTACTCGGACATCATAGTTATTTGATATAAAGCTTATGGAATACAAGATGTCTTCTCCTTGTATTAAACGAGATATGTATATGTGTGTTAATATATACCTCTATATTGTCATGCTATTCATGAATTAAGTATTAGAAATTAACTTTTAAACTTAATAAATGCAATTGATAATTTTGTAATCATGTGACCAGTTAACTATGAGAAATATGACAATGAAGCGACACTAGGGTATTTTTGGTTGAATTTCGATTGTACGATTTTAAGTAAATAATAATGTAAGTTTTTAACTTTTGTAAGCAAAACACTAATGTTGTTATCACGTTCGCTTTATTAAAATAATCAAACGTGCAATCCTAACACGTTTTGAATTAAAATTTACCTTTAATACGACATTTTCATGAGAATTTGTTTCTGGGATCGGTAATTATTTCACTAATCAATGTAAGAAGTATGTATGTCATAAAATTGTAACCTTTTTTATAATATATTATTCCTCATATTCTACAAAACGTTTTTTGATATAAGTAGCATGTCTTATAAAATACATAGACCCCACACCCCCAAAATGATGCTAAATTACAGATATCACTTTCAAGGCATTGTACTTTAAGTCAAGAAAATTATTGAACATGTTTACTCTATTCACTATTTAAAAATGGGGGTTCATTCTTATGAGAGACGAAGTAATAGTGCAACATCTGTTTGAGGGGAAGTTGTTTAACGAAACTTTGGCAACGATGATGAAAGATGGAGGACAACCGCTTGTCATCCTAAATGCTCACCTTTTAGCACTTTGTAAAGTAAAATAATGCTGTACAAAATCGTTACCACGTTAAAATAAAACGACCCTGCACACTATTAAACTGTGACATTATAGGCGTTCTTTAGGGATTTAGTTCACTCTATTGAATAAATGAATTCATATTGATAGTCTATATGTTACATTAACCGTGTGATTCATATGAAATATACGTATTCCCAGAACATCAGCTGTGCCACATCGAAGCTAAAGCCTCTCCCCTATACAAAATAGGAAACGCTTCATTTTTCAAGGGGAAGTGATATTTCGTCGTGTGTTTTTGACGTTTAGGGACTAAATGTATATCTATATTGATACATGGCCAGTGGCAGTGGCATTTTAGTCCCTTGTCATTTGATCGAAAGTGAGAATCATATTTTATTAGATGAATACAATAGATAAAATACAGAAAAAATATTGTTGTTGCCATCAGAAAGACATCAAGTTGCACTTAATATTGAATGCATGTACTCTTCATGCAAAACATCATCAATCTGTCAAAAAATAGTAACGTTCGCAGATAAAGAAAAATAGAAATCACTTTTCCAAAATTTGTACAATCCAGAAACATGTACGGCATATAATCCTTTTTAAAAACTACGTTAAACTTTCATATACATCTTAATTGTACATTTAATTCGTAAAAATCCCAAATACTTATTTTGCTTGGTAATGAAAATTCTATAAGCAATTTTGTATGTTAACCTTAAATGTGAGAATGGATGTGCCTCAATTGAGAATATCATAAGCGATTGGATAATATTATATAATTAAACTGTGAAAGGGAATAAGGGGTTATCAAACCAGCGTATCACAGGAAGATGTCGAAAGACAAAATGTAAAGCATGCCTCAAATCTGAAAAGTGATGTAGAAATGTTGGTTTCACCAAAATGAAAGGTTGAAACTGAACTTCATCATCATCATCATCAATAAAAAATTGTTTTAGATGAGAAGTTTAACTTTTCTTTGTATAATTTTTCTATTCATTTTGAAATATTTATTTTTCTTCATTTTATCATTTATCCATGACAGGTTTAAAAAAGTAAGAATGGTGCTGCTGTAATATTCAAATAATTTAACTATGTTTATTGCCTTAGTAAATACATAATTATATCTTTTGTTTGCTAGTTTTTGCCTTCATTATTTATAAAATTTGCTAGATAAGCACAAACATGATTTAGATAATACGAGCGTGACACGAAAACATTTTTTGATACTTGGAAAATAATTATTACATCTTATGATAACAATATTGCTGAAAATATGTATACGTTTCCAACAAAATAACGTTATCTCGTAATGGGCTATATAAAGCTAGATTAGATATCTGGAATAGGAAAAAAAATCAAAACTGATATATATAAATTCTACTATGGGTAAAATAGATATTTTCATATTTATCGAAACTAATATCGATTCTACAAAACAAAGAACTAAAATGCATTCTGTAGGGTAAGTGTACATACAACCATTTTACTGCCAAATAATAACAGAAAATGTTTAAGCTGATGTAAGTTATCATCAATACCCGAGTCCCATTTATGCCAAATAAAGTATCCTTTATCCAAAATTACCCAAACATAATCGCTTGAAGATATCAGCTGTGTAAAAGAATACTGAATCAATGTCACATATAATATAAAGTGAGTGTTCAAAAATAATTTTGTGGTTTTCAATGCTTTCCAGACCCACCTCCTTAACCAGGTTTCAAAATGTTCGGCATTTTATAAACAGGTTCATGTCAAACTTCTAATACAAATTACGTAATCTATTATGTCTGTTCCTAGAATTCTCATTTGGCCTTACAAATAAATTTTTAGTTTCAAACTTATCACCATTTTGTATAGTTATTTTTTATCAATTTCATCCAGTTTTCTCAAATCATGAATTTTGTTCCAAGTTTACAAGAGCGTTTGTAAATGTATTTCAATTAAGCATATGGTTCCATTCCAATGACGTGAAAAGCTGTGGTAATTGTTAGCTAAAATGCATTTTGTTTATAATGAATAAGAACTTCAACTTAATTTTTTTTAAAAATATGAAAAAGAATATCCGTCTCCAGGATAAATCCAGGTGAATTTATAATCTGACTTCAAGTTGGTAACAACAAATTTTCGATGTGCAATTACAAAATTATAAATAGGCTATTCCAAAAATAGAAGTGTTCATCTAAGAATTCCACAGAATAAAGACATTGAACGACTTTTTGTTCTGTAATATATATTTCTTTCTTATGTCTATGTATCAGACAAACTTTGCATACATTTACCGAAAAAAGATATCATATCTGAAAAGTCGTGGCATAAATTTAGAAAGAGAACATTATTGTCAGGAACCAATACACAGTTTCACCGTATCATATTTCTGATTTATGCCTTTCTTAAAGTACATGCCATTAATTTCAGCCTGTTGTTACAAATTTAAAGACAATTGTTGTGTTGTTTTCTTCTTAGAAATTATTTTGCTCATTGTTCACCTTTAGTGTGATGGACAACATCAAATACATTTGGAGACAACATTTGGAGACAAATGTAATCAAACTTATTATTTACTAATATCGCCCGCAGATTTTCAGAAAACTAATGCCTTTTTCGTATAATTTCTTGCGTGAAGTTCGTGTTATAGACAATATCCGAATATTGTTCATTACATTATAAAACATTACACTAAAATAGCTCCTAGTGAAGGATTGGTTTTTATTTTAAGTTCTTCAATAACATAAACCATACTTATATTATTATTTTTATTTTCTACTCTCACATTAAGTTTTTTTATATCAGCTATGGTGTCATACTCAACCAGGCCTTATTTTCATTTCTAGTTCTAATTATAACGGCACCGTTGGCCTAGTGGTTAAGGCGTCCGCCTTCGGATCGGGAGGTCGAAGGTTCGAGCCCCACGGGGAGCGTTAATTCAAGGATGAATGTTTCTCGTGAGACTCGTTGACTTCGTGAGCCGCGAGGTAGTTAAAATGAATGGTTACCGATTTCTATCCGCCTGGCGCCTGGTATAGTGGTAGGAGTTGGGAGGTACATGGTATGCAAGCAAAAGGTGTCTCATAAGTCAGAAATGGCTGGCCCTTTCAGTAGGGGTGACACTATAATAAACAAGACCTTTACCTTTACCTTTTATAACGGCCGAATTTGAGCAATCTGTAATATTGTGGATTTCTATATAACTTTACTCAATGTTTGCTATCATTGACCCTGCTGAATATGATTTGATTGAATGCATTTATTTCAATACAACCGAACCAGTTTCACGCATAAAAAATTAATAGACCAGGCTGATAAATACACAGTTTATTTTGCCGCTATGTAAATATATATAAAATTTAGACATATAAAAATGTATAAATTTAGTAATTATTTGAAAATCAGCAACATTTCTTTAAAGATCAAACAGTGTCTTGTTACTGCGCAAAAAATCCATCGTATCTTTATGCCTGATTTGATAATTAGTCCATCAGTGTTTTATCACATCAATAAACAAATGGAAGCCAACATATTAAACGGTCTAGCAAATTTCATGTACGGATATATTTGATCTTTAGCAATTTGCACATTTTAAAAATCAATGCTTACACAATAAGCAATGAAAATGTACACGTACGTTTGGCAAATTAAAGTTATTATAGAAGTACTAAATTTAAATATTGTCATTAATATAATTGCTTGATTTATGTCAAGATAATACTGATGCTTGTTTTATTATATCAAATGATTTCAAACTATAAAAGGTTTACCTCTATATTCACAATAATTGTTTTATATAATTATTTTAAAATAATTCACATGCATGTCTGTAAATATGTTATTTGAATTTTCACATATGTTAACTAAGGCTTACTTTTTTGAAAATGTGTAAGTATATATTATATGTATTGTACGGAACTTTTATTTCAAGGCAACATTTATCAATGTTTTTGGATAGTTTTCAGTTATTTTTATTCCTGTATTGTTTGATCAAGAACTTAAATTTTATTAATAAAGTTGATATTAAATCTAATTTTTGGTTTATCTTCTTTCTCTTTTGTTATTTCTTTTGATTTATTGGAAAAACTGAATGCTGATCAATCTGATAAATCAATCAATCAATCAATCAATCAATCAATCAAGAGACCGGGCGGTCGATCGATCGATCACTCAATCAATAAATCAACCAACCAACCAACCAACCAACCAATTAATGAATCAATCAATCAACCAACCAATCAATCAATCAACTATGTGATTTCTTATGATGTTTGTTATTGCTCAGGAAATGTTGCGAATTAAAATATGCATGACGCTAAATTCCAAATAGTTATCATATATGTCACATTTCTCCATTTTTGTAATGTTAATTATATAATTATATAATTCGTTGTCTTACTAGCTTTATATAGATGAAAACAGTTTTTTTTATAAGAATCATTTTTTTTTATGTTACAAAGACAACCAGAAGTGTTATTTTATATCACAAGATAGACTGCACCCAAATAGATGCGTGTTCTACAGGTGGGAATAGTCCATTGTATTCATATAAGGAAACCGCTTCCTGCTAATCAACAAATACAAAACCTGCCAATTCATTTTATCATTTGAACGTTATCCTTATGTATTCATGGGTCTTTTTGGATTATCAGTTTTAAAAAAAGCCAATTAAAAAAGTAAATTATTTTGATTTTAACATCAACCTACTTATCATGTAAATGTAAACGTAGAAATGAATAGTGATTTACATAATGATGAATTACTTTTTGAATGTAGCTGGAAAATTTATAAGCACGAGACACACTGTTTTAATAAAAAATGCCTCGAAAATAGGGATGATATGCAGAATTGATGAAAAAAGACAACTTAAATTTCAGGTTTTGTCTAATCAAGATAATTACATTCAATTCATTTCCCTAGTTAAAAACCAATGCTTATTTAGACATTTACGCCCTATAGTCAATGATTCTTATAACGTTTCCTCCATTTGTTTCCATTATCCATTTTATACTAGTATTTTGTTCTATAATAAGGAAGTTATCGTTAAACATTGTTTTTAAATTAGAAAATTTTCTAATCTTCAACTACCACTGAAACAAAAAAACATTCGCTTGATGAGCAATTATGTTTGGGAAAATAATATATTTTAATTATTTACAATTAAAGAATATTTAATTTAATTTTTCCGATCGAAAACGATTACTATTTTAATACTTCTATTTATAAGTTTGAGACAATGAGTGTGCCATTATTTTAAATATGCAAAATAAATTATATCAAACGACTTGGTATCCATCCATGTTGCAAATTTGGATATACTATATTTAGTAAGAAGCAACGTTTAAATTTGTTCGTCACACGTGTGGTCGATGTAAAAAAGCTCCCCGTTCTTTATTTTAGAGTCGGTTTATATTTCTGGTTCTTCGAGATAATTTATTCCAGCACATTTATTGTTGAAAATTGAATACCGCAAAAGCAAGTGCTGGGAGGAGAAAGATGTTGCACCTTTCCTTTAACCCTATCCGAGTCATCAATATTTAATTATTAAACTTTCTTGTTTAAACTGCTACAGAGTCATCACCCCTTCTTCAGATTTTTGTTAACTTGAAAATATTAATAATTTCATGACATACAATGCAATTGTTTTTTGACAGAAAAGACGTAACAATATGCTGTTATGAAATGTTTAAAAGCTTTTCGTAATAAATCTAAAAATGTAATAAAAAGTGACAAAATTTGTTAAGTTTTGATGCTGATGAACTGTTGTTCTGAAGATCCCTTGACAGCAACTTGTGACTTTCATTTAAGATAGGCTGTAAGTTCAACAAGTAAAATATATAATTATATAACTTAAAACGGTTCTAACGTCAAAATGTAGGTTTGGCAAAAATACAATAAAATAAATAAATAAATAGATAAATAAATGAATAAAAAAAAACATAGATGAATATTATTAATACATGTATATAAATAGTTTTTTTAGTGTTCTGTTTATGACCAATATAATGCAAAATATATTTGTGTAATACCTGTACCATTTTTGTACTTCATAATTATAAGATAGTTGAATTTTTCCGAAGGTGTAAGTACGATACTGTTCATACTATGGATTAGTTGTTGTTTAAAGAATTGTTTTGATAACAAAAACGTTTTTTTATTTACTTTTCTTAACGTACATTGGTTTGGTAAAGGCTGGTTTGAAAATTCAAAAATATAAGAAAAAGAATTAATAGCAGCACATTTCAGGCAGATGTATATTATGAATAAATGAGTCATCTCCATATGATAAGAGTAAATTGCATTTCTTATGACACGTATATAGTAGCGGTAGTATTTCATATAAATATGTTTGATAAAACGTATGTGTTGTCTGAAGGAACGGTTTCGAAATCCTGATATATTTCTCAAGTGGTTTCTGCACAAGATGAATTTTACTTTTGTTGTTATATAAACTAACCAAGCCGTGTCAGAATTTAAAATCGTTATGATATATGTCAGTATGCAAATCTCCTTGGTATAATGGTATCAAGTATAGTTTGTAAGCATTACACAACAAAAGATTTGTGACAGCAGAACATATTTTTTTTGAGCGGATGAAAAGATATAGATGAATACTTCCCGTCCGTCATGTAAATATTGGCACGGCTGTCGACGGTTGAACGGCTGTCTGCCCATTTGATTGTACAGGTGTTTACTGCAATGTGACTAGGCACAAACTACTAAATGGTTACAAAAATAAAGCAAAGTTATTAATAGCAGCATTTTTCAGGCAGATCAAGTGTAAATCATAAATAGATGAGTCATATCCATGTGATAAGAGTCAATTGTATTCTTAATGACACGTATCACCAGTATTCCATATAGATACGCCGTTTATTCTTAAGGAATGGTTTAGTTTCCTGATTTATTTCTCAAGTGGTTTCACCATAAGATAGATTTTACTTTTCTGACTGAACCATGTCAGGAACACTGCAGTTAATATAAATTCGTTTTTGATATATGTCAATATACAAATCCCATTGGTATCTTGGTATTATCTTTAGTTTGCAAGCATTAGATAACAAATAATTAATGATATTAGAAAATATAAATTTTGAAGTCGACGGTAAAGATTCTGGATTTAAAATGTCTAGTAAAGCGGATTTTATTGTCTTGTGATAGCAAGTTGCTTTTCTATACAACCTTTCAGGTGTCAATCCGATTTTCAAAATTTGATCAGTTCACCAAGCCGTCTGGACGATACGGTCATTTATTTTGGCTGCACTTTTCCATGATGCATAAAGTGGTGTCATTGTGCCTTATTATTCAGTGAATATCTGATTTCAGAAACTTTAGCAAATTATAACCTTTATGGACATGAATAGGGTAAGGGGAGCATACTCCTGGCGCATGTAAGGGCGGAGGTACCCTAATAAGGCCTAGAAAAATTACATTGCCTTTAAATATTAACCATACATCTTTGGGATAGAAGCAAAAATATTCATTTTTCATGAATTACATAATTATGATAAACAATATCTTAATAGTTAATGTTTTGGTGCATTGCTGTATCACAAACTCTATATATGAAAAGATATTTTTCTCGTTGACATACAATTTAATATATACAGTTTTGTCATACATTTTACATTCAGGTTCAGTTTTCCGTAAGCAAGAAGCTTTACACTCATTGCTTAGTACTAGTTGGTTCCAGGAACATATTCGAGAGTGTTTCAGTAAGCTTATAGCTTCCTTTACATTCAAACTAAATTAGACTAGTATTAAATGAAGACAAAAATATTTTAACCGTGAATTTTAATGATTTAGCTTGTGTTTTTTCGCACTGTTTCCACTCTGTAAACGTTTACCCATATATTATTGTTTATATATTGTTATGTATGCAACATATTACATGTATATAATTTATATCTGACCAGTTGGTATTTCCAATATTATCATTGTTCTATTTTTAGAACATTAACTACATGTATGTACTAGAACTTTCTTACCTGTTGTAGAAAACTCATGCATTATATTTAGATAGAAACTTCTGAATGTTCTTTATTGTTGAAGTTGCTAGATTATGATTACTTTAGAATACTAGACCTTTCTGGAATTTTTTAGTTAATATATATAAAGTGACATTTTTCATTGCTTTACCTTTTTTAGTCATCAGTGATCTTTTAAGTCATCAATATATTTGGAGTATTATTTAACTTGGATATAAAGTGAATTATTGGAGCTGGATTTTAAAATAATTATTCTTGTGGATTTTATGTGGGAATTTATTCTAAAGTGTTCTTGGATTTAACTTGGATTTAACTGTGCTATTCAAAAAGGATCATTCCAGGATCAGACTAGACATTTGTAATTTTTATTTGGACTTCAGATATTTTAAAGATATTTGTTTTATTTTATTTTTCTTTAATAATTTCTGTAAATAAATTTGTTATTGTTACAAGTTTGTTGCTGGCTTTTTCTTTCCATCGTTACGAGAGACCTGGCTCGTAACAGAAATTGGGGGCTCGTCCGGATTTGAATATTTTCTTTTTGGCTACAATATGGAATTATTACCGTTTATTTTAGCATTTTATTATTACCGTATTTACTCATCTGAGTTGATATCAATAGTTGTTGCTATTACGTGTACTTTTTATTTTGAAATTTTTTGAAACACATCACTTTCTGAGTTTAAAACGCAGCAACAAGCAGTCATGTCTTTTATTTAGAAAAGTTTGTAGCTGAACCTTCTTAGGAGGTATTGAGATTTGGCTAAGAAAAACTGATTTGCTCGATTTGTGCAAAAAGTATAATTATCAGAAATTAATCTTCAATGCGTAAAAAAGAAATTAAAAATTCTTCTGATTCATTATTTTGTGGATGAAGATATTTTTGGACAAGATGCACTTTCTCTGATTGTTGAAACAAACCCAGAAATTAAGATAAAAGAGCTTGAACTTCAATTTAAATTTGAACTGAGAAAAAATGAAAATAGACAAAGAAAGGGAAGAAAGCAGTTACAGTTAGAAAAAGAAAGGGAAGAAAGGCAGTTACAGTTAGAAAAGAAAGGGAAGAAAGGCAGTTACAGTTAGAAAAAGAAAGGGAAGAAAGACTGTTAGAAAAAGAAAGGGAAGAAAAAGAAAGGGAAAGGCAGTTTGAAAAGAAAAGAGAAGAGAGAGAATTCAGTTTAAAAATGAGAGAATTAGAAATCAAAGAGAAAGCAAATCAGTTTGAACATAGAATCAACTTCAAAATTTGATGTCACTAAAAATATTAGGTTTGGTTCCCCTTTCCAAGAAAAGAAGTTGATAAGTATTTTCTTCATTTTGAAAACGTTGCCTGAAAATTTAAAATGGCCAAGAGAGCACTGGACATTACTTTTACAGAGTGTCTTAATTGGTAAAGCTCGTGAATCTATACACAACTTTTTGAAGAAAGCTCTTAATTATGATAATGTAAAAGAATTAATTCTGAAAGGTTTATGAGTTAGTACCAGAGGCCTACAGGAAAAATTCAGAAATTCTAAGAAAGAAATTGGTCAAACCCATGTCGAATTTGCAAGGGAAAAAGAACAACTTTTTGATCGGTGGTGTCTATCTAAGAAAATTAATAAAAATCATGAAAAGCTTAGACAGCTCATGTTAGTTGAAGAGTTTAACGTTGTAATTCACTCTGATGTTAAGTCTTTCTTAGATGAAAACAGGTAGAAACTTTAGAAGAAGCTGCCGTCTAGCTGACGATTATTCTTTAACCCACAAAGTCTCATTTATAAATAAGAGGGAGTCACACCCTCACATTTTAATTCCAAGTTCAGTTCTGGTATTTATCTGGCTCATCTAGTCAGTCAAATACTCCCAAACCAAAGTCATCTGATGAACATAAAGGTCATAATCCTTATCTCGTCCTACATTGCAATTATTGAAGAAAACTGGACATTTATATCTGATTGCTTTACCTTAAAAAGGAGGCAACACCAACGTGATGAGGCCAAACCACAGGTTTACACTTCAAAGGTCTGAACCTCAGTCTTGTATTGATACAATGGCAATTTTGAAGGTCAAGAACACAAAGTCTGATTCTATATGGGAGATTTATGAACCATTCCTTTCGGAAGGTTCGTGTCACTTATCAGTGATACTTGCCCACCCTACTCCTATTCACAATTTTAAGAGACACAGGAGCTTCTCAATCTCTCATTTTGGCAATACACTGCCTTTTTCTGAGAAGATCTTCTGGATCTAGTGTCCTTATTCAGGTGTAAGAGTGTGGTTTTTTTCTAATGTCCCTCTCCATAATATTATTTGTCCTCAATTTGGTAACTGGGCCAGTGGCTGTAGTATAAGATCTTTCTTACCCTTTAAAGTGTTCATTTATTGCTAGGTAATGACTTAGCTGGAGATAAGGTAGTGGTTAATCCACTTGTAACTGACACTCCTTGATGTGGATCAGACACCTGACCCCATTGAGCAGGAAATTCCTGAGCCTTTACCCTTCATGTGCAGTTACTCCGAGCTATGGCTAAGAAGGCCATTCAAGAAGACAATTTTTGTTCAGATATTGACTTAGCTGATACTTTTATAGGTCAGTCTTTTGATAATGAAATGAATTTTTTCTCTAACTCCTTCTCTGCCTGAAACTCAGACAGATTTTTTCAATATCTGATTTTCTACACCAAGATCTAAAGATCAAGGTCATGATACGCTGTCAGGGTCACAGCTTATCCAGGACACAAAATGATCCTGAGATTTCAGTCCTTTATCAAAAGGCTTTTAGTGAAGATGAAGCTTTCAAGTCCCTGTTTGTTATTATGAAAAGAATGGGATTTTTAATGAGAAAATGGCGACCCGCCCAATGTCCCAGCTGAAGAGGAGTGGACTGTTAATCACCAAATTGTGCGTCCCTAAATCATATGCCAGGAAATATTACACTTGGCTCATGAAACACCCATGGCAGGTCATTTAAGGTGTTAATAAAACCTACCAATAAAATTCTCAAATCATTTTTTATTGGCCTGGGCTTAAAGCAGAATGTATCTAGGTAATGTAAAATCTTGTCATACTTGTCAGATGGTTGGAAACCTAACCAGACAATACCTAAAGCTCATTTACAGCCTATTCCTGCATTTGATGAACGTTTTAGTAGAGTTATTATTGACTGTGTAGGTCCATTACTGAAAAACTAAATCAGGTTTCTCAGTACTTATTAACTATTATGTGTGCTTCTACGCGCTTCCCTGAAGCTATTCCTTAAGAAATATTAAAGCCAAACTATTGTCAAGGCTCTTGTGAAGTTTTTCACATTTGTTGGTTTTACCTAAATATCAAGTAACAGTCTGATCAAGGGTAAACTTTATGTCTGGTATTTTCCAGCAGGTCATGCATGAGTTAGGAATTACTCAATATAGGTTCAGCCTATCACCCTGAAACGTCAGGTGCATTAGAGAGATTTCACCAGACTCTGAAAAATATGATTAAGGTCATTATTGTTTTGACACTTGAAAAAGACTGGGATGAGGCATCCATTATTGTTATTTGCTGTAAGAGATCTGTTTCAAGAATCTCTGGCTTCAGCCCCTTTGAAATTAGTATTTGGTCACATTGTCAGAGGACCCTTAAAACTTATAAAGAGAAATTCCTTTCTGAAGATGACATATCTTTAAATTTGCTTCAGTAATGTATCAGATTTTCGTATAGGTTGACTCAATTTGCATGTGAGTTAGCTAGGGTTAATTCAAAATCAACACAAAGTAAAATGAAATCAGGTATGATGAGAATGTCAGGAAAGAAATTTTAACCCTGGTGATAGAGTACTTGCTCTTTTTACTATACCTGGAAACCATTACAGGCAGATACTTTGGTCCTTATACTATTGAAAAGAAAGTCAGTGACCTTAATTATATTATTAATACTCTGGGAGGCGAAAGCAAAAAAATGTGTCACATAAATATGTTAAAAGAATATTTTTGACAGAGATAGCAAAATTAGTAAACTTATATCTTTTGTTAAACTCTGTTTCCAAAATCAATGTTCAATTGAATCTAATAGTTGTGAAAATTTGAAAAAGTCTGATCCTGGTTCAGCAAAGCTTGGAAAACTCTGATATTCCTAAAAATCTGGATGAAAAACTTGCTCACTTAGAACCATCGAACGAGATGACTGAAAAAGCTTATTAATGAATATGAACACTTATTTTCCTGATATTCCCCACACGAACTGAAAAATAAATCATGACGTCATTCTTGAAACTCTGAACCAATAAACAACATCCATTATAGAACGAATCCTGTAAATAACAAAAATACCTTAAGACAAGAAGTTGTATTTTTAGATAATGATTTATTGAAAGTCAAAGCATTACAGCTTCATGTTTCTTGTACGAAATAATGGAAATATAGAATGTGTACAGATTATCGTAAGTGACTCTGTACAAAATGATTCATTTCCTATACAAGATTGATGATGTATTGACAAATTGGAAAACAAAGTATGTACAAGTTTGAATCTTCTAAAAGGTTCTGGCAAGTTCCACTTACTGATAAAGAGCTAAAGAATATCAGAATTTGTACCAGAACGGATACTACTCAATATAAAGTCTATGCCTTTGGTATGCAAACCACCAGCAACATTTTTCGAAGCTAAATAAACATGGTATATTGGTCTACACGGATGTGAAGCATACTTGATAGACGCAATCATCTACTCTGATGATGGGAGGAACATCTTCAACAATTATAAGAGCATTCTTACGACGCACTTAGTGATGCTATATGAGTATTATATAGATAGAATTTCGTCATGGCATTTTATCTTTCAGCGCACACATCGTACGCTGCGAGCACACAGCGGTAAGATACATAGAAGCTAAGGTCCAAAGCTATCTGAATTTCCTGTGCCTTGTAAACGACAATGAATGGCGATTTCTATGGTATGGAGGGTATATGGTACATTTTCGTATAATTTTTCGGTTTATTGCACGAACATTAAAAAGTTTGTATAAGAAGAACAAATTCATTTGGATAGAGATGTAATGATTTGACAACTAAGCATCTTAAGAGTGCACAGTTTTGGCACAGAATTTAATAAATACTATTAAGTTAGCTGTAGATCATAGTGGAATAGGTGACCTGGAAGTGTATTGATCCAAGAAGACAACAATGGTGTTGAAACAATTCTGTTTTTATTTTCTAAAAAGATTTAATGACTCAGAAAATTATCTTACTATAGAGAAGAGTGCCTTGCTCTTATTCTTGCTATTCAGATTTTTGAAGTTTATTACTAACTTCTTCAAAGTTGCCTGTTGTTGTCATGATAACCGCCGTATGAACACATCTGCGGATGTTTCTAAATTCAAAATTTTACTCTTTCAACGTTTAAATGTTGAATTCTGCTTAAGCCGGTGCTAGTGGGGCGTGGACGGTAACTTGCACTTTCCAGTACCGTCCATGACAGGCTCAATCAAACCGAGCCTGCAATACATTTTCAATTTTGACGTGTTGGGCTTTCTTTAGGATTCTGTATTTGTCTATTTCAAGATCACATCCGTGTTATTTGTGCCGTGTGGCGGCTGTAAAAGTCTCCCCGTACATTTAATCATGATGTTATATTTTCGATCCTTGAAGATCGTTCAGCACGACATTATTGTTGTGCTTGTGGTACTTTTTAGTTTCAACTTTTCGGCATTTTCTAGTTGGGTGGTTCCAATATTCCTACTTGAATATGTTGAATCACCCATAGGATATGTTGCCTGCTTTTAAATTTGTCTTTTGACGTCTTATCTGTGATACGCAGGCTTCAATACCTCTGATCCCTTTCAAAATTCCATTTTATTTAGTTCGTCCATTGTTTTCTCGTTTAGGGCACACGCTTTTTTATTACTTGGGGACCATACGCCGCTTTTCATGGAATGGCCGGAAGTGTCACATTGAAGATTCCATGAAACGCGTATGAACACTCTGCGGATGTTTCTAAATTCAAAATTTTTACTATTTCACGTTTAAATGTTGAAATTCTGCTTAAGCCGGTGCTAGGGGGCGTGGACGGTAACTTGCACTTCTCAGTACTCGTCCATGAACAGGGCTCAATCAAACCGAGCCTGCAACATTTTCAATTTTGACGTGTTGGGCTTTCTTTAGGGATTCTGTATTTGTCTATTTTTAGTGATCACAATCCCTCACTTTTCTTTGCATAAACTTAAAAACAAAAATCAAAAGGTTGTTGAGGTGGAGCTTATTCTTTGCAAGAATATAGTCTTGACATTAGACACATTAAGGGAAAGATAATTTGATCCCTGATGCACTTTCACAGTGTCTAAGCTGTTATTTGCAGTATCTTAATTTAACATTTATTGATATGATTGATTATTTTTTGTTGTTGTTTGCTATTGTTTTGTAATAGCATTATATGATATGATTGGTTATTTTTTTGTTGTTGTTTGCTATTGGTTTGTAATACACATATATATGAATGTATAAAATTGTTTAACATTTCTCCTAATTGTTATTTGTAAGTTTACATTGTTTTGAATTTATGTAAAAAGAAATATTCATTTCATTCATAATTTCTTTTTCTTGAAGAGGGGAAGTGTTATGTATGCAACATATACATGTATATTTATATCTGACAGTTGGTATTTTTCAATATTATCATTGTTCTATTTTTAGAACATTAACTACATTGGTATGATATAGAACTTTCTTACCTGTTGTAGAAAACTCCTGCATTATATTTAGAGATAGAAACTTTTGAATGTTCTTTATTGTTGAAGTTGCTAGATTATGATTACTTTAGAACATAATAGACTTTTCTGGAATTTTCTAGTTATATATATAAAGTGACTTTTTCATTGCCTTTACCTTTTTAGTCATCAGTGATCTTTTAAGTCATCAATATATTTTGGAGTATTATTTAACTTGGTATAAAGTGAATTATTGAGCTTGGATTTTAAAAATAAATTATTCTTGTGGATTTTATGTGGGAATTTATTCTAAAGGTGTTCTTGGATTTAACTTGGATTTAACTGTGCTATCAAAAAGGATCATTCCAGGATCAGATAGACATTTGTAATTTTTATTTGGACTTCAGGTATTTGTAAAGATAATTTGTTATTTTATTTTTTTTAAATAATTTTTCTGTAATAAATTTGTTATTGTTACAAGTTTGTTGCTGGCTTTTCTTTCTCGTTACGCCTGGCTCGTAACAATATTGCATCTGTAAATTTAAAGTTTTGATTACTTTCAAATCGATATTAATATGACAACAATAATCCCTTAACAATCAGTAACATATTTTTTAAATTCTTTTTTTTTTCTCCACTATATGTGTCTTATTTTGTGTCCATATTATTGTTCAAATATTTCTAAATTACTTGAATATTCTGCTTAGTTTCTTTATTATACTTCTGTCTTTCACTTCAAATTTCCAGTATAGTCAATAAACTTTTAGTCTTATGAAATACGTTTTGTTTAGACAAATGTTATACATGTATAGAACCCAAAAACTTGACCGTCAATTAAACCTCCAGGTAATATGAAATACAGAAATTAACACATACCATGGGGTACTTGATTCAATATACATGTTGCAAATTTTCAACAAAATAAAAAAACAATTGTAAAGTATTTCGCACTGAAAAGTGACAACAATGTCGTTTTAAGTGATTAAAATCATTGAAGAAATCATAAAACAAATTAGAAAATCAAATTAGGATTTAACAACAAGATTTTATACAAATTGATTAGTTGATTATCATGAAAAGCAGATTTTGTTTGAGTAACTAGACTATAAATTGTTTACAAGCAGCTGTTTAGATGATAAATTTTCTACAATATCAGGAGCAAATTATATATTTACCGTTAACATCGGAGCAATAGAGCTTGTTTGTACTGTTTCAGTTTTAGCAATAATCTAGAATGTTTTTTCCCATGTTCGTTATATCTAAATTAATTTGTTTCCTTTCCTTTATGCATTTTCTACTCAAAAAGCGAAGTATTTGGGTGAAGACCGCTCCGCCCCGACATCATTTACGTGATGTTCTTTTCTAAGTGCATAACCATCTTCAGAATCGGGTGTAATTAGTGATTAATTTGTATCATTTGTATAGTGATAATATTGATATTGTAACTATCATTTGGTTGTATAGTTATATGACCAATATTAGTTGTGATTACCATGATAAATTTACTTACATCTAAACTATTTGATAATTGATACACATATTATCTAAGTAACGAACAACTAATTATAGGCGGGCTTGCTCAAATAACGTTATGGAGAAAATTGGCAGTAAGTGTAAAAGGAAAACATAACATGATCATTTTTATAGTTTATCCTCAGCGACATGATGGAACAAAGGAATGTGTGATGCTGATCAAGTATAAGCATAGAAATGCTATGAAATACGAGTACAAGTCCAGGCAGCTCTGCTAAATTAAACTTTCTTTTGCTTAAAAACTAATATAAAAGGTCGCCAAACGTTATATTTCCGCTGACAAGTAATAAAATGATTGTGTATGAAGAAAAGAATGTGTGTAACATCATATCTGAATAACACTTATAGGGAGATGTGACGCACAGAGGTTTCTGAACAGGACTGGGTATACATGGGAAAACATTTGCTACAAGATGTCGTATAGCTGATTTGCACAGGCTAATGAGTCATACACAGCTATATTCAAAAAGAATGACAAGTCAACAATGTATAACCATACTTGATTAAGGTTTTTATTTCTTAATGTGCACTATCGGAACATGACATGATTTATTGAGTATTATAGTGCAGGATGCATATGGACTGACTTATTTACGGATGATTATATTATGTAATCACTAAACGTGTGTATTTATATAATTATAAATGTCTTAGGAGGTTTGATATTATATATACTATTCTCAATGTCAGAGTGGGGAGTTCGACTTTGGCTATTCAACCGGTTCATTGTTGTGTTTGTATTTGTATATTAAAAGTATGTACATCCGTGAGTTCTTCCTACGTTAATAACGACAACGGTTGATTTGGCGCTAAGACCAGCGGATGTGAAGCGACGATTTGGACAGCGGGAACAACGAAGAAGCTGAAAACAGAAAATTAAAGTGAGTGATCGTTTATATAACTGTATTTGTAATTTGAGATGTCAGATCAAGATATAGCTACAATTTTTGAAAATTTGTCAGTAAATTGAACACGTATTTCACTATCTAGGTACACAGGGTTTTCAGAAATATGTACAAATTTTGATGGAATTATAAATATTTTATGACTGGATAAAATCTATAGAAAAATATGCTATTTTTAGTTAAAGGTTTGGATGATAAATAATAAAATTAGTCGCATTTTCAAATCAACGTAAAGGGACTGTAAGGATTTAATATGTAGAATTTGCGTGATAATCCTCGATAATTCGTGGAAACAATTAAAGAAGAAATAATACTAGATTTGGGGAAATTAAAGATTTACTCATGAATTTTATCTTTTGAGAAATTTAAAACAAGATTGGGAGAAAGTGTTTCAAAATTTTTGGGGAAAAATTTTATTAATTATGCTGAAACCGCTTATGAAATTATAAACTAGGAGATAATAGTTTTTTTATTTGAACTTCAGTTAGTTAGGAATTGGTTTACGGATAATTTAGCGCATAATTATTTAAAACTTAAAACTTATGAGAGAAAGCCAAAAACGTTTAACAAGAAGCAATTACTTGCGCAATTGAATGAACAGAATTTCAGAGCTAGATTTTCTGCCAGAGTAAAATTTTCTAATGCTAAAAATCACGCAAATACATGAATTTAGACAAGCAAATAATTTTAATCATTATTATACAAGAAATTTTCTGCGTGTACTGTAAGAGACCAGGTCACCATGTGCGTAGTTTGTAGATTTAGGAAATGAAATATATTCTGTATTTCACGCCAAAATTTTCAACGATTTTAGGAAAATATAGCAACAGTTTTGAAATGCAACGATTTAAGTGCTGGAATGTAATAATTTTTGTCATATTATGCGTGAAATGTGTAACAAAATTTTTACGCAACAGAAAACAAAATATTTCAGGAAAACTAGCAAGTTCTGTCACAAAGGGGTCATTGACAAGGAACGATAAAATACCAAATTTAGTATAGCATTTAGCTGGAAGGCCTATTCGTGTTTGATTAAAATAGAAAACTATAAATACAGATCGTTAGTAAGATTCAGGTGCTGAAGTTTGTCTTCTGATCGCAGAATATATAGGAAAATTGAAGAATCCCTCAACTTATAACAGAAAACTAATTTATGTTTGTTGACGGAAATTATTTACATATAGATTGGTTTATAAAATCTAAATTTAACTAGGGAAACAGAAACAACTCAAATTCTATTTGTTTTCTAAAATGAATTAGATATTATTTTAGGCCGTGATTGGTTAATCACAAAATGGCGTTAGTTATATTTTGATTTAGGGCTGCTTAAGAGTTAATAATACATATTACCCCCTCGAAGAAGATCATTCATATGCATAATTGTTAGATTAAAACCAGGACTGTTATTCGAAATCTCTCACCTAAACAGTTAATGTGTGCTGCTAAGTTTAAAACAAATCAGGCTTGGAAATGATAATTATCTTGATTAAAAGTATAGAACTGGAAATGATTTGCTTCTGAAACAGTCTTATCATAACAAATTCTGTTATGAACTTTTCGGCTGATAGACAGATTTCCTATTAATGATTGTCAAACAATACACATACAACTATAAGGATTGAAACGAGATTCAGTAGTCTGCTAAAGTATTTCAGAAGTTGAGAGGCATTAACTGGTCACAGAGGCTCTTTCAAACACTTCCCTCTTAACAAGATTGAACGTGAATATTCATACACCTCAGAGCATTTTTACTACTTGTTAGATGATTTTTAAGGAAAAATTAGAGAATATTTTTTCGCCAATAAAAGATTATGATTATCACAGACAGATACTGTAACCATGAAATATACCAACAGGTAATCATCCTCCAATCAAATTAAGCCCCATATCGCACACCTTTAAACAATAGAAAATTTATGAGTGACGCAATCGATGAGATGTTAGATGCTAATATTATAAGAAGAAGTCATAGCCCTTATTTCATTTCCCTGTTGTTATTGTCGGGAACGTGACGCAGTAAACGGTTTTGTGTTGATTTTAGACAATTGAATAAAAATTACAAAGCCACAATCATATCCTCTCCCATTAATTGACGCACTATTTTACCTCTGGGTTTCGAAAATTTTACACTACGACATGCGATCAGGTTTTGGCAAATAACCCGTGCATGAATCAGAACAAGGAAAAAAAGGCTTTTACGCTTCCGAGGCTTGTTCGAGTCAACCGAACCCTTTGGCTAGTTTTCTGCCGCTGGAGTTTTTTCAAGAATTCATGTACATGTTTACAAGGTTTAGAAAGGCATTTGCTGTAAAGTTATCTTGACGACATTCTATATTTTCGAAGTCATTAAACTGAAATTTAAATATTCAGACCGATTTTCAAGATTAAAGAGCATAATTAAACTTAAACTGAAAAGTGCAGTTATTATTCACAATTCAAAAAAGTACCTTGGTTTTATAATTGATCATGAAAGGTTAAAATAACCCCAGAACCAAGAAAAAAAAAAAAAAAGTTAAAGACATATTAGGTCCTTCCGGTACCAAAATGTTTAAGGATCGTCAGTCTTTATTGGTGGCTGCTGTTTTTATAGAGATTTTGCCCAAATATTCTAAATTGTTGACTCTAATATCTTAACAAGAAAACGTGTTTTGGTTTAAATGGCAAAAGAATTCAAGAAAGTTTTGAACAATTATAAATAATGTTAACGTATTCCACTTTTTAGCATGCCAGACCAAATAAGCTTATATTCTATACAGACTCTCAGATTTAGTGGTCGGAGCATGCTTTAAGTCAGAGAATGTGACAATACTGGTATTGAAACCTATATACTTTCTTATTCATAAATTAAGTGAATATAAAGAAGTACAGTACATAGAAAAAGAAGGGCATTCAGTTATTATTTATGCGTTACAAAAATTAGATGTTTATTTTACATAATGAGAGTTTACTATATTTACAGACCATAAACCTTTTAAAAGTATCTTTAGAAGCACCTATGCAAAACAAAAGAATTCAGGCTTTGGGCTTTAAATATTTTGCCTATAACTGTAAAATTGAATATTTGCCAGGAAAATTAAATTTAATTGCCGATTTCTCTTTCTAGACTCCAGTGATGATAACAATGCTAACAGTCCGATATTGAACTTTATGAGCCTTGATGATTAAATGACAATGCCTTCGGAAACAACAGTGCTAATTCAAGTAATATTCAAAAATAATGATGATGCACAATGCTGTGAAAAACTGATGAAAGCTATGAAGTAAAATGCTTTGTGATTCTACGCACTTTAATGCGAAAGAAATAGCAAACAAAAAATACCAATTTTCAGAGCCAATTGTAGAAGATATTAAACAATTTGAAAAAATTAAATATGCGCCTCAGAGCAAGATTAAAGATCAAACTATTCTTGAAGCTGAAATGTTACTAGTCACGGACAGCCAACTAAATCAGTGCAGAGCAAATATTTTAGAAATTGTTTACCAAGTTCTTTAATTATCTGTCTAATGTAGATGATAATCCTAATCTTAGATTGTTTGTTCCGCAACACTTAAAACACCTTGTCATTACTAATATCATTTAAATAATGGTCACCCAGGAACACAGAGGTATTTACAAAATAAAACAAAAATATTTTTGGCCAAATATGTTCAAAGAATTGTATGAAATATTGTTTCTAAATGTGTTGATTGTCAGTCCACGTAATCTTACAAAATAAAAAGCACCTATGGGCGAAACAAGAGTACCAGATGTATTCATTCAGAACCATGGTATCGACGTTATTGGGCCCTATGAGAAAAATGAGTGGTTAAACCGTAATTATTTTTTATTTGACCTTTACAGTGGTTCTCCCGAGTGTTTTCTACTGCTGACAAAAGTACTGATACAATTATACATTTACTTTTAGAAGAAATTTACCCTAGATACGCATGTCCATTACAAATTGGTCACTGACCATGGATCAGAAATTTACAGTAATGCTTTCAAAGAAACAACTTAAAGAGTTAAAAATTGTACGTGCGTACAACTACTATATGCTGCGGAAACGCGAAAAATATGAACGTTCTCACATGTCATACATGATATTGCTAAAAGAATCAGGGAAATCTCAACAATGGGATATTCATTTAATAATGAACTAGCACCTTAGATTCAATGTTCTAGGATTCAAAGCATGATGTTTTTATTTGTTATAATAACCGTGATGCAATCTCCGGTGGCCTGTTGTACAAAAACGGCAGCGCTATCATGGCGAAGAGTATCACAAATTGCAATTCAGAAAACATATTTTTCTATCTGCTTTTATGAAGACTTAAAAAAGGCAAAACGAGAACAAGATAGCATGGCAGATAAGACGCACAAGTTCCAATTTTGAAATAGGCGATCCGATTTTATAAGAATTTTCTAAAGAGAAGCAAACTAGATGTGAACTGGAAGCCATTTTATAGAATTATGGGAGAAAAGGTCACCATTACTTATATAATAAAAAATCAGTTTGACAATTCAACAGTTAAAGTCCATGCAAGAACAAATTAGGCTTTTGCAAATATTTAATGACTGGTCATACAAAAGCAGATGATACTGGCCGACCAAAAGAAATGCCACATTTTGTAGTAACACTGAAAAATAGCGATACTGCATGATTGCTTCAGAAAATACCAGAATCAGTATTACCCCAAGTTTGCTAAGAATGTAAGAAAGAAAGGTCAAATTCTGGATAGTGAAAGATGAATATTCCATTAGCTAATTACAGAACATCTTCGAACAAAACAACAAATTTTCAAATAATGAAAATGCTCAAAGTTAATGCACACTTCAGAAGAAATGCAATCGCAGACAGATTCAGCAATTATCAGGACTCAAATTCCATACAAGTAAATAGCAAATCCTCAGTCACAAGCAGCTATAATGCTTTTCAGTTCAGATTCAATGGCTGATGATAATGATTCGGATAATGAAATGGTTTATAACTCTATTTTAGTAAAGAAAGTATTTGTAAACTCGTATAGTATCTGTAAGGTAACACAAAGTTTCAAAGTAAAGATAAGGGTCGAATCAAGTTTTAAAATGATTTTTTCAAGGATTACTGATTGTTATGAAGTTATATTCCTGTTATTGCTAACTTTTTTTCGGTAATTGACTCAGGATTGTATAGTAATTATGGAAAGAAAAAAACATATGTTAACAAGAAACGATAATAAACAACGAAATTACATTATTTAATCATATATCTTTTATTTTGGTGTTTGTTTCATTTATATAAGTTTCAACTTGCTTTATTAGAAATATATATCTTTGATTTTTTTTTTATTGATTCAAATGCTGTTATTCGCTATAATGTTTATTATAGTTGTGTTAATTAAAATGCATTTAAAGTAATGACAGCACTTAATATGAGTTTAAATTTGATTTATTTACTTATTTCATATTAAAATAACATGTTATACATAGATGTTATCAACTGTCAACGCACATCATCATAATAAAGTTAATATGGGATGTCCTTTATTGTCGAAATAAAACTAAAGTTAATAGCTTTAGTTAAAAACTACATATGTCTAGAAAAGTAAAATTTTTTTAAATATCAAGTAATTACATAAATAAGATATACACTGAGAACATCTTTCATTGGAATTCTAATCTATGCATTTTATGACAGTTGTTTGTTGTTC
Source organism: Ruditapes philippinarum (assembly GCF_026571515.1). Taxonomy (NCBI): domain Eukaryota; kingdom Metazoa; phylum Mollusca; class Bivalvia; order Venerida; family Veneridae; genus Ruditapes; species Ruditapes philippinarum. The sequence continues at coordinate 12,248 of NW_026856561.1, read as the reverse complement.
AAATATATGAAAACAAAATTATGTTTATTGTAATATAATATCTATTAACGATCTGAACGCGAAAATGCATTGGTCTCACGATCACTTGTGTCCAGCCAGACAGAGAGGTGCGAGCGAATTCGCGGTAAGTCAAAACGCTGACTAGAAATAACTTAGTAGCCTTACGATGTCAATACTAATGTACAACAAAACGCATGCAGATTAATAACATAAACCTTCTTCGATTGTAAAGAGCCATGAAGATATAACCTAACACCTTCTTCGATGTAAAACATGCAGATATAACATACACCTTTTCGATGTAATTTTGAATAATAAAGCGTCTACGATGTTTAAAATATATATATAATGACACGCGTTCAAACAAACCCAAACAAACCAACAAATTGGGAATAAATACTTTTATTCTGTCTTCACCAGAGAAGCCGAACTTCCGTTTATCATAGATGTGTTTTTTCTATGTGTTATTAAACTTAAAAACAAAACCGAGCATACTGATGACACATTTTATAAAATAATTATTTGTGCGGCAGAGATATCAATAAATATCACATAAACATTTTGCGAGATATGTGCAAAGTCAACTATTAATTTAATATCTTATACTCAAAAACAATTGCTACATATGAAGAATTATAGATCTATCATCATTTGTTGTATTAGTTCAATACAAGGAACATTCTTTTTACAACGAGAACAAGAAAGCGTTTAAAGATGTTGCCATTATAAATATTGAATATTAACTTTATAACTTGTGTATAAAGTCTACGTTTACACATATCAAATACATTATATTAATTTAAAAGAATCTTAAGAACATTAAACATTTTGAACATTATGAGTGGTCAAATCTTTAAATTATACTTTAAAAAGCTACATACCAACGATTGAAACTGCGAACGTCACGATTGACAACATACTGATGTAGAAGTACCTGTTACAAAAATATACCTGTCACAGGAGTGTTCATGCGCATGCACAATACCCGTTTTACAGAAATGAAACACTGACTTTTATCAATTATAAATTGTTTATAATATTTTTTAAACTTTTTTCGTATATAATATTTTTTATCTTATCATAATATAATTTTGTTAAATTTATACTTAAGTTTTTTATTATATTCTTAAAATAATTTGTGTTTTTGAAATTGTTATACTTATTTGTTTATTTTTATGTTTTCTTGATCTTTAGAATTAATTTTTTCTTTTTTTTTATGATGAATAGGAATTTTAATATTTATTGAAAACTTATAAATGCTATAATATTTTACCTTATGTTCTTTAACTTTATTTTTGTATTTCTTTTTGCATAAAGATTATTTGACATGTTACATATTATTATTTTAATTATTCAAAACTTTTAAACTAATATCAAAAGTACTTACCTGTCTACATTGTTCTATCCAAAATTTCTATTAAATGATTCAAACATGAAAGGTTAGCAGCGCTATAAATTGACAATCAGAGATTATATGACTTAAGGTGATTTTTTCTTTTAAAATAGTAATAAAAGTCATTAGATAAACATTTGACGGACATCTCTGCGGGATATTTATTTGGGGGCGGCGATTTTCTTGAGAATAAGTAACAAAGGTTGATGTAAAACATCTTACCTTAGGGGTAAACAGATGTCAAGTTGATTTTACGATTTTTTTTAATTTGTTAAACGAGCTTGAAAATTGTGAATAGTAACTTGTTAACTTTTTATTTAATATTTTTTTTTTATGTAAGAAAAGGAGGATATTTGTCGTATAGCTGATTGCACAGCTAATGAGTCATACACGCTATAATTAAAAAGAATGCAAGTCAGACATGTATATACATATATTTAAGTTTTTTATTTCTAATGTAGGACTATGGAACATGACATTGATGTAGAGTATTATAGTGCAGATGCATATAGGACTGATTTGTCAGGATGATATATATGTATCTAAAAGTGTGTATTTAATAACATTATAAATGTTCTTAGGACAGGTTGATATTATATATACTATTCTCAAATGTCAGAGTGGGGAGTTCGACTTTGGTATTCCACTCGTTCACTTGTGTGTTTGTATTTGTATATTAAAAGTATGTAACATCCGTGAGTTCTTCCTACGTTATACGACAAAGAGACTTTTTATAACAAATCAAGAACAGTGCAGTCAATTTATGCGTTTTTTTGCCTTGCCTTGTCCTTTAAATCCCATCGGTATTAACATGTGAGTGACAAGCATATGGCGGAACTTTAATATAAAAGTCTAGCAAACGACAAGCAAAACTAGTCATAACATCCATTTCGCTTTACAAATGTATAGAATAAATTAAACTTATAACAGGAAAAAAAAAGAAGATTTATAAAGAAATGGACGAAAGAAAATATTTATTAACAGAAGTTATAATATGGCTTATTTTATTTGCCTTATACACTTTATATATGTTTTTTTAATTCAAATAATACTTGAGAAAGGATTTTATTCCTTATTTAGAAAGACCTTCAAATGTCTTACAATGATTTAGATCATGTTAGATGTTTATCACTGGATTATTGCAGTGCTAAATGTGAATATTTTGCCATTTAAATGACAAATTTAAACAAAATAGTACATTGAAAGCCATTACAAATACTAAGATAGATTTAAAATTTTAAATTAAGATATTAAATCAGCATATCAAAATCAAAGGAAACTTTCAAGCGTATACATTTCATGTTAAATGTTGAATTCTGTTCAAGCAGATGATTAGACAGACGTTGACGGTAGCTTACACTTTTCAGTTTCAATCAAACGAATCCTGCAATATTTTCAATTTTGCCGTTTTGGGCGTTCCTAAGTGTTTACTATATTTAAAAATGTCCTTTGCAGGTTGTCTTTATAATATACTAATACTCAAATTGTAAAAGGGGAGTTCGGATTTGGTATTCCACTCGTTCACTTGTGTGTTTGTATTTGTATATTAAAAAGTATGTAACATCCGTGAAGTTCTTCCGCCGGTTATACGACACTTTCCCCGAACTTTTTGAAAACAATTAAACAAACAGACCCTCTCGCATGCTTCTTTTATACAGTTATCGCCTACCCATTTTCTACCCACCTGGGAAAACTCACCGTGGCGACGAAGCACAACTGACGCTTCAAGTTACTCGGACAGATTAAATGTGAACCTATTTTCGATGTGCGGGGTTGGCCTTATTCAAGGATCGGAGATCTTCTTGGAAATTTTAATTTTTGGACATTGATGGTGTACCATTCAGAGATTGCATTGACAAGAGTGTTAAACCCAAAACATGATCACACGCCCAAAAAATTTTGATTGACACAAAAGTGGGTTTAAACTTTTCATTTGATAACTTATCTGCGATATGCAGGTTTCATAATCTCTATTCTCCTTTCAAAATTCCATTTTATTTATTTCCGTCCATTGTTTTCTCGTTTAGGACACAAGCGGACCACACGGCGCTTTTCATGGATTGACACTTACATGTCACATTGAAGGTTCCATGATATCCGCCGTATGAACACATCTGTGGATGTTTCAAAATTTAAAATTTACCATTTCATGTTAAATGTTGAATACTGCTTAAGCCGATGCTAGGGGAATGGACAGTAACACCATACATTAACAGACTCAATCAAACCGAGTCTGCAACATTTTCAGATTTGTCGTTTTTTCGTCCTTTATGGATTCTTTATTCGTCCTTTATGAATTCTTTATTATGTCTCCCAAAATATTGAGTAACATAAGGCTATTGTCTTCACCGTCCTGTCTATTCGTCGGTCCGTCCGTCCGCATTTAGCTTGTCCGGCTTTCACAGGTCAAACGGCTGGCAGTGTTTCAATAAAACTTCACAGGAGTGATAAGAACCATCCCTAGTTGTGCATTTCGGTGGCACGTTTGACTTCGCTGCACAAAATGACCACCAAAGTTATAAATAGAAAAATCGTGTACGGCCTTCACAGATCAAATTGCTGATTTCGAAATTACTTCACAGGAGTAATCAGTACCATCCCTGGTTGTGCATATCACTGGCACATTCCGCTTCGCTGCACAAATTGGCCACCAGATAAATAGAATAATCCTGTCCAGCTTTCACAGGTCAGACTGATAGAAGGGTTTCAGTTGGACTTCACAGAAGTGATATAGATCAATATCATTCCTAGTTGTGCATATCGGCGGCATGGTTCAGCTTCGCTGCACAAAATGACTTCAAGACTTAAATCTTGTCCGTCTTTCAGAGGTCAGGCTGCTGGCCGGATTTCAATGAAACTTAACAGGAATGATCAGTACCATCATGATCATCCTTTGTTGTGCATATCGCAGGCATGTTTCGCTCCGCTGCACATAATGGCCGTCAGAGCTATAAATAGAACAAGAGCCATGTTATAATGGCCATTCCCCGCCGAATGTGTTTGCTCATTGGAAGAATATTTATGTAGTAGAGCAGAATAATTCAATTTTAAGGGGTCTTTTGGTAATGAAAACTTATGGCTGGAGTGATAAAAGCTATTGAAACCTATGTGAATACTGAGGCTGAAAAAAAAAGGGCAATAACTGAAAAATTATGCGGGGGAGAGCATCAATTTTGTGCACTGTACTCCTCCTTAATATGACTATCCCATATGAATTTCAAATTGATACCTCAAATACTTTTTGAGATAAACTCCGGGCAAAAAGTCGAAAAAAAAAAGGGGGGAATAACTCAAAAAATTTTAAAGGGGAAAAGTTTTATTCTTGCACCAGCCTTCCTTCTCAATAAAAAATCTATCCCCCTATGAAAATTTTATTTGATATCTCAAAGGCTTTTTGATTTTGCTTGGACAAAAAATTTAATTTGAAAAATAACAAAGGGCAACAAATGAAAAAAATTTGGGGGAGAGTTTATTCTTTTGCAATGCCTCCTCCCATATATCTATCCCCATATGAAAATTTCAAATTGATACCCCAAAAACTTTTTTAGATATGCTCCCACAAAAATGTCGGACGGAAGGATGGACGGACGAAGACTATTTCTATATCCCCGACACCTTTCGGCGGGGGATAAAAATCGTATGTGGTTTTCAAAGGGGAAACTGCTAGTTGGATTTATATAATATATGGCAAACAAGATCAACAAGGAAAGGCAACAAAATCAAACAAATAAAAAGAGGTGAAAAGGGAAGATATTTTCCGTAGACGAGTTAACAACAAGTGACACAAACAAAAGTGTTACCAGAACAGTATGAGACAACAAAAACATACATCTGAGGAACACAGAGGGGCGCCGCCTGGGAACGGTCAGCAGCACAAGTACTGCTGGGGAGTTTAAACCCGTTAATGGTGCACCAAACCTCACTCTTTGCCCAACCATGTTCTTTTAAACGAGACAGAATAAATAAAATGAATCCCGCCAAGTGATATTCTAACAGTTGTTATGGTTACGAAAGGTGAAATAAGTAAAACACCGAAATGATCATGTAGAAACATTAAAAAGAAAAAACCCCAATGCCCATAAAAAGTACACAATGTCTTAAGGAAGACAGAGAACAAGATAATCCCTAGAAGTCCCCGACAAAGAAAGGTAGAAGACGAACATATGAAAATTTTCAGTCCAAAGGGGTTTTAAAGAACTGTTTTTTTATAGAGTCTCCCATTGTCCGTCAGATGAAACAAAAGAGGAAAGCGTGCGTCCAACTGTAAAATGTTGAAAACCCAAACATGCGGTATGTAAAAATTTACAGGAGTATCAGTACATCCTTGTTGTGCATATCCCGTCAGTTCTGCTTCGCTGAAAAAAAATGGTCATCAGAGCCAGAATAGAAAAATTCGTTCTGGCTTTTCACAGATCAAATTTCTAGCGTATAAAATGAAACTTCACAGAGAGGTCAATAGTTTCCTCGGTTTGCATAATCTTTGCATGTTCCCCTTCGCTGCATTAAAATGACGCCTAGCTATAATTAAAAAAAATTTTTGTCCCTTTACTTTTAACTGCAGGGGGATTCCGACATTTACAAAAGTGATAAAACCAACCTAGTTGTGCATTGCGGCAATTATACTTATGCACAAAAACCCGCCACAGCTATGAAAACAAAATTCATGTCCCTTTTCACAAGCAAAACTCCGGCGGATTAGTCGAAACAAAACAGGAGTGATCAGTACTATCCCTGGGTGGCTATTGCCGGCTTTCCCTTCCGCACAAAATGGGTGTCAGGCTTTAAATATTGTATTTTGTTCGCTTTTTTCACAGGGCAAAACTGTGGTGGGATTTATATCAACTTCACAGGAGGTAAATCAATCCCTTCTTAGTTGTGCTATCGCCGGCTTTTTTAGCCTTGCTGCACAAAGTTGCCGCCAGAGCTTGAATATTAGCCCGGTTTTCGGGTCAAACTGCGTTTGGTTTGCAATGAAATTTCAAAGAGTGATCATTCCTTGTTGTTCTATCGCCGGGCATGTTCGTTTTGCTTCACGAAATGCCTTCAGGTTTAAAATAGAACAATCCTGTCAGGTTTTCTCGAGTAAAACTGTTGGCGGGATTTTGTCAAAAAATTCAAAAAGATTGAAATTCCATACCTTTTTTTTGGGAGACACATGTTTTTGTGAAAAAACCTTTTTTTTCCTTTTTTTAAATAAAAAAGGGCACTTTACGGTCAGTCGTGGAAAAACTATAGTTGACTATGTGTATGTCCCACATGTCTTTATAACGTTTGTGATAACTTTGACGTTATTTCGATTGCATCGATTCGGATAAACATTTTCTTGAGATTCTAAAAAAGTGAAATCAAGCAATATTTTTTGTTAAATTACGACCAAATTTGAATACTAAATCAAAGTAAAAGAAAAGAGTTACATATAACTCATTTTAAAATTCGAAGAAAACCCCTAAAAACCCAAAAAACGTTTACATTTTACTGTTGCAACGATATTGAACAAATGGGGAAAGGCCGAACGCATCTCTGAGCGAATCTCACGGTGACGACGCAGCGATTGCAAAGTTTTTTTTAACAAGACAAGACTTTTGTTCAAAAACATTACAAGTACGGAACGAGCCTACAAGATAAATTTTTCGAGCGACATGAGAGTATTGACAAAGCCCCTAGGTTTTCTAGTATTATATAAAAAATATTGGTCAAAAAGGGAAATATTCGAAACCCTGAAGAAAATTGATGATATCGGTTTTTATCTTAATATAGAAATTTTTGTGTTAAAATGTTTTTGGGTGTTTTTAAAAAATTCCATAATGTTAAATTAAAATTTACGATCATTTTGGATATCCATTTTTTATGAGCAATTCTCAGAAAAAACATTTCATGGGAAAACAGTGCTTAAAAAAATCCTGTTCTAAATTTGCCCTTAAATGTAATAAAAAGAAATTGTTGAAAAAAGCCGCAAAAATTGTAAAAGGAGGGGATTTATAAAAATTCCATGTTAAAGTTTTCAATTCCCATAGATGTAATCCATTTACCTTTTAGTTAGTGTTTTGATGGGGTAAATATCAAATATAGGTAAAAAAACAATAAAAAGCCTTTACCAAAAGATGAGTGAATCCCCTATCCCCAAAAGATATTATTTCAGTAAAAGATAAGTGTATGGCCTTGAATTACAAGGTAAAATAACTCTTGGCGATTAGCAGATTATTCAGTTGTGTTAAATAATAGACTTTAGAAATTTAGAAGATAAAATTTCAAAAGCTATTTGTCAATAAGGGGCTTTTGAAAAGGCCCATGTTTTATCCCTTGTGTATTATTTTGGGGAAATAGAAATTTTGAAGTTAGGGAAAAGGGTTTAAGATCCTGTTCCCAATACGCCTTTGTTTTTCCTCCACTCTTTGATATTGTATTTTCAGTTAGGTCCATTTGTTAAAACAGGTCCTTTTTTTCAAAAAACACTTTCTTTCTATTTTGAATGCCTGGTTTTCCCCTTTACTTTTTTTGCTGCTCTTTAAAAAGGCTAAAATTTCGCCCATAAAAAATCCGAAACTTCTTTGTATTTTTTTTGATGTCAAAATTTTTCATTCTCTGCTTCCCATCATAAATTTTAACTCCCCCCTTTCCTTATAATGGTATTACTTGTTTACTTTTAAGTTTTTTTTTTGCTTTTCATCATTTTCGGGGTATGGGAAAAAAACTATAGGACTTGTGTTTTTTCGTCAGCCCATACTTCTTAGGATTGTAATTTCTAAGCGAAATTCTGATTTTTTGGTGCAAAGCATGTAACTCTAGCAGCAAAGTTTCTAGGGCAATGTTTTTTGGTCGCCCCGGACAAAAATTTTTGAAAAAACTAATGTTTTCTTCTGATACTCCGCTCATACTTTATCAGATATTTTTAAGTAATCATTAACAAAAAATTTGTTTTGTTCTTTTCCCATTTTTGACAGATCCGCCTTTTTTTGCATCTGTCGAGAATTATCTCTCGCTAAAGGGAAATTGGTACTTAAATATTCTTTGTTTAGCTAGGTTTCTTTCCCCCAAACGTGTTTTTTTTTTATTACGTAAACTAATGAGATTTGGGTATATTGCGTCAAATGGTATTTTCCCATAATATTTCCAGCTACCCTTTTTGATGCAGGTTATCCAAGTTTTTTTGAATAACTTTCTCTCTCATTTCCCAACAATATGAGCTTTTTCCGGATTTTGGTGTTTATCGGTTTTAACCGCTTTCTTTTTCCTCTCAGATCTTATTTTTTGGTGTTTTTGGCTTTTAGTTTTAAAAGTTACCCTTTTTTTTTTATTTTTAGTTTTTTCTATCAACGTATTCTTAGATTTTATTCTTTCGTTTCATAAATTCACCACTTGTTTTAGTATTGTATTTTTTTTTGTACTTTTTTTGTTTCTTATGATTGCTAGTTTTTCAATAAGTCTTGTATCAGTATATCTTGAGATTCATTATTTTTGGGTTATTTTTGAGTAGTGCTTAAAGTTTTTACCAAGTTGGGCTTAATTGTTACACCTCTTTTCCCAAATACTTTTTCGCACATACGAGCGCTTTTCCGAAACGTTTTCTCCTTTTTTTTGCTTACTGGTACTAAGGTTGCACCTTTTGTAGTCTTTTTTTTCAAATAATAGTATTACTTTCGGAAGCTAACCTGTCTTGCTAATGTTTCCCTTCCTTTTTCTCTGTACTCTTTTTGGCGGGGGCATGTTTTTTTTGCCATGCTTATGGAACGTCTGTAATGAAAGTTGAAAATGACAAATTTTGTATTTGACGATAACTTTTTTTATATCTACTCATTAATTTTGTAACTGACAATGTCTACAATTCAAAGCCTTGTCTTCTGTCTTTGGTAAAAAGTATATCCAAATAAAATAAACTTCATTCCATAGAATACCGATGTATGTGTACATGATATGTTTAACTCATTTAAAGTGCACATTGAAATTAAAGAATAAGAGAAATTTAAATTTAAAAAATTTTTGTAATGTGCCTATGTGGTTTTTTTCTAATTTATTTCCATCTATATACAGAGAGTTTCTACTAAAAAAACATCGTTTTAATAGCGAGCTCGACGAGCTTGCCGGCCTGCTCACAAAACGAGCTTTCCCAACCGATACCTGCAAAAGTGATGGTTTTTAAATTTCGCCCGAAGTACTGAATTGACACATCGAAATTTTTCAAATTTTAAAAAGATAACGAAAAAAGCCGATGTACTCTGATTGAAAACAAAACGTAGATGGGTCCTGTGCACTTTATTAGGAAAAAAATGAAAAGGGGAAACCAGAATAAACGGGAACAGTTATTTAAAAAACCCGGGTGACAATTTTAAAAAAGGGAAAAAGTAAAATAAAAGAAAGATTATTTTTTTTATGGTTTAAAAAAAAAATCGAGCTCGCTTTAGGGGTTTCCTTTTTATATTAAAAAAGAAGCAGTAAAGCTTAGAAAAATGTCTTAAAACCAATGATATGTTTGAATTTTTCGTGACACCCCAGTATTTTACTGACACAAAACTGTAAATGAATGTGACTTCATTTTATTACTTTTACATTCCAAATAATACTTGTTTACAGATATATTTATTTTCTATTCGGGTTTAAAAAATTCATGTGCCTAAAAAGAAAAACGTCTTTGTTTTACAGAAATAAAAATACATAAATTTTTAATATGTTTTTACCTGAGGTTAAAATTTTTTGCCATGAAGAGAGCTGTAATTTTGAATAAATGGCGGACCCAAAATCAGTGACTATTAAAATACCCACGAAGCTATTATCTTGTGGATTCGTATTTTAGCACAAAGAAGAATAAGTGTCAGAAAGCTACAGTCACGTAAACATTTTTTATTATTTGCATTAAATTTTTTTCATATTTTTTTATCGAAATCCCTATAACATTTATGTGGTTCAAGTACGTAAATTTTGTACACACAGGGTAGTCTGGGAAAGGGAAAAAGGCTATTGTTTTCGTCGAAAAGCGTCACGTTAATACAAAAAACAAAACTCCATACCGCGTTATTCTTTGGCAAAAATATTTTTGCTAACATAATGGGGCCCAAAAAGGTCCATTCTGACTAACATAGATTGAATAAAAGGGGTATATTAACTTAAATTGATTGTTTTCATCATTTTTTCCCCTTTAATTTGTTTTTCCTATGATGTCACGAAAAATACAGAAATAGTGGAAAAATTTTAAAATTTGAAAAAATTAAAATTTTAAAATTTTGAACGAAATCTTTTACTATTCATTTACTTATTAGCGCTTCAATGAAAAATAAAGATAAAAGTACTGAAGTATCTTGCTGGGGTTATTACATGAATCCTTTTTTGTCATAAAGGGCCATGTTGTTTTAACCTACTGCCCTAAAAAACAATGGGGGTCATCTTCTGACCAAGGGTTTTCATGTCCCTAACAAGTGACTCACCCCAAGGTTTTTTTTTCCCCAAAGTTATTTATGAGCAAGGAAGATGTGATTTTCCCATCTGTGTATTGCTAGGAAAGCTGAAAAATGACTAAAAAAATTTTTTTTTTAAACACCCTTAAAAATGGACTACAGTATAAAATATTGAACAGTAATATTGAGTTTTCGTGATGCTACTAATAAAAACATGCCCGGGCTTGAACTCATAAAATTAAATAAATTGAATATCCTACAAGACCTAATTCCCAAATTTGTACTATTTTTGATAGTTTTGCATTTCAGATCTATGTACTGTACTTTGATGCATTAATAAATATTTCGGTGTGTTGTATTATCTTTTAACATTAAATTTTCAAATGCATTACTTTATCGTTTTTATAAAAATAAAACTATTATCAAAACAATTTAAGACTTAATAGTTTTTTTTTCTTACATATAGCTTCTATACAACCTTTCCAAAAAATTATTTATATTGGACAGCAATAAAAAATTTTTTTTAAATTTTGTGAACCCCTCCTATATTGAGCTAAAATTTTTTCTATTTTTTGGTACTGTGACCCATTCTGATTTTTAACCAAGGGATCTATGTTCAAACTCGGCAAAACCCGCCACTATTCTTTGATGTTTGGGTGACAATTGGGCAAAAATGTGACCGTAGAGTGTTAAAAAAATAAATGACTACCGTAGAGTGTTAACAACTAAATGTCATTGTGGTAAATGGTTTCTTAACTTTAACATATAACTGATAAAGTAAAAACAGGGGCCTCCGTGCGAGTGGTTAAGGTCCCCTGACTTTTAGATACAAGTACCTCACCGTGTAGGTTCTCCCCTTCGGGTCGAAAAACTTCTGTGAGTAAGCCATCAGCTGGCTTACGGAAGGCGGTGGGTTTTCCTAGGGGCCCCCTCGGGGCCCGAAATAATGCCCGGGGGGCACCCAGGGGTTTTCCCCCCCAATTAAAGCTAGAAAAAAATCGACGAAAAAATCTCGGCGGGGGCCCCTAGGGGCCCCCCTTGAAAGGGTTTGGGCTTTCCGGCGGGACCTTAAAAAAACGCATTAAAAAAAAGTAAATGTTCGGCCCCTGGGATCAGCGATGGAAAAAGTGGACAACCCGTTTTAAAAAAGAGGGACCGACATTTAAAATTCTAAAGTCACCCTGTGCCAACCCATAAATTTTAAAAAAATATTAAGATAAAAAAAAGAAATGCGTTGATTTAGTATGGTGCTTTATCAGCAATGAATTATTTCTTTTCTTTTTATGTTCCTTCTCTATTGAAATACGCAAATTCATATAGCATACAAAAATAAAAACTGCTGATTATTTTTTTACAACAAAAAAAAAGTAAAAAGTTTTAAATTTTTAAACGATTGAAAAGTAAATTTTTTGGGTATTTTTTTTTCATTACCTTTCTTATCCCGCGTCCAATGTGGTTTCGGCTTTCCC